>NW_024582514.1:379665-484429 GCF_018398535.1 Haplochromis burtoni
ACAAACAATTAATGTATGAATCTATAATTTTAAGATCTCAATTTTCTGTGGACTATTGTCTAAATTATATTTTGCTCGACAATATTAATTATTTAAATGTTTCATGTAATAAAGGCGCATTGAAGCGACGTAACAGAGTACAAGAAGAGAGGGAGGGAGGCGGAACTTAGAGTCTCACTTAGTGACGGTTACTCTCTCTCTGGCTCACTCTCTCCCTCTCACTCCGTCTGTGTGTGCATGTGTGTGTTTGGCTGTGTGTGTGTCTCAGTCTGCCGGCTGTTGTCGCTGTGCTCACACTGTTTGGTACTTTCACAGCCACTGTACCATCTGTCCGAGCATTTTTCGCGGAGGTTGAATGAAACTAAACGAGTTTTCGTCCCCCTATCTGGATAGTCTCCTTTTTTGGGAACTGACTCCAAGACTCCAGGAACCTAAACGTGAGTACAGCATCGCATCGTTTAATGACAAGCGTCTTTACCGCTGTATTTGCGCTTTGCTTTAAATGCAAGTGAAACTGTCTTCTACAACAGAAAACTAGAATTGAGCTCGGTCGTTGAGGATTTTTCCTGATAGATCATTAGATCACCGTTTTCACATCCTGTAACAAAGACATCGCGACAAAGTTTAGCGTCTGCATTAAATAGTGATATAAAAAACTAGAATTCTTGATCCACAGAAATAAAAAAAAGGGAGATTTTACTATTCATATTCACGGTTTTTGCTGTTTCCTTTTTATTGTCAACTTCCCAACATCCCATCCACTCTGAGTGTTATTTTTTGTGATCCCATTAACCTGTAGTAGCGGGAAATCAGCTGAGCTGGCACCACTGACATTGCGGTACAGCAGGCACTAGTGTCCCTGCCACAGCTCCAGGGGTAATGAGTGCAGACAATTAATAAATTATCAGATTGAACGATTAAATCGGCTGCTTGTGTCACTGAATCCCTCCAGCTCCATATTACTCTGGGAGCGACCATGCACTGTTTGTGATGTTGCAGCAGCTTGGCCACTGTCAAGAACCGTTCTGAGTGCAGTTTATTGTGTGCTGAAGCAGACTGGGAGCATTCTGTAATGAGTTTGTGAACTTTAAAGGGGGATGCCTGTACTAGTAAAGCCCATAGCTCATTTATCACCCCTAGCAGAAAATGTCTCAGTTGTGCATAAATGAATAATAATATTGTCCTTTTTCACTTTAAAAAGGACAATGGAGAGTGTGCATTAGTTAGTATTACAGTACCAAAGACTGCTGTTCAAATGACAAATATCACACAGGGGTTACATCTAATGCAAACAGACTGCTTCTAGCAGAGAAAACAGTAGATTGGTCCTTAATTCATGCATTCTTCGGCCTACTTAGGATCTTTACAAGAAAAAAGTGTGTTGAGGCGACTACTGTGTTATATAAATAAACTTGAATTAAACTCAATTGAATCTGTCACATGCAGATGATAACAAAAGAAAATAAAACATAAGTGTCAGAGTCAGAGGTGATCTGAGCACAGCGTGCTGTAGGTTCACCTTTGAGTGTTGTGTGTGTCAGTCTGAAATTCACTGCTTGTAATTCTTATCATTTAAAAGAAGAATTTGAGGATTTATTCACTAATCAATAATCTTCCACTTATTGTAGTGTATCTTAGAAAGAACAAGAAGCTATGAAAACTATGAGGATGAATGACCAATGATGAATTATTGATTTATGCTAAGCGTGATGAATGATCTTCACATGCAGAAGTGATTTTCTTGCTCTCAGTTCCTGAAAGGTATCGATACTTTGTTTTTAACTGAACATTTTGAGATCGATTATATGCATTTACAAAAATATCTGTGTATGAAAATCTACAATGACTTCTGCACTTTCATTAGACACTCGAGCAGCTGAGCCACCTCAGGCAGAGAGAGGGAGAGAGAGACACAGGGACAGCGATCTCGGAGAAAATGTCATGCTTCACTAGGATGCGGGAGATGTTTCGATGGACCTTAATGGTCTTTTTTAGTCGAAAATCGAAACCATGAATCCTCTGTTCCTCCTGAAGAATTCCTGTTTTCTACTTCTACAGTTGTAATGTTAAAATCAATAGGATCTCATCTTCTTCTCCCCTGTGTCTGCACCGCCCCCCCTCCCCTGTTTTCTCTTTCCTCGGTGAAGATGGATACAGTCAGTCTGTCCCTCTCTTTCACGTATTTCATCTTTCCCTCTTTTTCCTTTCCTGGTTTCCTGCTTCACTGGCTCATTAACCTAAAGTGTATTACAAAGCAGTGAGGGGGAAATTACATTTATTTTTAAATGATCCATTAAATTTAAATGCAATTCTCCCTCATTTCTGTATTGGTGCATGATTTCAAACATTGCAAGTAAACATCCCCTCCTCATTCTTGACCCCTGTCACCTCACCGGAAAGATAATCTGTGCAGGTTTAGCTCCGACCTTCAAGGCAGATGGATGACTGTGGTTAGCCGAGCGCCAGCTTTACTTACCTGAAGTTCCTTTTTCCACCACTTCACACCCTCTCCTTTCACCCTTAGTCCAGATGAATCTCTCCTCTCCTTCCTTCTTCAAGGTTTCCCTTAGAAATCAGATTTTGATGTGACCTTTAAAAAACCCTGAACACTGAACAAAAACCCACTTACATCTGACTTTTGTCTTCAGTGTGAAATTGTATAATAGGGATTCAGTCCGGGTCAAATGACTCTGCAGCTGTCACAGTTATTAGCGGTTCCAGCTCAGATCAGCAATGATAGAAACATGACACCCAGGTTTTGACCCCCTTTTCACGCTGTGATGGGCGTTTGTGTTGTCATTCTGTCTTAACTTATCCAACTCTGTCATCTCAGCCCCAAATTCCATCAGTCTCCATTAAAGCAGCAAACTAACATTGTTTAGTCAGCACTGAAGCTGAAGAGACTAAAGTAAAAAACACCAAAAACGTAACCACAGTAACACTATCAGTGGACTCTATGCGGCTCAGTAGAGTTTACTGATCTTATTTTCAGGTTGTTTGTGAGGTTAAGACACAGCTGAAAAACAACCGTCTAACTCATCTTGTGAATATCTTTTACAAATTAAAAAAAAGCATAAATGGCACACCTGTCAGTGCACGTGTGCCATAGTTTTTATGATTGCCAACAATATTTAGTTCACTGGATGGATTAAGATTGGCACAAACACAGTGTTTGGTGCTTTTAGGGTTTAGAGTATGGGCTATTCTTCACTTTTCCAACAACTCTAGCTCACAGCTTTCACTCATCTGTGTAAAATGTCAAAGAGGATTAAGAAAATTGGATTAAGAAATGTGATTCAAGTAAAGGTGATGTGGGACAAAGAGCTGAGAAATGAGTAGACAGGACAGAGTTTTTAAAGGACAGGAGAAACAAAACTGAGATTAAAGTAGGTGAGGTCAAAGGGAGTGGAAAGTGGAAGATGGATGTTAGGATGAGGACTGGAGGATAAAAAAAGAACTTCAGAGGTGGGTTAATGTGAACGAGATAGCAGTGAAGGTGTAATTGGTCTCCAGAGGAGCTCTGATAAGCAGCACTTAAGAGCCTTTGTGGTTAAGTAATCACTGTGATTAACGGCTACAGCGCTGGAGAACGACACTAACAAGTAGCCTGACTGTAGGATCGACACCCACCGTGGTAAATTATCACATTATATTGAAACATAACAGTGTTGTGGTGTGGTTTCCTCTCCAGTTTTTTGCAATTTTCTGAAAAGACTTAGACTTCAGATCCTGCGTGGATCTGAAGTGAGGATTTAAATGCAGCTTTACATCAGAACTCTTATTTATCTGAGTTTGTGGCTCATCACAGAATTGCTTGGTCATTGCTTCACACTTCATTTTATATTTGCATATTATGTGTTAACTATCTTGGTACAACATCTTTTCTGGTTCCTTTGGCCCCACACTTACTGCTTTTTCACACATGCACAGAGGAGGACGTTTGTTCTGCTCCACCAGCATTTGACAACATTTGTCTGCAGTGCTTGTGTGGCAGATTAGAAGTGTGTTTCCATGCAGTGCCATTATCCTGTGAATAGCTTTTAGCGCATCCAACTGAACAACTACCCACCATTATGGGCCAGTTATGTGTTGGTTGTTTTTACAAATGGGGTAAAATTAACTGGCAGGCAGTGGAATAAAGCCTTACTTTATTCCTCTAATGGTGGGCGTTTCCTTTAATGATACAACATCACATGAAAACTGTTAATAGAGTCAGTGTGCAGCTGACATACTAAAATGAGGTAAAAGATGTGACTTGCTATTTAGAAATCAGAAAGGTCAAGATTTTTTACCCTCTACTAATGTCACGGTCCTGTGTCGGTGACCCAGTGTTTTGTGTTATTGTTAATCTTAGATTTCATCATGGTTCATCATTTTTGTTTATGGTTCAGTATTTCTAGCTCTAGAGTTCTTCTTCTTTGTTTTGTGATTTCTAGTTCTTGGGTTTTGTTCCTGTGGCCTCATGTTTAGTGCAGGTTTAGTTCTGTCTTCATGTTTATTTTCTTGCTCCCCGGTCAGTCGTGTGTCATGTCGGAGTTTGTCACTCATGTCTCTGTGCTCCGTGTTCAATCTGTTGAGTGTCAGGTCCATGCCTGTCGTGTGTTTCCTGTTTTATTTTGATAGTCCCTGTCCTGTGTGCAGTGTGCCTGGTTTTGCTTCCCTTGTCTCGTTGGGTCTGATTTGTCCCAGTTGTGTTACCACCTGTTCACCATCCTCTCATTGCCCTCATCATGTTGTGTTTTTCCTCTGTGCTTCTGGTAACGTTCTGGTTCTCTGTTTCCTGGTTTTGTTTTCTAGTTTCTCAGTTTTCCAGTTTAAGTTTTGTGTTTCTAGTTTAGCTTTCCTGTATTTCATATTTGAATGTTCCCCTGCAAGAAAGCTGCTGCTTTTAGTTAATTATTCTCTCTCCGAGTCCTGTGTTGAGGTCCTAGACACAGCAAACCCTGACAATTAACCTGATTGTTTTATGTAGGCTTATATATTGATGCTGATGATCTAGTTATTGAATCGGGGGAATGTGTGCATGCAAAGTTTTACAGTGTTTATGTGCTTTGTGAGTGAGAGTTGGGCAGGATGGCTTTTATACTATGTTTACATCAACCAAGGAGGCGATGTTTCTGGTAGCGTTTGTGTACATGTTTGTAAACACGATAGCTTTGAATAAATCAATGTTAACAGTCCATTAAAATTCGGCTGACGTCCACCAAGATATTCTGATTTATTGGTTGAAAATTGACAAAAAGCCTTATAACTTAGAGACTATGTTTCTTACAAGTGTGGTGTGCATTGTCAACACATTGAAAGGACTGTATAAAGATTTAAAATGTGTCACATGTGACCTCTGACCTCTCCTTCAAGGCCAATATCTTTAAAGAAAGTCTTGCCAAGAGAAAATGACTGAGCTGCCTATTAGTTAAAAATGTTCTGAATATATTATATAATAAACACAATCAATACAGATGATCTATTACCTACTCTACATAATGTTTGTGTAATCAAAATAAATGTGTCATGCTAGGCTAAAGTAAATACTGCCCAGAGAGTGAGCTCTCTTGCACTCTCTCTTACGCTAATACTTGGATATTTTTGTATTTTATGCCTTTGTTAGCTGTTTTAATGCTCCGTGTATCTGCCCATGGTGTGCAGATGCAATTCAGGAAGTACCTAAATTGGTTACACAGCATCTTTTCTCCCATGAGATCAATTTTTGTGCCTGTTCCCTGACAGAATAAAACTACAACTAAAGTATAAGTGATGCATTTTGTGCTGTTTGATCAACACTTAAACCAACATTATTATACAGACAGTCAAAAACTTTTTAGAATACAGACAATAACATGTGAGTTTGTTTACTGGTCACAATGTACAGACTGAACATTTTCGGTAGATAGATAGCAACTATGGGTTCACAGCGTGCCTAATTGGATGATTGTTCTGGAGATGGCATGTGCCACAGTCCTGGTTTTTAATTAGGGGGGTGACTCATAAACGAGTGTGCGTAGTAGTGCTTTGTGTCACACCTATAAATCCACCCACTCTCACCCACGCTGAGACTGGTCCGGTGCCACGTGTAGCTACTTGTTTAATTGGAAGTCCCTGTGCAGAGTTTTGTTTTTGGCCAGTGCAATTTGCTGTGCTTGCTTTTGCTTTCCTGTAGTCAAGAGCTCATTTGCAGGAGCAACAACACCTATGACTAATTTATGCTTTGTTGGTTGTCAAGATAATTATTTGTCTGTTTTTTCCACAGCGTATCGGAAATATCAATATATCTTTAAGCAATAGAGGGTTTGTAACTTGCGTTAGTCATTTATTGAACAATATTTTAAATATTAGCTGGTCCAACATTAGTGGTTTGCCATTTTACTGCCTCATTACTTCATCAACTGAGTGAGATGAATTAGATGCAGCCTATTATTTTCTAATTATGAAGATAAGGGCAAAAAATGTAATAACCCTTAACATAATTAGATGTTGGACAAGAATTAATATGGTTAAAGTTTTGTGTTAGTTACAGAATTTCATTGTTTTGGAAATCTATGCAGCAACAACAACAACAACAACAACAACAACAACAACAACAACAACAAAAAGACAAAGGAAACGAGATAAAACTTTATTTGCCGTTCTTATTCGTGCTGTCTTGTTCCTTTAAACCCTGTTTGTGGTGAGACTGGTCTTGCCCTGGGAAAATATGAATAACTCGAATAACCACTGAAGTTAAACCTTGTGTGACTGGCCTGGTGTGTTTTCAGTTGCTTGCATCTGCATAACAAAACATTTGTTGTTAGAAGGTGGTTAAGTGAGGAATCCATGTTGTATGAATAAAAATGCAGTTTTCCCATGCACCGCAGTTGAAATCCGCACAAATGAGACTTATTATAGGCCCTATAGTGTTCGTATTTTTTACATTATAAATTCAGATCCCCACTTTTTTCACACTAAACTCTGGTTATGGTTGATGCAATGGTCACTGCTTGTATGACTTGTGAAATCAACACAGTGTCACAACTCACAAGTACAGTCTTTTTGGAAACAAGAAGTGTTTCATAGAGTTTTTAGTACTCGGCAGAATACCTAATCTTTTCCATGTGTTGCAATAATTTCCATTTGTGCCATTTGGCAATCATTTTGGGTCCCTGCATTTATAAATTGCAGAGACAGACCAGCTTGCAAACCCATCCCTTGTGCAGGTTACAAAAATTTGAACATATAGAGCAAACAAAAAACAAACAAACAAAAAGGCAAGAATAACAACACAACACTCTGACATAGCTAGTTTGAAAAACCTGTTTGGGAAGGCCAATGTTTGAGTAATGATAACTTACCCATAACCCTAACCCCTAACGCTAACCGTGCATTGGGTAAACAAATTGGATAAATAAATAAATTTTCAAGGCCACATACAATTTCATGTTTGTCTGGCCAAACAATGACCATCAGGCCATCAGGGCAATGCTTTGGCCAGTCAAAAGTCCAGAGAGTACTGTTGCAGTTATAGAAAAACATGCTGTTATTTAAACTTTTCAAAGATGAAAATAATTTTTAGGCCTTAAAATGCATTATTACTATTTAGACTGGATTTCCTGGTTCCTGTTACATTTCATCAGAAGCTACTGGCATCTCAGATAACCTCAAGCTGTCTTTAGTATCTGTCCTGATTTGCTTTGTGAATAAATGCTGTTTGCTTTAGCTTTAGCTGCTTGGTTAGGGTTTGGGAAAGATCAGGGTTTGGCTTTTTTTTATTCTGCATGTTTAAAAGTGATGCTAGCTTCTACATTACAGACCAAAAAGAACTAAGGGATACATAGTGTACATAAGTGATAAGAATGGGATTAGACCTGTGTTACAGTACTGATGTTAAAGGACACACTGTGGATATCTCTGACATGCAAAGGGTTTTAGCAGAATGGCAGTGTCTTGACTGTTGTGCAAATGATAATAATTTTATCTGCCAGCCCCTCAAACAAAAGACCACCACACACAAACCACTGTCCTGTTTAAAATTGTGTTGTGTTTTGTGGTGTTGTGTTGTGTCTCCAGCCACTTCCACTAAGTGAGGTTGTTCCTGATCACGTGTTACTGAGTGGCAGTTCAAGTTTGTGGCTCCTTTTTTTTAAATGGAAAAAAAGACACCCTGGCATGTACATATTTTGAAGGCCTTCCTGGAACATTGCTGTGTGAGTTTAGTAACGTAATGCAATGAAGCGCATCTCTGTGTGTCGACCGAGAGGGAAATTTAAACAGGAGAGGACGAAGGGAAACGAAGGAGGGACACACAGAGTTTAAATGTGTGTTTGTGTCTGACGACACTTGTAAATGAACCAGGTTGTGCTGAGGTCACTGCTGTCTGTCAGTAAACACTGTTAGCCCTGTTAGGCAGACACACACACACCTTCACACACATACTAATGTTTCCACTGAGGAGACAGCAGCACCTGTGGCAACCATTAGAGCAGTTTCAGATAGTCGATAACCATCTAACCATCACTCCGGGTTTTTTTTCCCCATTAAATGTTGAACTCTCTATCCACTTCTACAATATCAATGCCACCTCTATTTCTCCTCCATTGTATTTATCTCCTTTTTTCCTCTCAGGTTAACTTTTGCCGCTCTTTCTTCTTGTTCATCTTCAGCGTCCTGCATCTCTTCTATCGCTCTATCTCTATCGTTTGTCCAGATAACATTACCAAAAACTCTTTTTCTAACCATCTAGCCGTACACACTTTCTATCTCTCATAGTATCTCTTTATCTTTTTCCACTTCTCCTGTCTCCCCCTTCCAGTTTATTCATCTATTTGTCTTTCATTTTCTGTTCATCAATAGTTTTCTTCTTACCCATTCTTCTACTTTGTCTTCATGTTTCTTAATTTCAGTAACTCATATGATCCTGACTTAGACAATCTGATGATGTCAGAAAAATTAAAGTGCAGGAAAGGAGAAGCTATCCCTCTCTGAGTCACTTTGTTTCTTTCTCATTTTCCCCTGTCTCTCCAAGGTTCCTCATCAGGTCTGTGGCTATTGATTGTTTTAATAATAGATTACCAAAGATGATCAGATGAAACTCTAATGATACCTGAGGAAAGAAAGTAGACTGTAGCCAGTTTACAAAAACAGAAAGAGGCCCAGAGATCAAAATAGAAGACATAATGGATGAATGATGTGCCTATATGGACAGGTTTAGGTTTATATTTTGTGGGAGGAAGGCTTGTGCATGAGCATGCTCTCATTTTGTTATACAATATGAATGCTGAATGCAGGTGCATTCAATACTTTGATTTTAAATGTTTAGTTAATAGTGTATTTTTTAATATATAAATTGAACAAAATTTTGCATTGATTAGTATCTGAGAATTGATTTTTGGCAACCCTAATTGTTACAACTCTAGGAGGTTTCGACTTGTGTAGGTGTGTCCCGAGGAGCCAGTGGACAGTGGCTTCATGCAGCAATCAGCCACACAGCAGTATATAACCTTGTGAAGAGCTTCTCAGTCAGTGTTCGGACTAGTCTTGGCTGGTGATGTTTAGTGGCATATTCTGCTTATTTTTACTAAGCTTGGAGGTTTCTTTGGGCTGCTAGTGAGTAGCAGGTATTTGCTGGCAGCAGAAGCACACCTTTTAATTTGGTTAACCATCTCTTTTGCCTATCGTTAGGATATTTTAGTTTGTAGATGGCTTTTGTTTAGTTGAAATAGTGGTGTTCCCGTATCGTTATTCTTTTTAATAAAAATCTTAATTAAACAATTTGCTCTGTTTGGCTTCGTCTTTTCCTGATCATACCATTGTTTCTCCTCTCATCCCGTAGCTTTAGTCTTGAGGACGTAACAATAATGATCAATTACTGAGTGTTCACTTACTTGCTATCACTAGCTCTATTTCCAGAAACGCTCAGATCACCACTGATCTCAGAGCAATGAAAGCAATAGCTAGGAGTAACTGTTCCAGCATTCTGGTCTCCAAACAGTTCCTGACAAAGACCAGGGATTCATTCACAATGTGCATGAAGGCAAGCAGAGAAACAACAGGCTACTCCAGCAACAAGATGGCAGATGCTTGTGTTAGATTTCACTGGATATAACACTACAAACAAGGCTTGCCTTGCTTGCCCTGTTGGAATACCATCCATTCTAAGCATCATAAAGGAGGATTATCGATGATATGTCTGCTGGCAAATGATTTGTCAATCACAAGAACATGTGGTTCTTAGAGAATGATTAACAGAACACAGCACTTTGACATAGCTAGTTTGAAAAACCTGTTCAGAAAGGCCAATGTTTGAGAAATGATAACTTAGCTGTAACCCTAACCCCTAACTCTAACCCTGCATTGGGTAAACAAAGGGCCAGCATGGGTAAATAAATACATTTTCAAGGCCAAATACAATTTCATGTTTGTCTGGCCAAACAATGACCATTGGGGCATCAGGGCAATGCTTTGGCCAGTCAGAAATCCTGAGAGTTTACCTTAGCAACTCCAGCAACAACATGGCAGATGCTTGTGTTAGATTTCACCGGATGTAACACAACAAGCAGGGCTTGCCTTGCTTGCCCTTTCGGAATACCATCCATTCTAAGCATCATAAAGGAGGATTATCGATGATATGTCTGCTGGCTAATGATTTGTCAAATCACAACAAGAACATGTGATGCCATAGTAAATGCACCCCTTTTCATTATATCTGGTTTAAAACACCAAGGTTATGATACAAAGACTTTATAAACCAGTGAGTGAAGTCATACTAGCTATTTCTATATGTATATCTTTTATATTGTCAGTGGATGGAGCTTTTAAGCTCATGCTTTTATTGTAGTAAGAGCCAAATCTGGTCAATCTTCATGAAGGGATCTTCAGTTATATTAATAACTTAAAGGTGGTTGTAAATTTATATAATAGTAAGTTACTTTTTACCCTTATGTCCCTATGCTTCATTATTGACTTGGTATAGACATCTTTCCCAGCGTTTCAGTTCATTTTTTAATTGACTCCAACCAATATATTGGCCGTCATTAGCTTTCTAGATATTTAGATATGACATTTATAACGGCCAGTAAGTGAAAATTTAAAAAGTAAGAAAGAGATTAGAGAAACACGTTTCAACCATGTTATGAGAGTTGATCCTGCGTTGTTTGTCCATCATTAAAAACTACGTGTTTAGAACAGTACAATAACAACAGTTAGCTGATCTGAGTCAGCTAGAGCATCAACAAGTAACTCACGACTTGTTGTAACTGTAAAACAAGTTTATTTTTAAACTGCACTTATATATTATTTAGTAAATAACCATACATGACATAAACCTTACGTCTTTGGCAGCAGGTTGTCTAATTTTATGTCATGTACTTAGATCTGAGGGGGAAAAAAGCTTTTTAAGACTTCTACATATCACTCAACACCATGAACTTCAATAGAATTAACTATTAATTATCAGATGAGATGAGGCACAACAGGAAGTGCCTCAGGAAATAACCGCGTCCTCGCAGCCCACCAATGTTGGCAAACACATAGATATCGAAACTAGTGTAGACCTTCACTGACATTACGCTTTCCCCAAACACTCGCTAAAAAACTTTTAGCCAACTTCTATTAACCTATTTGAATATCAGTTTACCACTGTGACATAGGCCAATGTGTCTTCATTCTCTATGTCTAAAACCTTGGTCCTCGTAATATGCAAATGAAACAAAATCTTGATATAGTTTAAAGATTTAAAGTTGGCTGAATCTGTCGGGTAAAGTTTGGGATTTACAAAGTGTCTGGTTGATAATGCTTATTGCAAAAAATTTATTTTTTATATGCATATATTTATTAGTTTATGTCCTCTATATGACTTTATTTAAAAGTTTTGTTTCTGGGGTTACAGTCTTTGTGTGTGTGTGTGTGTGTGTGTGTGTGTGTGTGTGTGTGTGTGTCTGTGTATTGTAAGCCAGCCATATATGTCATCACTCACATACTCACTCATTTACACACCCACACATTCTCTCGACTCAACAGAAATTCAGACAGTCTTACATTTGTGAGTGTGTACTTGACAAACACACACACACACGTCTGCCTTGCTATCCTCGTGGGGACATCCCATTGACATAATGCTTTCCCTAGTCGCTTACCCTAACCCTAACCATCAAAAATAAATGCCTAACCCTTACCCTAAATCTAACCATAACCTAATTGTAACTCTGACACTAAAACTACATTTTGAGCGTGAAAAATGCCTTCAACCCCGTACATACACACACACCAGGCCTCAGTGGGATTAGTCTGACAGGCTGCCTCAGAAATGAGTGCAGGTTTTCTGCAGCCTGTTATTAAAACTGCTGACACCTCCACATCCAGACCTCCACTGGAATATCATTTGTCTGAGGTGCACTGAGCAGTGAAGGACTTAGTTTACAAATCATCATGTCACACCAGCACAGTGCAAAACACTCCCAGCATACTGCAACATACTGCTGTGTAGAAAACAATGTGAATCTCATTATTAGGTGCCTGTTTCCATACTGTTGTGGCAGAAATATTTTTTTACCAGTATAAAAGCACATCTGCTAATTCAGATGGCAGTTAATCAATGGAAATGTCTCTACAATTATCCCCGATGCATCTAAGTGTATGTGTGCCAGTGTGTCAGAAGTAACCATTGACACTGTTTTGTCTCAACACCAAAATAGTGTGAATGGTGCAAATAGCATTACTGAGGAGTTTCGATATCAATAAGCATGGGTATCATTAAAAGCCTTCTGATCCTGATTGATAAGCCGATAGACTACAAGTGTTCAGCCTTAGAGACACACGTAATTCATCTTACCTCATGTATTGGATGTAGTCTCATGTTAATTATTTGTGTATTCATGCAGACACACAAAACACTTACTGCATGTCTGAAAACAAATTAACAAGCTCTGGTCATCTGATCAAAGCCAAATTTGTCCAATAAGGCTCGATGCGGGAGGGATCACGGGAAAACATGGCACTTTTAATGAAGTCATTAATTTTCCCTGCAGGGTGTCAAGTCAAGCCTACGAAGGCTCTGACACATTGATGGCTACATGAGCACTCAAGCATGAAATGAATAGCCAAGATTAACTACCTGCAGCCTTCAACTTTCTCTCTGACTGCTTCAGGGTCTGGACTGCATTTCTTTTTACTAGTTTCTGCTTTTCTGCATTCCTGTCTCCTTCTTTTCCTCCTGAATGTGCACATTCAGTTCTTTTCCTCCTGCAAGGTGAGGATATTGAGCAAATGTGCCACATGTGCTAGCTACATTGTCTATATTAAAACATTAGTAAATTAATGGTTTTGAGAAGTATTTCCCCTTAAAGCAATTTTGGGTGATCAGGTTTGTGCATCAAAAAGTTGGAAGCTTTGTGTTCTGTTTAGTTGAAAAAGAGGAATGTGGGAATATGTGATGTAATAAAGAAAAAATATCATAAACTATTTAACCTAACCATTTTCGATGGGTTAATTTTGGTTATTGCCGATCCATCCATCTCAACCATGTTAAGGAACTTTGGAGCATGTCCTAGCTATCATAGGGTGAAAGTTTGTTGTCATTCTTGTCAAAAATGAATATTTCTCCTCTAGATGCACAAATTAAACACTTGCTCTACTAGATGTGTTGATTTCTCTTGAGTTATCTATGTTGGCATGATGTAATTCATAAATGCAAAACTTAAATTCCCCACTCAGTGTGTTGTGTTTGTGTATGGACAAATACAAACCCACTTTTATCAAGAGAGAGACATTTGGTTTCCTCCATGAGTCAATAAATCATCCAGATACACCAGGGCAGTTTTGCATTTGTAATACAACAAAGTTTACAAGTTCACTTTCTCATGGTGTGAACCAGAGAGCATTCTCTACCATGTTTGTCAAGTAGCATCGTACATTAGGCAGGATAGATGTCCTGTCTAAAAGTTTGTGTTTTTCAGCAGAATCTCAAACATTTTTTGGTTTCTAGTTGTTCCACTTTAACAGAATCAACGAAGAAGCCTCACTTCACTAGTAACTCCTACTTCCATTACAGGAAAAGTTTATGAAGGGTCAAATAAATGAGTCAGTGAAAGCACTAAGAGAAAATATGGAAAAGGTTTCTAGAGGATTGTTCTGTTTTTGTATCCAGTTCACCTTCGATGAATATCTCTTTGTTTGATTTTATAGCTCGGTGTTGCTGTAAACAGGCTGCTGGTCAGCAGAAGGCTGTGGATTGAGTTTTTAGGCTTCCTGGAGCCTCACATAGAAGCAGGAAGTGAAACCTGTGGGTGCAGAACAAGTTCTGAGCTCTACATTAGAGAAAAAAACAAGCCTGTTTCAGTAGCCACGCCCCTTAATTGTTAGTTATTGAATAAGTGTGATATAAACATACTGTACATACAATAACAGTAATCGCATAGTGTAGAATCCTTTGACCAAAACCGAGAGATAATGCATGCTGTTATGGTAATGAGTTTGACTCTTAAACCATAATTTACAAAATGAACATCCCACTGTACTTAATAAGACTTTAAACTAGCGATGGAGACTGTGGAGTCACCAGGAAAGGCTGGATCCATATTTCAGTATGGTTCATGAAGCCAAAGGGCTGGTTCCCCATAGACTGCATATATAGTGCTTTGAAGAAGAATTTTCCCCCTCCTCATTTTTTCTCTTTTTTGTGTACTTGTCTCATTTAAATGTTTTATATTATTAAACAAATTTTAATATTATTCAAACACAAGTAAACATAAAATGTAATTTTTAAATGATGATTAGCTTTATTTAGGGAAAGAAAACTATTCAAACGAACACTACCTTGCCCTACGTGAAAAAGTAATTCCACCTCTTGGTAAATCATAAACTCAAAAAGCAACATATCATAAACAATTGATCCAAAAAAACCTCAAACAACAGATGAACAGAGTTAATGGAATCTATCTTAAAAGGATTATAAAGTCATTGCTAAGGCTTGGGACTCCAGCAAACCACAATAAGAGTCAATATCCACAAATGGAGAAAAATTGCAACAGTGGTGATGCATCCCAGGAGTGGCCGGCATACCAAAATTACTCCCAGGAGTGCATTAACGACTCATCAAGGAGGTCACAAAAGAATCCAGAACAACATCTAATAAAATGCAGGCTTCACTTGCCTGAGTTAATGTCAATGTGACTGAACAATAAGAAGGAGTCTGGCCTAAACAAAAAGAAGAGTTCAAAGACCAAGAAGTAAACCAAGGCTTTTGACAAAAAGCATCTCAATCATCACCAAGACTTCTGGGAAAATTTTGGGTGAAATGACAAGACAAAAGCGGAACTTTTTGGAAGGATTGGATCCCATTAATCTAGCATAAAAAACACAGCATTTAATGGAAAGAAATACCATACCAACAAGTATATTGTAAAGCCAGTTGAAATGCTTTAGCCCGACCTTAAACAGGCCATTCATACTCAAAAACCTTCAAATGTGGCTAAAAAACCCAAATTCTGCACTGAAAAGTGGACCCACATTCCTTCACAGAGATGTAAGAGGCTCATTGCCAGTTACCACTAATACTTGACGGTAGTTCCCACTGCTAAGGGTGGCACAAGCAGTTATTAGGTTTAGGGAGCAATTACTTTGTCACACACTTGTATTTACTTGGGCTATCTTATATTTGGGTTATCTAATATTAACATTTATTAAATCTTTTAAAACACATAAGTGGAACCTAAATCAGGAAATTGGCAAATACTATGTCATAGCACTGTAAAAGATGGATGTAGCTATTGTGTCAACATTAGCGTTTTGGCCATGTTGGTTATTTTGCAGCCAAAATTGAGTAAATTTAGAGCTAAGGGTGGCGCGATATTGTGCTAGCTTATGCTAACATGCTTAGCTAACTATACAGGTGCAGTACACAGACAGACATACAGCACATATCTACCTTGTAATTAGTGTTAAATACAAAACTGTAGTACTATATAAGACTTAAATAATATCATTGAATTCACCAAATTTTAAGCACAAACTTCTTATACAGTGTTTGACTCAAATTATCGAAGTTGAGACCGAGGCCTAGCGGACAGCTACCAGCTACACCCCCTCTGTACCTCCAGCACACATGTCAGTGATAAAGCCCATACAGGGTTGTTACGATGGAGTGAACAATTCATAGCTATCAAAACCGTTTATGTACTGGCCTGTATTTTTGTGTCTTTGGTAAGAACAAAACACGCAGCTTGTTCATGTCTTTTTAATTAGAGTCAGTTCAAACACTGCAGTTTGAAACATCACAGACTTGTGCTTCAGACACATGGAATGTTTCTTTCTCTGCTGTGAATACTTTGCTCTGTTTTTCTTTCATTCATTTAATCTTTGTTGTTCTTTTAACATCTGTGTGTAAGTGTTGTTGTTTTTTCTGCATACATAGAGAGGTATTCTTGTTTTACTTGACAATGCCTGTGAGAGAAATTGACAAAACTCACTGCCCTTCTGTTTCTTGCTCTCTCAAACACATTACATATGAGCATAGTTAACCAGGTGAGACGGCCACATGACGAGGAGCGTGGGCCCTCAGGCTTCAGTCTAATGACTCAGCACGGCAACTGATGACGGGCTAGAAGCTGTTATCATGTGGTTGTTCCTGGTTGTTGTTCTTTGCTGCTCTCAGTAGCGCTGTCATCTTATCTAACATGTATTGTGGTGACAGACGCCATGTTCAGAACGTGCCATAACAGCAGCACATCCTGTTCTGATTATTGTTTTCTCTCATAATGTAGTTGTGTTAGCTCATATGTAGTCGTTATGAGTCTCATTGATGATCTGTTGTGGAAAAAACTGACTCATTGAGAGTTTCATTTGTTTTTTGTTGTTGTTCCGGTTTCTATCAACAAGAGTCAGGATAGTAACATGTAGGATTATTAGGATTTCTTCCTCAGCATCGGCACTATGAATTGAGTTGATTTTACATACTTTATAAACTACTTATTAGTTGCACAATGCAGGTAGAATTATTAGCACTATTGATTTATGTAGATGGAGGATACTTGTGTGGCTCTCACCACTAATTCCTACCAATGCAGTCCTCCTTCTGTTTATCCCAATTTGATGCATCGCTTCCTGTTGTAATAAATGTTGTATTTTTTTCCCAGAAAACAACTTTTTCACATAATAATTACTGTCTGCGTGGCTTCCTGATCACTGGGCCTCCTTCAAGAACCATACACACAATCAAATTCTTGATCTTCTACTTAGGTGAAAGTAATCCAGACTTGTTTTATCAATTATATACATAGATACACAGCAGTATGAGGAATATTTTAACTTAAATTTTCTTAACTGTTTAACTGTTTTTGGAGGAGGACTAAAAGTTACACCAGTTGAGGTTAGGCAGGAGGCCTGGATATGTTGCCATTTCATCATAGGGCTAACACAGTGAGAAACAACCATTAAGACCTAGTACCAGTGTACTATCACTAATTAACCTTACATGTGTCACTGTAAGAAAAACCCAGAGCACCCAAAGGACATGCAAAATTCATTCAGCAGGGCCCGGGCTGGTGTCCAACCACATTCTTTTCACAGCGAAGCAATTGCTAACCATCCCACGACTCTGCTGTCCCACATTTAAGGGCCCATTACACCCGCAATTGTCGGCCTCAGAATGGCAGCGCATGCCAAAGTGACATTATATCTGATGGTGCAAGGTATACCTTGGTGTCATTTTGATACGTTGTGCACCTCCCAATTCTTGGAACCTTGTGTAGGTTCCACACCTCGTACGCCCTAGCTGAAGACACAAGTGTGCCACTGTTTCGATTTTTACTACAAAGATGTACTAGAGCAGACTCAGACTCCCAAATTATATGGATGATACTGCAACAGCATAAAAATATAAGACTTCCTGGGGAAATCTATTAAAAAATCTATGCTTTCTACTCCTTTACCTTCACTGACAATTTGGAGAATACTGGACTGCACTGAATACCCATGCCCTCAGTGCTGGTATAAATGGTGACAGGGCTGTTTTTTGTGCCCAGTATGATTAATGTGGCAACTTTAATGAGCTTGTTAGGCTGTTATGCTTTAATCAAAGTGATTTTGCTTGAAATATAGTGCAAAAACAACTAAAATAAATTAAGTACATAAATAAAGCTCCCTTATTCACAGTTTTCGCAGAAAACTCTGCATATTTGATTTTGCAGATTTTGCAGGATGCCCTTCATGGTGCAAACCCAAAGGAGTTTCTGTCTCCCCCTGGGACTGATCAATTGAACACATAAACCAAATAACTGTAATGCAAATTGGATGTTGTTCGATAAATCTAACGCAAAGTGTGTGACGATGTGTATCATTATCAAGGTTTGCAAAGCCAAGAGTTACTATACAGTATGTCTTAGTAAACCTTTAAAAGTTTGCTATCCAGTGTCATAGCAAACTCCTCTAATATACGTTTTATGCCCGACAGAGTATCACCAGCTTTTGTGATCACCTTTAGTATGCTAATGTTCTCCTGCTCAGTTTCTGACCGACACGTTCCTTTGGCTACCTGCTATTTATGGCACTGACCACATTGTTTCTGAAAGACATTTTAACAGTCTATTAAACTTAATGTCCCTCTTGATTTCCATCACAGTAAGGCTCTGCTCCGATCACGTCCTTAGCAGCTGAATTAATAGACCAATTTGGAGTGGCCGTCACGGTAACATGATTACAAAATCCAGACTTTGTTCCCTCATCATTCATTTATTCAAGGCACAGTTGCTGTATGGAAGTGCATTGAGTTTACTTTCAGCTCAGTTGTGTCCTTGCCTCTGGCTATAAGTACTAAATTAGTCAGAAAGGACAGTCAATAAATCTTCGAGGTAAATATCGAAAAAATGTCTCTGATTTGATTTGAAGTTTTTCCAGAAACATGCTGCTCATAGTCACTTTCCAACACCCATTTGGCTTTGGTGACACAATATGCCATACTGATTTTCAAACATTAAAAAAGTCTGTATTTTACAGTTACTGTTTATAGACAAAACTATATATTTAAATGTATTCGAGGGTCCAACGACTCATGGGTAGGTAGCATTTACAAAGTTGAAATTTAGATTAGAAGTTTTGAAGTTTGTGCAGTTTTAGTTTTGAAAACCGGATTCAAATATTCGGACAGTTCATTTCATGCATCAAAATGAGAGGACAATCACAAAAGACGTGAGCCAACAGCATTACACACACATGCATGCACACACACACATCTGATCCTGACACATTACACTCTTCTTGGTGGGACCAGTGCAGGCCGATGTGACGCACAATGTGCAACAACTTCTTGCTGAGCTTTACAAATTTAGCACATGCGAGACTGTACAGCAGACATGTTCTGGTCTGTGTTGATGACATAGGATGACTGCTGCACTGTGCTGACTCACGCCTTGCAGGGTCAGATGCCATAGTAGTGCATTTTACTCCAAAGATATAACAAAAACTGATTACCTTGCTGAAGACTGAGCCTTTCTAATAACACAGTCTGGTTTGTTGGTCCAGATATACCCAATCATCTTTGCTGTAATCTCATCTGAAGTCACTGTCTGTTGTGACTCACCTGTAAACGGATTAGGCCTTTGATGGATTGTTGTAATAACTATGACCGTAGGCGGCTGCACTGTTGGTGACAACAGTCTGTCAGCACTTCCTGTAAGACAAAAATTTAAACAAGTTGATAGGTAGATCATGGAGATTGTTGTGCATATTATCACCCGAACACTATACTAATAGGAACACAAATAAAATAATGTGTACGTTGGAAGTTTGTCTCTTCAACACCTGATCCAGTTATTATGTTTTAAAATTCTTATTACCCCAGCGATGAAAAGCTTCACTACAAAAAACAAAATATAAACATTTAGAAAATATACAAAAGATTGTGTAATGTAATAATGTATATTAACATATAACATATAACAATCACGCTAAATACATAATAATAAATATTAATAAAATGTCCACTCCTTCTAGAATGGCCATCTTCAGAATCAAATAGATTCCATTATTGGATCAATGAATAATTAACCGGTCTTTAAGTGATGACATATGAACCCTGCTTCCAAAATACTCTGTGTTTATAAAGGCTGTTGTGTTTGTAACTCTTAGTGATGTCTCAGTGTTCGTTTGGCTTTGGGACCTGAAGCGGAGTTTGGAAACAGTTAATGACGTCAGACTTAGGCTACGTCCACACGTACCCGGGTATTTTTGTAAACGCAGATTTTTCTATGCGTTTGCACCTTTCGTCCAAACGTAAACGGCGTTTTCGGTCACTGAAAACGAAGATTTTTAAAAACTCCGGCCAGGGTGGATATTTTCGAAAACTCAGTTTTTGCATTTACGTGTGGACTAGAAAAACGGAGAAAACGCAGCGTCAAAGGTGTGCGCCTTTTTTGACATCACACTGTGCGCCACGTTATTGTTTCGGTGAAATGAATTTCTACAATACTGTTTCTGTTAATTCTACTCTCTGCAGTGTGTAAATGCTTACATATACACACAGTTACTGTCCCTCCACACATACGACTCGGTTCTGCTTCTATGCCCCATCTTTGTTTACTATTTCCCACCGAGGCTTCTAGACTTCTGATTGGCCAACATTTCTACACGGTTAGGAATATATCGCCACCTGTTGCTTTGGCATGGTCATAGCAGCGTTTTCCTTCATTTCTGCCTTTACGTGTGGACGGGATTATTTTTTAAAACGACAACGGAAAATCTCCGTTTTCAAAAATACCCGTGTATGTGTGGACATAGCCTTAAAGACCGGATTGATGCATTAATGTGTACACGACTTTTGCAGCTGAACATGATCTTAAATACTACATGCTGCTGAATAGCTTATCTCTAATAGACAACACAGTATGTCGATAGAAACTGCAAAATAAATTAAACCATTACAAATAAAATGAATGATACACGGCACTTACAAAATACAAAATATAGACAAGCAAACGACTAAATGTTTCAAGTTACTTACACCACTTACTACCACAGTGTTAACTTGTAGTAAATGCTAATGTAATATAGCAACATGTAATATAACACTTGATGGGTAAACATTTTCAAAAAGAGAACCCTTAGAGCTGTAACCTGCTCATCGTTAAACCAGACTCACTGTATACAGAAGCAGAGAATTTACAGGCCGGGTCCCCTAACCTTTAAAACTGTGCCTTCAGTTGCATACTACAGAACACGTCTAAAAGCAGATGTAGATCATTGTTAGCTGCTCTTTTGTGTTTAGGCACATATATGCATTCAGTAGAGGAAATGAGGAAGGAAGAGAGGCTGTGCTGGTGTTGTTATTACAGTGTTTACATCTTCAGTGAAAGTGGTACTTAAAGTTTTGTTTGGACCAGCGTGATTTTAGTACTAACGATGCTGAGAGCATGCGTCACTGTACAGTTGCAGATACTTATCCTAACATAAATACAAGAAGTCATCCAATGTGATCAACAATATTGCTCATTTGTCTCTTTCTATCTAATGATTGATACGAGCAGCAGCGAAGATAGCACAGATATTTTTCATGTGTGTTTAGGGTCAGACAATAAGACGTTGAAGGAAAGATGTAACTTTGGGTTAAAACTGAAGACTTTTGGCCTTTATGTTTATAAGCATATTTAACTCTACTTAACAGTGTTTAACAGAAATATTGACTTGAACTTTGGTCCTTCTTGTTGTAATTATAATCAGAGCTGGACAATACTTACATTTTTTCTCAGTTGAAACCGGAAACAAAGAGTGGTCTCTTGAGTTTAAGTCCACAGTTCTGTCAATTTGTCAACCTATGTGGACTGTGGCTGTGTAACATCAACTGTGTTCCCTCTTCACTTGTGTCTTAATTACAATGGAATTAATTGTCAAGTTTATGGTAAACAAGGACCCAAATACAAAACTCACAAGCAAGCATCAAATAAGAATAGACCGTTATTCTAGGTGAGGTAGGAATAATTCAGAAAGCAGAAGAAAACCGTGAAAACAGAAGCCACACCGCAGATAACAACACGAGCATAGGAAACATCAGTGGGCAACAGTGTGATGTGACAACCAACAGAACAAACTAAACGTATAAACACACACGGAGCTAATCGGGGAAGGTGAACGCGCAGGTGCAGAACAGTCGAGGAAACAAGACTAAAGGAAAAGTCAAACTAAATACAGAAACAAGACACAAAACTAACAAAATTAAACAGGTAACAAAACCAGGACCCCTAATGCAAAATACAAGGAACACGAGGGAAGCAGAAAACTACATCTAGAAAATTTAAACATTAAACTGAGAGTATAATCAAGACGAAATTAACAAAATACGAAATAAAGAAAACTCAAAGCACCATAATCCAGCAGCCAAAATACTGGAGAGATACAAGATGAAAAAAGATGAACAATAAACTGTTAACCAAATATAAATCAGTCAACATAAAGGTGAAAACTGAACAAGAGGCAAGACTCAAACTAAATTTAATAAAAAAGAAACTGAACTCCAGGATGATAAAACTAATTATGGGTTCACTCATGTTCACTCTAATAGCCTCTGATGGGTGTTTGTTTTTTTAATGTTTTTTTTTAGTAGAAAACTCTATGTAACTGCAACATTTTCAAGTTTTCCAACCATTCTGAACTGGTTCCACGTGGCCGAGCAGATGTATGTGTGCATGCTGCAAGCCAACCGTGTGACTATCACAGGAACATCTTTCTGTCAGCCCCGAGGCAAGATGCCTGTGAAAGGGAGCAAACAGAACCCACACAAACTGATGGGAGATATTTAAGGACTGTCTTAAACTTAAGTTAGTTTTCTGCAGTTCCTCCTGGTTTCTGGCAGTTTTCTTCCACGCATGTTCTCAGTCAGCCGCTTCCACAACTCCCTTCATGCCCCCCAAAGACTGTTTTTCTACTCATGCCCTTGTTTTTGGAGAGATAAGCACCGTGCTTTTTAGATTCATGCTTAATCACTTTGTGCACAGATTTTGCCTGTTTTACAATTTTTAAAAATTAAGGAGAAGACATTGAATTCAGTTTTTCAGGCAAAACTTTTAGTTTTCACTACCTGTCAGGTGCCGTGCTGGATCAAAATGTGCGTTTGACTCCTACTATCATGCATTGTGTAACTGCGCTTCACAGAAACTGAGTTGCAGCCCATTTGTAGAAGCATCACTGGAACAGAGCCAAATGGCACCTCTTTCAAAGCATGATTTAATGCGACAACAAAGGACAGTAACAGTTCCACAATGGATTGCTGTTGTATGTGTTTATTAGTGGGTAAAGTTTTCTTTTGCAGTAATGGTGCTTAAGGGAATTACAATAGGAAGCCATCCAGGCAGTGTAAAGTCCCATAAGCCCTGCAGGAAGACAATAAAATATTTCAGTCATCTGGAGGCTGCTGAGCCTGAATGAACAGTTACACTGTGGTTTCACCAACTGGAGCAGAACTCAACCACTGACACTATTTTCTATGAGCAAATTGAGCAAATCTTTGTCTCTTTCTGTGGTTTTGGGCGTAATTTCTCACCTGTTTTTGCTGTGACCGTCAGATAAAGATATTACTAAATATCACTTGAAAGATAAAGCAGCGAGAAAAATGATGAGCCAAATGATCAGTTTGTAAATAATCACGAAAACACAATTTATTTGTTAGTGTCCATGGACATCTTTTTCCTTTTTTTGTGACATTTAGCACGAGTTTGAAACATAGGAAGCACATTCCTGCAGCACGTATGTTGTGAAGACACTAAAGCAGGATGTGTAACTAAAGGACTTGTGGTCTCTCTAGAGTGGCCAGCTAAAGAGTCACAAATAACATGGGTGGAGGATTCAAATCAAGGAATATGAAAAACAAACAAACAAATAACTCACAGCAGATCAAAAGTTGTGTCCATTTCACAAATGACTAGGAATAGAAAAATCCAGAGATCCTTGAACTCAGCATGAGGTGGTCTCAGACTAGTTTCAAACAAACAGATCACTTTGTTTCTGGCGAGAATGTGACCCAACCTTGATCTGACACAACTACCATACGCAGCAAGTCTGAATTAAACACCTTCCTGTAAACAGGTATGCTTTGCATTCTCAGATGTGGCATAGCATAGACGTGCAGAGTTCAGAGTAAAATTAATAAAATTGCCCAGACGTTGTCCAGCAGACCACAACACTGAAACTTCTTCTACTTCTTCTACTTTTTGTTGTTGCCTCCGCCTCAGACACATCTGGCCAACAAGCAAGCAGAATTTTCTCTCGTGCGGTTAGCCTGAAGTTCACTGTGTGTGAAAGAAGCCACTGCCACAGAAAAAAAGCTACAAATTTACAAAGTCATCAACTGATGCAGCCCAGACGAAATGAACTACAGGTGTGAAAATACCCTTTAAATCTCAGGAAATTCATTGTGCGTTTACAGTTACAATGAAACTCGAGTCATTTGTAAGATGTCTCAGTTTGCTCTCATTCTCTTTCACCAGAAAGGTTATTTTCAGTGTCTGTGATTGTCTGGGTATTCTTTTTCCTCACTTGGTTTCTTTTCTTGCAGCTGAAACATCACACTGAGATGTGTATTCATTTTTTGAATGATCACATTCCACAGGGAGGGGCACATTTCTTGGCTCACTGAGCATTCATTTACATGTAATCTGTGTGCCAAACATAGACACACGATGTGAAACTCAGTATTTCCTGTTTGTGCACATAACATTTTGTTTCCTTTTCCTCTGTCTTTCTTGTCACTTGTAAATAAAACTCGGATGCTTTATTGTTTTCTGTCTATAACAGAGACTTAAAAGAAAAAAACTTCTCCATTTTGCCTCTCAGTTGTCATTTTTCCTCTTGCCGCTTGATCTTTTTCCATTTTATGCTTCCCTCTCCTTCATCTCTCTTCTCCTCACTCGTCTTTTCACCTTTTTTCATTCTCCCATTTTCTTATTACATCCTGCATTTGCGTCTTCTGCTTTGATTAATCATTTTTAAGCAGTGACTTCCTGTTTGCCTTCCTCTTTCTATTTGGAGCAAATATCCGTTTTCTGCATTTTTATCTTTGCATTGTTTTTAATTGAATAACGTGCTTTATTCAGAATTGTTTGGTTCATCTGAAAAGATCAGTTGCTTCAGAGGGTCTAAAGATTATTGTAAAAAAATATCCTGTTAGTTTCCTTTTGCTGGATAAAGTGTAACCTGTCTCAGTTCATTCACATTATCTGTCACTAAATATGGAAGGAAGTAAATGATGATTAAGAAACCTGCTGCGGTAATTCCATACTAGCCTTGTTTGCACCATATGAAAACATTTGTCTAATAGCTAGGACGTATTAAGATGGAGGAGAGCAGATCCATTCCCAAGTGACCACACGTTAAATGTTTTCTATCCAGAAAACTGGTACTACATAACCTGCATCTCTTAGCCAGCAATTCAGAGTGGCTTGTGCTTGGAGCCACTTTCCAATGAGCCAAAACAGTGATGCACACGTCCTGCACTGTTGTTTGTGCTGTATATTGTGTACGTTTTATAGTGCAGAGAGTGGTCACTGCAGGCAAAGTTGGACAGATTGAAAGTTTGACTGCTATGTGCTGCAATGACTGTCCGGATGGCCAGTAGAAATGAAACATCCAGCCCAAAGCAGACACTGACAGCAACAAGGAGCAAAAGCTAATATGTGTTCATTATTTAACTATATATTAGGGGTGCAATGATACACAAAATTCACAGTTCGGTTCGATACTTTGGTGTTTGATATTTTTTCGATACAAAAAAATGTTCATGCTTTTTTAATTTGTCATTTATTAAAATTATAAATATATATTTTAACTCAAACGTACAGTTTTTAAATTTAATGTTGCTGAAACAACAAAATAATAAAAAAAATAAATCTATCTGATTGAGGAATCCCTCATCCTTGGAAAAGAGAGTTTATTACAGAGAAATGGTTCTTTCCAAAATAACAGCTATACTATACGCTTCTTCTGGGCTATATTCTCAGCAGCACATTAAACATATCAGGTCCCCATAAGGAGAATCATGTGCTAACGGCTGTCTAAATGACTCGGGTAAAGTTTGTAGCATGCGTGCTTGTTGTTTTTGTCTGCTTCCACTTGTCTTTGCACTAGGATGATGTCGGAGTAAATGTGCAGTCATATTCATTGTGTTCCCACTAGTGCTGTCAGCGTTAATCTGAAATGACGTTAACGCCACAACACGGCAAATCTCCGTTAACTACGCGGATCGCCCGTGCGTGGCACATCCGACATACTGTTTTACTTTTGTCCATGACGCGCTTACCTTCAGGGTCATACTTCACATGAAAACCAAAATAGTTCCAAAGGCCAGATCTGAATGAGGGTGGGGGAGGTTCAATTTGCCATGTTGCAACGAGCTTAGCTTCTGTCTTGCTAGCTTGTGCTGCGCTCAGTGGATCTGCGCTCGACAGTGCAGCCTAGGCGGAGTAGTCGAACGCAGATCCACTGAGCTCTCAACACAGACAGCATCGTCAGAAGAAAAGTTGATAAAATAAATTAAAAATTTGTATTGTATATATATTTATCTATATATATATATCTATATATCTATATCTATATATCTATATCTATATCTATATATATATATATATATATCTATATATATATATATCTATATATATCTATATATATCTATATCTATATCTATATATTCAATTATTTTTTTGTATCGAAGTTTGCAATGAAAAGCCTTTCTTTGAAACAGTAGGCAAGTGGACATGACAAGTGTGCTTTAACAGTTGTTTGTTTTACACAGCAGTGTGTGTAAACACAGCTTGGATTTGTTAGGTCATGCTCCTAGTTACTCTACAGATCTATTAAAACTATTTTAATACAGAAAACTGACTGAAATCCTGCTGGAAGCTTAGAACATTTCTCTTGATTTATTCTGTTCTCTGTGGGTCCACGAACAGTGTGTTGAACCCAGCAGTGAGTGCACCATATGCCACACTGTGTAAAAGCCCCACAACCAGCCTTGAGTTGCGTTGCTTTTTCCTGGTAATATAAAAAGCATTATCATTTATGGCTCAGTCACATTAGAGTAAAAATAGGATGGCAGCCTCCTTGCAATTAGGAAAAATCAATGGTTGCCCGGTAGGGCTGGGAATTGAGAAGAGAACTGGTTCCCAGTTATTTAGTTCCTTGGAATTGTTAGTCTGCCTGCCTATCGATTCTGCTTATCGGTGAAACCTGCTCTACAGTCAGCTGATTTCAGTT
Organism: Haplochromis burtoni; assembly: GCF_018398535.1. Taxonomy (NCBI): domain Eukaryota; kingdom Metazoa; phylum Chordata; class Actinopteri; order Cichliformes; family Cichlidae; genus Haplochromis; species Haplochromis burtoni. The sequence goes on from NW_024582514.1 coordinate 406,861, forward strand.
CCTGTGCCAGAGCAGGACAACAATCTACAGCATGGATATGGACATATGGGCATTTTATGGACATTTTATTTATTTTTATTGGTGGTAAAGTGCAAACTGCATCCAGGACAAAAACAACTGCATGCTGCCAACACAACGTTGGCTCTTTTTAAACATATGCACAGATAGCATGCTATCACTAAGCTAGCCAAGAACGCAGAGTGATGTTAAAGCTGTCAGCTTTATGTCCATACCTAAATATTAAGAAAAATCATATTAGGATAGGAATTTGTGTTGGTGTGTGGGATTGTAGCCTCACGTTTATATTTTGTTAACTGGTAACTATGAAACAATGCATTTCAGGTCATTTTACAAAGAAATGTGAAAGTAATTTAATAACTTTGTTATTAGTTAGTTCCCATGTCTATTGCCAGTCTGTGCAAATGTGAACAACTGTTCTGTGACGATATAACAGGGGACTCAACAAGTGGTTGTCAACTGTGGGTTTTCAATTATTTACAATTTCTATTATGTGGGTTACCAGTTATTTACAGTTAATTATCACAGACTGGCTGACCCCACACTCGACCCCTTTTTTTTAAAGACCACTTTGTTGCCACCGTCATGCAACAAAGTCCTTTTGAAGATGGCAACTAATTGTGAGTAGTCATAGATCTTCAAAGCGATCAAAGCAGTTACACTATTGCTGTGTTTCACGAACAAAATCCATTTCTCAATTTCTAAGCTTATGTTAATGCCAAGGTACTTGGCATATAAAAATTCCATCAATTTAATATGACTGAGTCTTTTTTTTAAGATTCAGATTCCTTTATTGTCACACAGTTGATACATGGCACATGCTGAACAAAAATATACACAGAAAAAAACAAGAAAATCATAATAATAACGGGACCATGTTTAAAAAGCCTGTAGTCCAACTGTCTGTTACACAGTAGTCGAATAAAATAAAAATAAAGATGGTATTGCACATGTATAGAACATGAAAAAAATAAAAACAATATATGAAAAAGAAAATCATTTTCAGAGATTAGAGGAAACAGAGTCATAAGACTGTATCCATCTTTTCAGGTAGCAAATAATTTGCTCAAATCAGAAACTCTAACTCATCATCCCTTTACTGCTTGACAAGATGTCTGCACTTCTCAAAAATATCTCTTCTCTTGAAGGCTGAACTCCAGCGTCCTCACAAAAAAAAAAGAAGTACAAAAGGACAACAAATACACAAAAAGAAACACAGGCAGTTCATCTTGACCCAGTCGCTGTGTCTGCACTAGCTGTCATGGCGCTGATAAGTCAAGATCTTCACAACAAACCTCCTCTGCTCTCTCTCCTCTCATCCTGCTGTGCTTATTGTTGCGGGGTTCATGAGAGTGATGCCGGGACTTTCCCACCACACTTATGGGAGCTGACACTGAACTGTCCTCCCTTGTGTTTACAATTCATTATGACAATAAGACCCCTCTGGGACACCCGTCTCAAACTCAGACCCATGAGCTTGGAGATGCAGCCCAAGTGTCTTGTCTGATGCGGTTGGTAGTCCTGAGTGCTATAGCCTCGAATCTCATGAACAAAATGCCAACATGGAAGTCAGGTAGGTTTGCAAGATCAAAGAGGAAATATACAGAAAAGCGTTCCTGCAAGTAAACAAATTTGATTGGCAGCTCCATACATTTTAATGTCAAGCCAGTTTATTGTGTTCTGTTGCCTGGAGCTACTTCCATCAAAAGCCACAGAGATAATCACACATATCAAAAAGGACAGAGGCAGAAGATGACAGGCTATTTTCTAAGATAGGAACTACTCAGTAAATAGCTTTTAATAAATTGGAAGAAATGCAAAGCTTGAAAAAATGATGCTATAGTTTTTCATGCTGCCCTCGCAGCGTTTTCAGCAGAGCTAGACGTAAATCTGCATGTCCTTGATCCCTGGTAAAGAACGCCAGGCTTTAAGCTAAATGACCACCTTTATTGGGGGCTCCATTGACGAGTATGTATATAGATGCATCAAGCTGGTTGTTTTTGTATTTTTGTTCCTTCTATTTGTCTCTGCTGTTTAAAATATAGGTAATGTGATTTATGAAAACTGCCATGAAGGCAGCAAGCTGAAATGCGATGGAACAAGTAATAGAGTTATTTTATATACTAGCAAATGTTTCTGGAGTTATAATCTTCAGACTATATCCAATCAGCTCTTAGCAAGTTTATTTGCATCATTTTTGGTAATAATCCTGTAAAAGCAAAGTTTCTGTAAATTAAAATAGAATGCAATGATTTGCAAATATTGTGAATCCATATGTTATATATAATAGAATATAGACCTTTTTTCACATGTCTGAACTGAGAAATTGCACCATTATAAGAAAAATATTAGCTCATTTTGAATTTAATAAAAGCAGCACTTTACCAAAAAGTTGGCATGGAGGAAGCAAAAGACTGGAAAAGTAAGCTGTCCCAAAAAGAAAGATTCAAAAACATTTGCAACTAATTTGGCGGATCAACAACACGATTGGGCTTAAAAAGAAGTGCAGAGGTTCACCTGGAATTCTACAATTATACAAACTGTGGAAAAAATTCAAAGTAATGTTCTTCTACATAAACTATGACTATATTTGTGTTGTGAACACCATTAGTGTAACACAATGCAATTCAACAGACTCTTAGATTAACCGTAGAACTGGACAAATCTCCTTCTTTAAACAGTTTCAATGAAGCATGAATATCTCCCTGAACGGGGACGTAACAATCAACAAGGATTGTTGGATCCATTGCAACACAATTCTGACTCCCAGTTGCAGCTGAGTGCAGAGTGCCCATTTACTACAATGCTTCAGGCAGTGTTTTAAACCTTTGGCTTTGTATGTAAAGGATCTCAATGATATGTTCACTGCAGCCACACAGTCAAGGCTGTAAGCGAGGAAGGGCCATCTGTCTGTCTGTCTGTCTGTCTCTCTCACCATTAAGAAAAACAGGACAAAGGTCCTGTGGGGCTTTAAATTCCAGACAGACAAGCGGTTGTTGGTCTACCAACCAGATAAACTGGTTGTTGACAAGGAGCCGAAGACAGCAGTTGTGATAGATGTGGCAATTCCAGGAGGGTGTGTGTGTGTGTGTGTGTGTAGGTATGTGAGTGCGTGTGTGCGAGGATCTCTGGCTCTCTTCCACATTGTGTCTTTTGTCCCATCTTCCGCCCCCTCACCACCAACCAGTTGCAGTAGATTGGTGCCCCTCCCTGGTTCTGCAAGAGGTTTCTTCCTGTTAAAAGGGAGTTTTTCCTTCCTACTGTTACAAAGTGCTCGCTCAAAGGGGGCCATTAGATTGTCTCTGTCACTGTCAGGTCTTTATCTTAAAATAGAAAGTGCCTCGAGGTGACTGTTAGCGTAATTTAAAAATATAAAAATATAAAAAAATGGAATTGAATTGTTTGGCCGTGTATGTCTTTGTGTGCTTGTGTGTCACCATGTGACATACCTGGACATACCTGGAGCTATACTGGCTGAAACACCCTGACTCAGTCTGTTTATGTTGTAAGTGCAATTTAACATCAATCATTACTTATTTAACTCATATGATTAACTGAATAAAAATAGCAGCAGATAAAACTCCAATTACTGGTGATAGACTCTGCTCAGATTTCATTGGACGGACTGATACAATCAGTGAGGCATCCTGCCAGTAATGTAATAGATATTGTCCGGACTTACTCCATGTCTATAAACACTGGCTGTGTAGCCAATACAATAGCAGCAGCTGCAGGACGCCAGCATTGTTTACACCAGAGCTGGTCACTGCTATGCTCTCGGATGTGGTTTGGTGTTTTGTTTCGTTTTTTGGTGTGTGCGTGTTTTAATTAATGCAAATTAAAATCAATAAAGCTACAAGTGTAAGACACGCATAATTTAGTATTAGAAGTAGACGCTGTAGGATATATGTGCAGATATGTGGCTGAAGAGCCACTACATGATAGACAGGATGTTTAAATATGTTTTGTGGAAAATATAAACTCAGTTTTCTTTCCTTACATGAGCCTAATTACACCCAGCCTTTCAGTTCATGGTAAGCTAAGTAAGATAAGTTAATGTTGCCCTGCTAATAGTCATTACAAAACTGTCACTCGGTTAAGAGGTGGTTTAAAGTTTGGGAAGGAGGGGCTTTATTTCAATCTTCACAGTTCAGAATAAAAATATGGGTTTTAATGTATTTGGGAATTCAAATGGGTACCAGCCTTCCTCAAGTTTAACACAAGTTAAAACAAGTGTACATGAGAGCGAATTAAGTGAGGATCAGGTCCTTAGAACTTGTTCTGCTAGTCTCCTATTGTGCTTTGTTACTTTATCCCAAGGGTGAGCTTAGCACATGAGGAGGGGGATGATGAGGGGGATGAAGGGAAAAACACATAGAAAAGCTTTATTAATATCACTAATATGATTGTTAATAATGTGTGTGTAGACATATTTGGAATGAGCATAAAGAAAAAAGGATGTGGGCCAGCCAGACTGTCAATATTCACTCCAAAATGTAAAAAATGTGCAAAATGTGTCTGCTCAGGACTAGGGATGGGTATCATTTAGGTTTGATACCAGTGCCAAACCGGTACTTTTGAAACGGTGCTCGAATCGGCCCATATGGAAAAGATATATATAAATCTTATAAAGTTTGTATCTGTCTTGTGTGAAACTTGAATGAAAAGCATATAAGAGTGAAAACAGATATAAGATCCCTTGAAAAATTATATAATGAAACTTGTATGTTTTGGATACTTACTAAAACAATGTATGAAAGTAATGAGAAAGTGGCCACTTTCATGAGTAAATCATGAAAGTGGCCACTTTCATGAGTAATCACATATAAGTTTTTACTATTTCTTTTCCATATGGGGGTGCTTAAAGAATGGAGAACACACACTTTGCCAAAATCTTACGTACCACTGCTGTCACTGCGTTACAATACTATATAGAGTAAAGGTTTCTGCGTAGGATGGAAATGTGATGCTTTAGGAGTGGCTCATACAATCTAGTCTTTGTTTTTGTACAAAGCTTCTTGCAGTTCCCACTAGACCTTTAAAGTCCCCCTCAAAAGTTCCCAAGATCTTGTTCTTTTATCCTTTAAAAAAATGCCTGAGAGGAATGAACTTCCTGTCTGAGTACCAGTGGAATAACATTTTCAATGATAAGTCTTCCCTGCTCGTGTAGGAATACTGCCATAGCAGGTAAGCCGTTTCAGTATCTTTGTACGAGATAAATGTCAGGTAAGCTTAGCAGTTGTTTGAATTGACAGGACCTGACAAAAAATGGAAGAGAACCCCAAATGATGTAAGTGAGAATTATACAATTCACCATATTTAAAATATATTACAAGGGATGAGTGAGGAAGCCAGAAGGAGAATGGGCATTGTGCCTACTTATGATGTGATTTAGATGGTCCGGTGACACGTGCATGTGACAAGTGACAACCTTCATTTTTTTCAAATGATAATTTAAACATAATAGATAATTATATATAAATATAAAATGTAAAAAATAAATATAAAAAATGTCTGTACTGTACATGTTATAATAGTTGGTGGTGGGGTTGGGGTCTGTGTCCTCTCATTTGATTCAGGAACTGTAATTTCTTGAAATTTCATAATCCTGGAAGCTAAAAATCTACAAGGAATGAGAGTCGTCTCTAATATTTACAGCATTATCTCATTGTTTTTGTTAAATTCTACCAGTTCCATAAACAGTTGAGCTCATCTTTCGTGGCGTTATCACGTTGAAGTGATAATACAGGGAGCATTTTACTCGCAGTTAATGGGAAATACTAATAAATACAGTTTAACATCATCTGTGTCCCACAGAGCAGCGTGCAGACACACCATCAACAAGCTGCCCACACAACAGTGTAAGAATGTCTAAAATAAGAGTGACGATATTGAACTTGCTGAACTCTAGCTCTTCTAAAACTATCAAAAATGTTATAAATGTTGGGAAGTTGATGTCAGAAACATGGGAACATGGGTGGGCCTAAACCGAGAACAAGGGGCCACGGTGACTCTGCTGTCATCAGGTGTCCGGTTCTCTGTCACCACTTGGCTGCAGCCCAAGTTCTTTTCTTGTCCTTATTATTTGTCATTGAGCTCGAGTTTTTGAAAAGCCAGGGTGAGTGAAAGTATTTGGCAAACGCACCGTGAGGTGGTAAATCCAATTTCACCAAACAGTTAACTTCATTATCATAGATTGTAGCTGTGCTGTCAGTTTGTTAACAGTAACAACTGCAGCTTATGTCCGAGTCTTTCATGTAAAGTTCGCTTGAGAAATAATTAAGCAGTAAAATATTGACTGTGATTATCCTGAGTGCACGCGTTTCTCAGCAGTTCTGACTCTGCTGTTCACTAAGATGCTCTGGGATGTCTAGTGGTTAATTTCCTGCTTCTCTCTCCATTTCCACTACATAATATGTCCCCAAAATAATACAAAGGGAGCTGTGGATTCTACCTGTTTTGTTTTTAATAACCAGTAAACTGAGTGTAAGTGTTCACCTAAATGTTATTCAGTATTCTTTAAGTTTGTTTTTATATTTAAAGACTTTATCATGGCTTCCTTCTTTCCTCAGCTAAACTAGACTGTTGAGATCATCACTGACACGTTCAGCGTGTCCAGTAATGATGATGAACCATCTGACTTTGTTTTATTTCATTTTATTGCCAAAACTGCAATTTGGCACATAACAAGGCTGCACTTCCACTGAACAAGTTAGCTGTGACTCCTGGCAACTCGTATCGTAATCGAATGTATTTATAACCCGACAGTGTGTACAGTAAAGACGGCATTTTTCACTCTGGTTTAAGAACAAGAAAACAAAGAAGGTGTGACAGCACGCTGATGCTGACCTTCACATATCACCGATACTGATGAGGGTTTGTGAAGAAGCTGAAAATAAAACACAGCTTTAAAGTATCATTCATGTGAACTGTGCTAATAAGCTGGTGTAACACAAATTTAGCCTCCCCTGTGAACTCAGGGTGCTCGGTTTTTAACAAAATGAACAGGCCTCACAGGAAAACTGCTTGTATCTGCGGAAGATTGCCATTGTGTGGTTTAGATGATTTTTTTATGAGCGTTTGTGTATGCATATGCGTGCATGCTTGTGTCCTGGAAGAGGCCAAGTTGTTTTGTGAAGTGTGCAAGGTGTTTCAGCACGGCTGATAGTGTTGCGTTACTGTCTTCCTGTTTCCGCTGTTTGACTGTCAACAGGAATGTTTGGCAAACAGCCACCCAGTTAGTGCCTCAGTACTGACCCACACACACACACTTTACATTCATCTTTTACATTCCTCCTAATCTAACACTATCCAAAACTCAGATCTACTTTGCATGCTTAAAGCAAAAACCTGTATAATTGCAGTTCATTGTGGAAACAATTGTATGCATCCAGATTTCTTTTGCATAGCAGGATAATGATATTTTGTTACCACCGGTTATGATACACTTGGCAATGAGGCTTTGTTTTAACATTTTCAACTTGTTTCCAGATCTCAGATCTATTCTTAACAGCACTTTTACAAGTGAGAATCGGAGCTCACATTCCAAAACCATCTTTGTTCTCAAGGTTAGATTTAAAGTTCAGACAAAGTCACACACACGTGACTCCGACCTTTTCTCAGACACAGGTCAGGATCTTGTGTCTAGATGCTCCACTGTCTCGTATTACGGCGCAGACACTAGACTAAAGAAAGAATAAATAAAGGGTTATATTACTGCTGCTAACCACGGTGGAACAGTGGTTAGGACGATTGCCTCACAGCAAGAAGGACCCGAGTTCAATTCTTCTATCTGACTTATTTATAAGCCACTGTTCTCCCCGTGTTTGGGTCGATTCTCTCCGAGTACTCTGGCTTCCTCCCACAGTCCAAAGACATGCAGTTAGTGGGGTTAGGTTAATTGGAATCTAAGCTGCCCGGGGGTGTGAATGCGAGTGTGAATAGATGTCTGTCTCTATGTGTTGTCCCTGTGACAGACTGGCAACCTGTCCAGGCTGTACACTGCCTCTCGCCCTGTGGTAGCTGGGAAATGCTCCAACCCCCACGCATCCCTGAATTGGAAGAGAATGGATGGATAGATGAACTATTAACTGGCCTAGACTTATCTTAAAGGCATGTTTTGCTCACCACACTTCATGCTTTGGAGCACAAATACAGATTTATAACCAACTTTTTTAAGTTTCCTGTTTAGGCTGAGATTAATGGGGGGGGTTTCTGTTATGCAAAGATGAAAGTGTTTTAAAGATTTTCTGAAAAAATGACTTTGTGGCCATATTCTTTCTTTAATATGTTTACAAACCAAAATACAGAACAACCAATGGTCACATAAATATCAGTGTTAAGAAATACATACATACACCTTACCAGTAAAATAACTACTGTAATATGAGATTATAAACACTGAACAACTGTATAAACATCATAGAAAATGAAATTAGACTGAAACAGATATTGAGGATTATAAAGACAATTTGCTATTTTGTACATCTGAATGTATAATCAATATTACTGTATCATATCTAATGCACTCAGAATATCTTATAACAAAAGTAGCGTACTACAAGTTTTGCTGATGAGCTCACTATGTAGTCTTCTAAAAAACAGAACATCCTACATAAGCAGTAGGAACACAGCCTATATTATCTTATTAAGTGGTGACAAAGTACACTGATCACATGACTTCAACTCGCTGCTACTGACTTTATAATGATGTAAAAAGCTTTGACTTGTATGGGTGCGCTAAAGTATGAAAATAAAGTATGTTACATTTCATGTTATCCTGCTGAATGTTGCTTTGTGACATATTAAGAGTTGGTTACCTAGAGAAAAACCACAAACGCCAGAGGTGGCTACAACACAGGTGCACAATGAGAGGCACTTTGATTCGTTGCAGCATGTGGGGATGTGTCGTGGGGACTTAAATCTGTTTACTAAGGCACATTATGGGGACTTTTCTCCTTTATGGGGATAAAAAGCAAATCCTCATAAAGAGAAACAATAATATTTAAGCTGTAGACATGCTGAGGTTAGACTGAGGTTACATTTGGAGGGAAAATTAGTTTAGGCAATCACTAATTAAGGCGAAGGTTTGGAGTTAGTATCCTTGAAATGATTGAAAATCACAGTAATGTCCTTGTAAGTCTTGGGAACACGACATTGTAATTGTGCTGCTGCCAGTGCTGCCTTGACCTAATCTCCTCTGGCAGCAGATCAGACACTGCTGTGTTTTACTCTACTGCCCCAAACAGGTCGAAAGAGGCCTTCATTGTTCATACATGCACACACATTTCTAATTCCTTATTACTAATAAACCTGTTGAGCCTGTGGCCTCAAATCTTCTTTCACATAACATCTCTGCATAACTGTACCTTATGCAATATTTTTTCATAGGAATGTTAGGCGTTTTTAAAAATAAGTTCTTTTAATACAACTGGGACTGCACAGAGAGCCTAACAGCAGGGAAGAAAAAGAAAGAAAAGGAAAATAAAGATGCTATCTGGATGAAAGAAAGCTGTATTTCTAGACCATGTGTAAAACTGAAATGAGAATTTATTAAAACTACAAAAAACTTTTGTTTGTTTTATTATTTATTTATCTCTACATTAACAGAAGCTACAAACAACTCATCCTCCCTCTGGTAATGACATCAAAGAATTTGTCAGAGAGGTATTTTTTTCAGTTTCTATATTTGCCAGCACTTATCATATCTATTTAAATGTGCACTGAACAGATAAACAGACACAGTGAGGTGAAGCTTCTTCCTAATCTGCAGATTTACATTTTAATAGGAATCCAAGTTTGGATGTTTATAAAAGCGACAGTGCCACACTTGGAAGGCTTTTGTTTAAGTTAAACAAGCCCATGTAAACTGGGAGCTCAGCCCTTACACTTAACTCCTATTCGAGTTATTGTTGCTTTCCTATCAGCTCAGAGCAGTTATTTTCTGACCATTATTTTCTGACCTCTGGCATCAACACAGCATTCTTGCCCAGAAAACCGCCACTCACTGAATATTTTCCCCTTTTCAGGCCAATCTCTGTAAATCCTACAGATGATCCCAGTGGCAAATCCCAGTAGATCAGCATTTTCTGAACCCTGGCTGACACTGGCAACCATGCCATCTTCAATGGGATTTTTGTGCAATTCATTGCTCACAATTTGTTGCGTCCATTGCACAAGACGAGTGAAGAAAAGAGTGTAGGCAGGGTGGAGATAAGTGTCAGGGGTGATTTGTGACAGAAGGATCAGAAGTGCTCGGGTTGAGTGGCTTGGAGACAAAGTTAGAGATTCGAGGTTGAAATGGTGTGGACATCTGCAGAGGAGGGATAGTGGATATACTGAAGGAAGGATGTTGAAGATGGAACTGAGAAGGTGGAAAACAGGAAGACCTCACAGAGGTTCATGGATGTAATGAAGGAGGACATGTAGAAGTTGCTAGGGGTACTGTGAAAGAAGATGTTAGATGTACGCATCCCCTTTCTTCATTGCAACAACATGGAATATATTTCTTGTGTTGTAAGAGACCATCTCATCGGACCTCTATTGTACTTGGGAACAACGTCAGCGTTGCCCTTTTACATAGTCCGGCTTCTGCCCTCATACTGCAATCAGCTTTGAGCAAGGAGATAACGCCACTGTTTCAACTGCGTTTGCTGGGCAACCATTGCACCACTGTGTTGCCTCCACGCTTGCATGCTATCAGTTTTTTAATCACATTGGTCGCTGATTGTGCAAGGTTTTTAAATGTTATCACCAAATGTGTATTAGTGAAACACTGTGAAAGTTGAATCATGCATCCCACATCTTTGTGAACATTGCAAACAAAGAGGGACTCGCTCATTAAAACCATCCACGCACTATTAACGTTCAGGACCTATTCGAACATTTATGTTGACACTGTAAATTATGACATGAGCAGCAGCAATAGGACAATTAACTAGTTCAAAATCTTAAATCTAAAAGAATAAAACAGTGTTTGTCAATACACTCTGTTGGTTAATGCAACATGTTCACAGTGACTAGAGATGAGTGTTGACTTTGCATCAGAAAGAAGAACTTCTGACTACTGACAGGTGGCTTAAATGTGTGCATACATTTCTCAGAAAGCACATGCATGTGCATCACTCACATGGAAATGAAGCATGATAAATATCTGCAGCTGATATTACGAACCATAGTTGTGGTGACTGAGTGGAGAAAGATAACAGAACGGAGACGTGCTGGAAAATAAGCCCATGTCACTCTGGTTTATTTTACTTCTGTAAATAAGGACTGACAGCATGTCCGTGAGCAAGATTTAATCTTCCAGTTACTCCACTGTGGCTGCTGGACAGTCTTTATGTTACATTAACTTAGTTTCTTACCCTTTGATTCCATAGTTTGATTTGAGGACTAACCCTGCGCTCTGTGATGGGAGTTTAAGACGTGAAGGTTTTGTCACTGACATGTGGTTCTGCTGTTATCTAATGAGGAAGTGAAGTCTTTCATCTGTGCTCAGTGGGGACAGATGTGATCACAGTCCTTTGATTGTCGAGTGCTGTGAACTCAGCTGTGAAAGAGAGTCTTCAAGACAACGGCTCAGTGGGATCGCATCTAAACTGTCTTTCATATTATAAATATTCATCTTCAGGAATGCAAGGTAAAAAGTCTTTTAGTGTTGATGTTTTCTTTCCTCTTCATTTACACTTTTGCATTTCTTCTTGACTTTTTTCTTTTCTTTTTTGCACCCCCCAAACCTCTTCGTTTGTATTTCCTTCCTTTCTCGTCTTGCTTCTTTCCTCCTCATGTTTCTTTCCATTTATTGAAAATTTAAAAAAAAAAACCTCCCAGCTGGACAGGAGAGTCTTAGAGATTCTTTATTTATAATTAGACATCTAATATAATCACTGCAGGGCTTTGCTCTTCTATTGTAAGCCTGACACAATAGAATTTTAATAATTATCCAATACAGGTGTCCATTCCTATTCCCAGGGTGTCAAATATTGCCATTTTGTCACAGATACTGTATCTCACAGATATGCACAAGATGCCCTTCAGCACTGTTGCTGTAGGAGAAGTGTCATAGCGTTTCATCGAGACCCTTTGAGGTTAGATTTTAACACACTGGGAAATCTCAACAGTTGATAAAGTGCAAAATATTTTCCTATCACTAGTAGGTGAAAGGAAACAGCAATTAAAAGTCAAACTAACAGAACAAAGGGAGGCTCTCAAACAGGATGTTCTTCTAGTTGACAGTCTGGTAATTTATGCCACTTCCACCTTTCCTGCCTCTGTATGTCACTCGAGTGTTTGCTTTCTGGAATAGTACCATCACATCACCTTGTACATATTTCCGTGACACCAGCAGCTTCTGACCAAATGGTGCAATTTGCCAAAGAACGTAAAAACGGAATTACCTACGGAGGCCACAAAAGGTCACACATTTAGCTAATGCAAATGCTCAAAGTACAGTGGGTGTGCTCACAGCTACTGAGGAATGAACCAAAAAATGTGTTGCATAACTGGCACATCATCTCCTCTTCCTGTATCACCTATAGCTCATCTCCTTAAAATGTCAAGCTTTGTCTTTCACCGGGGTTACGGGAGTTAGTTTCTCTCTTATGGAATTAACAAAAATAGCAGAAAATATTAAAAACGAGCAGAAACATGAAACATTCATCTATCAGCTGACACACCTTTGACATTTTAGAACATAAAAAATGACAATTTACCACAAGAGTGATGAGTAATTATCTCTGCAACGAACGTGTGTGTTTGACAACAGATGAGGGCAGAGCTGTGGCCCAGTTGTGGTCACCTTATCAAAATCAATGTTTCCTAAACATAGCTTTTTTTAATCGTGTCACTGAGGAAATGTCCTAGCATAGCACTCTCCTGTGTTTGTATATATGACAGTAGCTGTCAGCTCAGTCCAAAATCATTGATCACTGAACTGGCATCTCTTCCTGGATTTGCAACCGGGAAGTAAGCTCACTTGTTCAGCATGTCTGCCAGTTGCAGTCTCCCCTAATTATGAAGTATGGTATCATTTTTCAACACTGCTACCTCAGTAATGTTGAGGGATTTTTCAGCTGAAGTTCTGCGGTCTGGTCTCTTTCAGTACTGACTAGTAGATTTCCATAAATTTTTCTGCGTATTTCCCCAAGTAAGAGTTTTGCACCAAGCACTGAATTTGCATCCTTTGGATCCTTTGGAGCAGTGTGGTTCATAATGTTCAAAAATATATTTGATTAAAAAAATACATCAAAGTTATCCAATACGTGAAATATAGAAATTAAAGAGGTAATCAGCTTCTCGTCCTGCTCCTTCTGTCATTGTATGTGTTTGGGTGAAAATTCTGTCTCTCTCTGACTTTATGTTTGCATGTTATGCAAAAGCTTTGTGATTTACGGTTTGTCAGCATGTGCTGTGTTATTGTGCTGGGTAGTAGAGATTGACTGTTTCACATGCTTTGTCTTTTCTTGCACACACTTTTCTGAATGTTTGGAGCAGCAAAATTCAATATATTAGTAGACAAGTGCTTGTTGTGTTATATGAAGGGTGTGTTCATTCCACACAGTTTTGAGTGGTCTGTTTTCACCAGGAGAAGGATCCCATTCAGTTCAAATATCCAAAGCAAATACCTGAAAATGCTTGTTGGAGTTTTCAGTTATTGCACATTAAAAATCTATGTAAAAGGCAAATAGATGCAAGACAAGACAGAATAAACTGTCTTTTGACCAGTACAACTCTGGGGAATGTAAATTTCTGCAATTTTTTTTTAAATATTTTAAGTTTTAGTCACAGTTATTCCAAATTCATGCTTTCCCAAAATCCCCCAAATACCAAAACTGTAATCAAAATAGATATAAATGGTCCAAAAGATAAGACAGTACTGTAAGATGTACCACTTGTTTAAATGGCCTTGGATAAATGTTGGATAAATAGACCCCTATAAGTTTTTTTATATAGTTCTGTTTCAGTATTTATATTATTATGCAAAAACAAATAAAAAAAACAAACCATTTTCTAATTACAAATTATCTTAACTTATTGCTCTCTCTTTCTCTTTCTTGCAGATTTTCAGAACTTGCGAATAAACAGGTCCAGTCCACCGAAGCTGTGTAAAGTCATTCCTGCCTCACCGGCAGCATCTCTGAGGGGTTTTGTGTGTCATCAGGACCTTGAGACACAACGGCACACACAAAGTGATGCTCAGGCTCATCGCTCTCACGGTAGACCTGGCAGACCTCTAATCTCTAAAAGATTGATGAGGTCTTCTCCAGGCTCAGGAAGCCTGGCATGGCACTGATAAGGCAGCTTTCATTTCACCACATTATATAGCTCACTCCTTCCCTTCTTCACCTCTTATACTGGAGGACAAAGGCCGGCCTGGAAGCGTGAAAGAGGATTATAACATGTCAAGTCAAGAGGACAGTGGTTTAAGAATAGGAGAGATTCCCTGGAAATAACACGTATGTTTTCCTCCATTGCCTCGTGTGGGACTGCTGAGCAGGACGTCAGAGTCATCATGTCACTGTCAAACTGCTGGAGCTGGAACATAGTGAAACTACAGAAGGGAAAAATGCAAAGCTGAGAGTAGCTGAACACACTTCGCACACCTGCAGATAGTCTGATACATGACAATGTGCAACATCACCTTCTGTAATGTGGACAGTAAGGTGGACCAGTTCTTTCAGCCCACACTCTACATCATAGTCATCGTTCTTGGGCTGCCGACTAACTGCATGGCCCTGTGGGCCGCCTACATGCAGGTGAGAGACACATACCCACAGTTTTCCACCTCCAATGGCCTCAAATGTATCAGACTATCAGACAGTGGTTTCCAAATTGGGGTTAGAACCTGCCACTTTGGTTTCACGAGACATTTTGGGAACAAATAGGTCTTATTTTGGGTCTTTTTTGTCTTCCAAGGAAATCTCCCTGCTAATCTTTCTGTTTATTCCCAAAGTGCATAGTAAAACAATCCAAGTGTTCATCCACTTTAGATGTCTGGCATACGTATAAGTCATTCAAATATCTTTTTTTTTCTAGCCATAGTTCTTGGATAATGACAAATCCAGTAAGAAGAATCATCACAAAATCAAACTCTGGTGGTTTCTGGGGTTCCCTTTGTAGAAATCCAGAAACATTCCGATGACTGCACTAAAAACAAAACAGTTCACAAAAAGCAACACAGCACTGAGTGTAACTAAGGGTAACACACAATTGTGGTTAATGACGCTTGTCAATTATGTCGCATGTTCAACGTTGCCTGCCAGATACGGTCAAAAGAGCCTTTGGGATATTTTCTCACCAGCATCAAACTTGTACTGCGTTTCCCACAGACTGTCAGTTTGCTTTGGCAGCAAGAGGAAGGATTGTTAATGACTTTTATTCATAAAGCTCAGCAACTCGTGTTTTTCAGAAAGAGCCATCATTAAAGTAAGCAACATTTCATGTTACATTATTTGTCTTTCATGTCAGCATCAGGGCACATTTTTACGGTTCAGATGACCATAGGAGTGCTGGGTCAGGTGCATTATGGTCATTGTTGCTACCACGCTTTGCAGCATTAACCAGATCACCGGCTTCAATAATGATAGTACTCAAACTGAATACCAGTTATACCTAAATACTTTGTATATGCAGTAATTCAGTGTTCAGCCAAAAACATTTTTTAAGGCATGTGTGAGCCAGACGTTCATTGCACAACACTAAAGGTAACAAAGGGCAAATATTCAGACCAAACACAATCAGCCTTTCAAATTCTCCTGTGTTTTGACTTCCAGGAAACCAAATCATTTGCAGCTGAGGCAAATATGCATCGCACCTTGTTTGCATTCTCTGATCTGTTGGAGAGATTGCATGCAAAGGATAGCTGGCTCACCAATTTTAAGCAAACATGTTAGTCTTGTTCAGATTTGAATCTTCACCTTCTCCCCTTTGCACCAGGTACGCCAACGCAATGAGCTCGGCATCTACCTGATTAACCTGTCGGTGGCTGACCTCCTCTACATTGCCACTCTTCCTTTGTGGATCGACTATTTCCTTCATCACGATAACTGGATCCACGGTCAGGAGAGCTGCAAGCTATTTGGCTTCATCTTCTATACTAATATTTATGTCAGCATCGCGTTCCTGTGCTGCATATCACTGGACAGGTACCTGGCTGTGGCATACCCTCTGCGCTTTGTGAAAGTTCGACGAATCAAAACAGGTTTGTATGCAACATAAACTTGATCCCTGTGAAGGGAAGAATCTAAAAAACATGTTGCACTAAGAAAACTTGGACCTCTTTACACGTGTTCTGCGAGTTTTTAATTTTAAGTCCAATCAAGTCATCTTCCCATTCACCTCTGGACCACTTCCAGCTGTTTTTAGATCACTCCAAGGATCCCTCTCTCATGTGTTTGTGACAATTAATTTGTCCCCATGATCCAAACTGGCTGTAGGCATGTATATATGAGTGTGAATGGTTGTCTGCTTTTCTGTCAGCCCTGCGGTAAACTGCTGAAATGTCCAGGGTGTGGTGTGCTTCTCGCCCTGTGAGAGTGGGGATGGATGGGTGGATGGGTGGATGGATGGATGGATGGATGGATGGCTCAGACTTACTGTAATGGCTTGTGGTGTTTGAGGGAGAACAATCAGTGGTTCATACACTATACACACTGAGGTTTTATGCGTTCCTATAATTTGTCTGTGTTACAAGAATTACATTCAAGAAATGGACAAGATCCAGCACATATTGCAATGCTCAAATTCAATAAATAAGGGAATTGGACGTCCACAGAGTGACCAAAATGTACATGAGATATAGAAATGGAAGTTATCAAGGTATTTAATGTTTGCTCTCTTTGTCTTTCCTCTCCTTTGCTTCCTGCAGCTATCCTCGTCAGCACCATTGTGTGGATCATTGAGATTGTAGCAAACTCTGCTCCTCTCTTCCATGATGAGCTCTTCCAGGACCGGTTCAATCACACCTTCTGCTTTGAGAAATATCCAATGCAGGACTGGGTAGCAGGCATGAACCTCTACAGGTCATTTCTTGGCTTCCTTGCTCCGTGGACGGCAATGCTGGTCGCCTACCGAGGGATCCTTGCAGCAGTGCGTTGCAATGTCTCAACAGAGCGCCAGGAAAAGGCCAAAATTCAGCGGTTAGCTTTGAGTTTGATTCTCATTGTTTTGTTCTGCTTTGGACCATATCATATCCTCCTCCTGGTGCGGAGTGTCATGTTTTTACAGAAGCCATGTGACTGCAGCTCAGAGGAAACCTTGTTTGCAGCATACCATGTATCGTTGGCATTGACCAGCCTGAACTGCGTAGCTGACCCTATTTTGTACTGTTTCGTTAACGAGGGAGCTAGGAATGATGTCGGCCGAGCCCTGTCGGCTTTACTGTCAGTGGCCTGCAACAGGCGGCCCTCTTCTTCGCCTTCACATGCTGACATTCTCAATGCTGGTTCAGTAACCATGGACACACCACTGTCAACAAAGAAGCAGCCTTGTGTGTATGCGGATCCAGGCAAGACCAACAACTACAAGACGGAACTGGTGGCTCTGAAGGAGGAGTGTCTACAGATGACCATCCTCAGGAAATAACTTAACTAGTTGGAACAAGTAGTAGCAGGTCCAAACTGATCAGCTCAGTGAGAGGCCGGCAGCTCCTAACAGTTCCAGGGTCTCATTTCTGACGGCCTAACGGGCTGAAATCAGATGCAACCAGTGGCTGCGGATGCACAGGGTTCAGTCAGTAGGTGACATATCAAAAAGGCAGAATAAGGATGGGATAAATGAAATAGCAAAACACAGGGTCTGTGGTCATGTGAACAGACATGTGGGAGGATGAAATGCTTACGCAGCAAAACACAAAATTGTTAGGTGAATGAAAGATAGTCAAACCACTGGTTAGATTCTCACCACTGGTGATGCAAAAAGTAAAGTGTAGTCTGAGAGTGAAACCTGAGGACAGCTCATGCTGTCAATTTTGTCTGCTAACAAAAACCTTTGGACATTACATAAAAAACCCGTTAACACATCAGGCTCAGACAGAAAGGTCGCGAAGCTCAGTTCTGTCTCACGGATTGAATGTTTTGTATTTAGAGCTGCAGTTTTACAGCCTCCACACAGCTACAGTGCATGCAGATGTTAGCATGCTAATGTCCTATTCTGCCCTAGCAATCTGGCTAAGATCATCATGAAGTATCATCATGATAATGTGAAGTGTCTGATCAGAAGAAACTTTGGGCTGCTGAGTCAGGGGATCTCAAGCATCTGCAGGATTCAGCCACAGCAGACTTTTGCATTGGCCAATCTGGCCAGCAAATTGTTTTTGTCTTCAGTCTGAACCAAAGTGCAAGAAACACAAGCTGACAAATCTGATGTCTGTGGGCGGTGTGGCTAATAAGGATTTTATCAACAAAATTTGATGACTTGGATTTTTGGACAATTTTTCCAGCGTGCCAGGAATCATTCACAAAGATACCGTTGAATATTTTTGAGAAATCCTCGAACAGACCACGCTCTGCATGGCTGAGTCCTATTAGTGGTCGAAACTCAAATGCACTTAAGAATATATCCCCACTTTGGGATATATAGAAGAAGCAGGATGGCGATTAAAAGGACAGAGGATTAATGGTCTCTTGAAAATGTCTTTATTATGGTGTTCAATTTTTAAAGGAATTTTAAAAAAGCCTTATGAAGTACCTCAGCTTGTAAACTGTGATGGCAAGAAGGCTTACAGTAGAGTTGTTGTATACCATGAGCCATGTTTTCTATTTTATTTTTTACAACACACAGCAAATAAACCTCCCTCCAGCGGGATATCAAAAAGAAATCTTAAAAGCCTTCAGATAAGTTTGAAAGTTTATTATTTTCCATTATTTTATGTTGTGGAGCTGAAGATCAGTGTCATACTTCAGACAAATGTATGTGTATGCAATTAACAGTAGCTACTGGAATATGTGAGCATACATACCGCTAAATGAAAAATGTATTGCTTAAAAAATAATCAATGAATTCAAGCTGCACGCTTGGGCTAAAGAGTGCACACAGTTGACCAACAGTGATAACGTTTACATTGCAGTTACAGACAGGCCTTCTGGCTTAAACTATCCAGACTAATCTAATTTATATGTAGTACAAACTTTCAGATGAGTTTTTCCTCCATTTGCATGTGCACCACTGCACAGCACTCATAATTCATCCTCGGCTTCCCTAAAATGGAAAGAAAATGTGCATTCGACTTTGATTGAAGTGACATCCCTGGCTGCTAATAACCTTTGTTATATTAGTGAAACAGATTCATAGATTTTTTATTTTTTTTATTTTGAAAGGCCTGATAAGGAAATCCTTCAGTAGCTATAACTATTAAACCACTTTCAGAAGAACCAGTAGCAGGTTAAGGCGGAATTTAAATAGGAAATTGACTGTTATTGATGATTTATTTAAAATTAAAATATTAAAAATATATATACTTGACGCTGATTGTTTTAAATGTAAATATGGCTGACAATTTCTTAAATTTTTTTAATAATAAGCTTGGTCATATAAAGTAATTGCTACTGAAACCAGTGATGCACAAGCCCCGTATTAGGATGGATGTTGGTTCAATCCCGACTTTAAAAGATCACGCCAATCTACGTGTTTAGGAAAAAAGTTCACTTCAGTTGTCAGACTGATCTATAAATTTTATTTCAGTTTGGATTTGTTTACATCATACGATGCCCTGCTGGATGTTTAGAGACAAAGCAATGTGAATTTTCTGACGTGCGGTATTGCGGCTCAGATTATTCCAGTGCAATCAAATTATTTTGTGGATTCAGGTATCATGTTGCTGTTCCACATGCAGTATGGGACATATTTCGGAAAACATGTTTATGTTGTGCTGGCATGAAATCATTGCTAAATTCAGTGGAATAATGTAAAGTATCTGGACAAGTTCAGCTTGTTAATGTTGCCCTAAGTGTTGTCCTATGTGCCACTGGTTTTAATGTATCTATGTGTCAGTCCAAAGCAGGAGGTGCCAGGCTTCAAAATGTGTATTTGTTCAATAACAGTGTCAGTGAGAAATAAATTATGCATATAAAAAACTGCATCTTCCAGCGTGCATTTGTTTTGCACTTGCAAGCTAAAGCTGAAGCAGCTTTCTCGTGCTGGTGGCTTTTGAAATGGAAATTATTTAAGGGAAACAAGTCTATGCTTATCAGCATATTCTAATCTTTTCTTTCTTCTCTTTCTCTTCTTTCTTCTTTTTTAATGTCTTTTTTTTCCTCCTGTTTTATCACAAGAATTAAACTGTTGACATTGTGATACAATTGGTAAAGAAAGGTCAAGCATTGAGGCCCAAAGGAAGTGGGTAAAAGGTAAAATTACTACTCAAAAGTAAATACCCAGTTGAGACACTACAACCTCTCACTTCACTTTTCTTTTAACACTATTTACTGTAGACAAACCTACACAGAAGGATTGATGTCATGAGATACAAATAAAGTGTATAGTCTGACTATTGTATTTAATTTAGAAAGATTTCACACAACTGCTTCTGCTGTGCTCTGTGAATTGCTAAGGTACTGGAGAAGAGAGTCAAACCTCAGTTTCAGGAGGAACAATGTGTTTTTGTCCAGCGAACACACAACTCTTTAACTCTTCGAGGATACCTGAGGGTCTGTGAGAGTCACTCCACATGACTCAGGGTGATAGCTGTACAGGTGTAACAGTAACAGTGGGATAAACATATCTGCATTTATAAATGGCATAAAAAGGAGGAGTAATGATATATAAATAAATAATTCCAAACCCTACTAATGCTTAATAGTGTGAAATTGTTATACAGTCCTACTGAACCCTCAAAATAAACACGAAGTTCTGGCAAGTCATTCCTGTGTGTTTTAGAGATTTTTTTAATGAGATTTCGACCATAACTTGGCAGAGTTAAAGGAGACAGCTCTACCCAGCAGACCTTTAAAAAATCCAGGTCAAAATTATTTGCCGAGATAAGCAAAACGTCTGCAGTACACAGAACCCTGCAAATGCAGGTAACAGATCACAGAGCAGCAGACAGAGCAAGTCTGGGATCCTGCCAACACAAAGTCACCTTCTTCACTCTTCACATTGTCTTGTTCCAACCTTCCTGTAAAGCTAATGAACAACATCAAGGTCATGCTGTACAACCTCTGTGTGTGTGTGTGTGTGTGTGTGTGTGTGTGTGTGTGTGTGTGTGTGTGTGTGTGTGTCTGCATGTATTTCAATGAGTGTCCTGCGTGTGCTTGCTTTTTTTATTTACATTTCTGACACCGTGAGATGCGTCCTTCCTACTGTGATGCTTTAGATGCAACCCTATACTTACAGCCTGTCCTCATAGGGATGGACACATTCATAATGTCCTATACAAAACAGGCCAGTCTAAACAAGGAAATATGAGAAGTGGGGAAAAAAGGCAGATGTATTTGTGTGACATACAAAATGCACATACATATATCTATCTGTCTATGCATTCTTCCATGTGTGTGTGTGTGTTTACTTTTCATTGGTGTTTTACAGCATTAAGCAAAAGGAAACCGAGCGGTCGCACATGCCTTTATGTTCTTAAGAGGAGAGAAAGGACAGACTCTCTCTCTGAGGGAACATTGTCTCTTGTCCTCTATGCGTCACTAAGTTCCTCTACTAAAGATTTATATATAGAAGCTCACCAGAGGTCACGCTGTCATTACCAGCAGCTCACCTAATGATGAGAGTGATTTATTATCCGATAAGAAACTCCTCTGGGACATAAAGAACAGTTGTGCAGGCTTTTTGGATTCAATATTTATATCTATTTCTATAGGCAGATAATATGTAAAAGAGCTTCAAAACAGCTGGAGAGATGAAACTTTTTGTTAAACAAACAATTCTGTGGAAGTTGTAGGCACACAAGGACAGGATGAGCAGTATAACACAACATTAAGATATTCTCTTTTAAGCTGATATAGATATTGATATATATACTAATATAGAGCAATTCTGAGTAACAACTTTGCAGCAGATGGGCTACAGCAGCAGAACATCTGACCAGGTGCCACTCCTACCAGCTCAGAACAGGAAAGTGAGGCTCCAGTTCAACTGTAAAAACATTACCTGATCTCAAGAGTCTCGATTTCTGGTGTGGCATTCAGATGGAAGGGTTGGAATTTGGCATGGATAACATGAAAGCATGAATCCATTCTACCTTGTAGTGACAGTTCAGGCTGGTGGGGGTGATGTCATGATGTGGGGGATACAATCTTGGCACACTTTTTGCCCTCTTAGTACCATTTGAACATTGTTTAAACTCCAGAGACTACCCAGGTATTATTGCTGACCATGTCCATCCAGCCATCTTCTCACAAACCACGTCACAAAGCTCAAATCATGTCAAACTGGTTTCTTCAACATCTCAGTGAAGTCGTAGCAATAAGTTCATTGTGCTCAAACAGCCTCCACATTCACTAGATCTCAGTCCAGCAGCGCACCTTTAGGATATGTTGAAATGATTTGCGTCATGGATGTGCAGCCAACACATCTGCAGCACCTGATGATATCATGTCAATACAGACCAAAATGTATCCAGTGTCTAATCAAATCTAAGGACTAAGGTAGTGCTGAAAGCAAAAGGGCTCCAACCCCAAACTAGCAAGCTGTAACTAAAACTGCCTGGCAGGTGTATATTACCTCTTGAAGCTTACTATAGATATTGAGTTTTTAAATTATTTATTTATTGTTTTATATTATTGAAAAAAGTTTTTCCAGCTTCAGTAGTTCACAGGATTATACAGATATATCCACAGATACCCAAAAGACAGCAAACTTGTAGTCTTCTGTTCTTTAGCATCTAACAACACTTAAAAAAATCCCTCAAAACAAATGGGAGTGAATGGCCTGCATTTGTATAGCGCTTTTCTAGTCCATAGGACCCCAAAGCGCTTTACACTACATTCAGTCATTCACCCATTCACACACACATTCACACACTGGCGATGGCAAGCTACATTGTAGCCACAGCTGCCCTGGGGCGCACTGACAGAGGCGAGGCTGCCGGACACAGGCGCCACCGGGCCCTCTGACCACCACCAGTATGTGAATGTGACATATTCAAACTTTACATGGTAAAACAATAATAAAGGTCAGTGCAGCAGAGGGTCAGTGCAATAGATCCTGTCTATAATAAAAGGTAAAATCACAACACTCACAAAAAAGTATGCATTTAGGTACCTTGACCTTAAGCAATAATAAAATTGTGCTGCACACATATAATCCTCTTACAACTGTATCTAATGTGACCCAGCATCCTTTTAAGATCCATGTTATAATCTCATTAACCCATTCAGTTGTATCCTATGGAGCCCCTCTGATGACATATGGTCCAAAAAATAAATAAATTGTGGCCACAAAATACTACTTCGTGCCCTCGAAATACTTATTTGTGGCCATGAAATACTATTTTGAGGGCACGAAATAGGTATAACGTGCGCACGAAATGCTAATTTGTGGGCACGAATTGGGTATAACGTGGCAACGAATTACGCATTTGTGGCAACGAAATAGATAAAGTGCGCACATCATATTGATACAATTCCTGGACAGTTGCGTAGAGACATGAGCATAAGAGTAGGCTAAACCTATACACCATGGCCAGAGACAGTATGATTGAGTTTTATTTTTTGTCATGGTCTGCGTGGCAGACCGTGGGTGTGTGGGGAAGGAGGACTCAAAATGCGGAACCCTGTGCAATTAATGCAGTGCGTTTATTTACAGTGAAGTAAACAATACACAATAATAAATCCCCGTGCGTTTCCAACTCGTGTCTCCTTCTCAGTGCTCGTGCCCGTGCTCGTGTCTCCGCTCCCGTGAAAGTTGTGCTCGCTGCTCTCCCGTTCCTGCACTCCTGCTGGAAAATCCACAGAGGAAGCCGTTAACACACAACTACAAAGCGACAGACTCGCACTCACTAATTTTGCTGGGAACACTGACGGGTCACTCAACAATCCAGCGTCGAGGAGCTCTCAGCCACACTGCTTTGTAGCTGCTCCGACGAGGCTTGATCGGCGCCAGGTGTGTGTGAGGATCCTTGGGTGTGACCGGTCAGCTGGCAGGGCCACACCCACCAGGCCTGAAGGTGCCTGTCACGACCGCACCCACACACACACACCGACCCACACACACACACACTTGCCAATACACAAACATGGAAGAACACACACACATAATATAATAAGTCCACAACTGCTCAGGGACCCTAGGTCACTCAGACTCAGATCCCTGACAATTTTAGGCTGGGAATGAGCTACAAATGCATTTTGAAAAGCCTGGCACTGAAAGGAACCATTATTACGGAGAAAATTTTAAACAGGATATTGAGAGCCCAGTTGCTTTGCAGACGTAAGTACGACCCGGACGCTCGGATAGATTTTATTGTCAGCCAACTGCAAGGGCCTGGGAAGGATCACGGTTATTGGTGAAGTGTTTCGTGCCCACAAATTAGCATTTCGTGCGCACGTTATACCTATTTCGTGCCCACGAAGTAGTATTTTGTGGCCACAATTTATTTATTTTTGGACCATGTCATCAGAGGGGCTCCGTACTTCCATCCTGGCAGAGGACAAAGAGCCTGGACAAATATACAGAACAGTTAAAAAAACAAACAAAAAAAAAAACAGCTAAAACTCCCACTGCACATAGATGCTGACCATGTATTGTGAGTCTAATACAATGACCCCAATTTCAGACTGACAAAAAATGCATTTTTCAAAGGTTATTGCATGTTTGGTGATGCATTCAGGGTCTCGTGGGCTTATGAAAATCCTTTTATCTATAAAAGACCATGTTAACCTTCAGTACTTATACTTACATGTTTAAATAAAGACGCCCGTGCTTGTGATCACATGATCACCCTCTTCTTATTGTTGTAGGTATTTATGTGTTTACTTATGTTTGTGTTCTGTCTACACTGTAGCCAATGATGTTTGTAATTTTCATATTTTTGCTGCTTTGCTGAAGCAAAGACGATCGAACTGCTTTGCATTTAAAAATATAATATACTGTAACATTTTACATGATGCTTTAGTTTACTTTCATTTTTTAGCATATAAAATTGATATTGTTAAAATGTATATAAAAAAAGGGATCTATGCCAAATGCACTCATTTAAAAAAATCACAAATTTGTGAGCAGGTAAAGGCTTGTCATTGTTAAGGTTATTGTTGCAGTGTGAATGGCATTTCCAATTTTATCCATAGCTCATAACAGTGTATATTAGCACACATATTGGTTTATCTAATTTGAATAAGGTGAGGCCATCTAGACTCTTAAAAGTTATCCCCCAGCCCCTCAATAACCGAGACTCTATTTATTCAAATAATCCAAAGCCTTATTATTCATATCCAGAACTATTTCTCATTCGAAACACAAATTCATGGAGAGTGAATCACGCACAGCCTTTAGCTTTGGGATTTGGATTCATGGTAAGTTGAAAGAGGTCAAAGAGAGAATTGCAAATGACCATCCATAATTCATGTGCTCCCAGACCTGGTTGTTCGTCTCAACTTTTAAGGTCAAGACATTTCCATGAATGTGGGAATCTACAGGCAAGTGCCCTAAATAGGCTACATTAACATTTGTGTTTGTGTGTTTATTTAGAAATTAGCTAGCTGAGCTACGACCCTTTTCCAGTAGAATTTAAAGGTTTTATTATAAATTCTTTTTGTAGTAACAGCTGTGGCTCTATATTGTGTTGAAGACGTGCCAACTAAAGTTTTGTGTAATAATACTTTATTCCACGATGAATCAGTGTAGTGTCTTGTCTGCTCAGAGTCAAGCAGCAGAGGATATCATACCAATGGAGAGGATGAGGAAGCACCAATGCCAATGTGAAATAAAAGGATTTCTAGTGGGACAGCTAACAGTGGCTGAAGCTCCTGGAAAGCCACTATGTTCATGAGCAGCATTAACTTCCAAAACAAGTAAAAACATGCTCATTTGCAAAGAAAAGAAATTTAAAAAACAAAGGGGCAAAGCCTCAGCCACAGTCCTAGAGAGTGGTTGTGTGACGGTACGAACGTGTTGTACTGTTTATAAGGTTGGGGAAAGGTGCAGTCAGCTGAGACTGAAGAAGTCACTTGGATGAGTGACGAAACGTTTTGGAACTTCCTTACCTGGATGATTGAGCATGCATCAAAACAGTTAGCTTGTAATGTTATGTTGTTGCTTAGCC
This sequence comes from Haplochromis burtoni, assembly GCF_018398535.1. Classification (NCBI taxonomy): domain Eukaryota; kingdom Metazoa; phylum Chordata; class Actinopteri; order Cichliformes; family Cichlidae; genus Haplochromis; species Haplochromis burtoni. The sequence continues at coordinate 433,082 of NW_024582514.1, forward strand.
ATCTTTGGTCAGATGTCCAGACACGGGAGGGTTGCATGTTTGATCTGCTAACAATAACTAATTAGGGAGGAAGAGGATGAGATGGAGATGAGAAGGCAAGAGTAGTGCTGCGGGAGGCAGATGAAGGAGATGAGAAATAGAGATGAAGATGAAAATATAAATGTAAAAATGTTAAATTGTTAAATATTGTTTGAAACAGATACTGATGATTTTAAAAAGTCAAGTAACTTATAATTGTTATACTGATATACTATTTATCTGATTCCTGTATCGCTAATTGTTTTTGTTTGTTTTTTGTACTCTTCTATCTGAAACAACAGAAAAGTGATGTAAAAACCTGTCCTTGATGATGAATATTGTCATTGTGAGGGCAAAAAAGTAATGATGATTGAAGATAAAGTATCTGAATTTCAGGAGCGGGACCACGCCTCCAAACACACTCTTTCCGGTTCTCATCTGTATATGTTCTGCCAGTTCTACAAGCTGTTCGTTCTCATTTACATGCCCCACCCTTCCTCTCCTTTTCAATTCTTTACCTTCTTTACTTCTATTTAGTACGTGGGGATCTGCCAGGCCGGGGAGCCACTGCCAGTCCCCTTCGAGGCTTTCCCCAACCCGCAGCTCAATTCATATCCGAGCCATTCACCTTTATCTACTAAATGCTGTCAAACCTCAAATGAGGACGTGGGCCTAGCTAGTGAATTTCTATGTAAAGCATGTATGAGTGATTGGACATATTGGCTACGTCCAATATGGTCTTAAGAAATGTGCACATGGTGTCACGTGACCGGGGCTTTAGCAAATGGTTTCACAGTGACCGTCAGCAACCTCCAGTAACCGCTCACAATCGGTTGGGGAATACGCTAAAAACTGGTCTCTAGAAATGAGTGATGATGCTGAGTGTGATGTTGAACTCATAACATGTTAGATGCTTTTTCATAACACAGGGATCACAAGCTACAACTACAACTTTTAGCTAAAATCCTGCTCCCTCTTGGTTAAAGTTTAGCAGCTTATAGATTCTCCATCCTGTTACAGTTACCCTCTTAAGTCTTTATTGTGAGCAACCTTTTTCTCAGTCAGCCTGTTTTACAGTATTTTAATGATTTTGTAAGTCTCAGCTGTAAAACACAGTTGTTTTTAAGGAAAGACTAAAGCAATTGAACCAAAACAAAACCCAGGAAACAGCTGGCGCCCTCCACGGCTCACTGACCACGTACCAAAAAAAGCAAGACCCCTCAGTAGATGTAGATTAGCTACTGGCCGCCTTTTTAATCAATGTGGGCAAGATTTTAGATTTGAGTTAGAAAAACAAACACAATTGTTTGGCTGCCAGACTGCCAGATTTGTATCCATACGTCGGGACAAAATAATTTATTAAGCCAGTATTCGTGTGTTAACAACAGCTGTTATTTTTAGGATGCATTAGTTTTGCATTTAATGCGGTCCATTAGAGCAACATCGCAAACAAGCAAGGACCAAAGAGCAAATATCTGCAGCATCAGACAATGCAAGCATCAGAACAGTCCTGTATCTGCAGAAAAGGCAGCGCTATATTTAATGAGACACTTTAGCAGCTTTAGTCTAAAGCCTTGATAGATTCAGTGATTTATAGTTTGCCCTCTGAGTATTGAGCCCAATTCTAAAGAATCGTACGCGGTGGCATCAGTTCTCTGGGTGCTATTGTTTTTACAAGGACTGAAAATGACCCAACCAATAAAATTATCTTGCATAAATAGGCTGTTGATTTTCTTTACTCATTTCAGATATTACCAGCAAAATAGTTGCATGTTTAATCATCTGGGAATTACCTAGATTTATTTCTTTATTTAGACAGAGATCTTGACCCCCCCAATGTTCAGCACAAAGTTACGCCCATGGCATATTGTAATCGTAAAGTTAAGGTTAGGGTTTAAAAATACCATTTTCTGACTGGACTGAGGGCCCAGGACTTCAAACGCATCTGTGTCTGTTTGAGATCCTGCCACTACACAGATTGCATACACCCTTGTGCATGCTTACGTGTCTGGGCAGTTTATTGTGTGCGATGTGTCATTTGATAAGGAAAGAAAGAATGGGAAATGAAACAATGGCTGCTTGTGCTTCAGCTTCATGGAGTCATAATGCTCATAACTCTGACTCACATGGGGCATTGAAGCTCAATCATCATCTAGTCCACTGCCTCACCCCAACTTCAGTGCACAGTTACACAATCTGGGCCAGAAACATGATGCACAGCACATACGCTGAACTGTGTTTGAATCATAAGATGGAAAGTTTTTTCTGTTTCTCATTTAACTCTAAAAGTGGAAACTATATCTGATGAAACTGTCACAAAAAAGTTGAGGAGGGTGTGACAGACAAGACAGCCATTGCTCTGTTTAATAATGCAAAGCTACTGTACTTTATACCGGTACATCTGGTACAGGCATGATTTATTTTGCTATATAACAAAAAAAATTGCGCTGTCATCGTTAATCTTGTTAAAATGACGTTAACGCCATAACTGCATTAACACAGAAAATCTACGTTAGCGAGTTAACACATATCGCCCGGTGCATGGGGCTGCACGGCATCAACGCATTAGCGCGGTTAGCTCTTTAATGCGTTAGCGCCATCCAGCCCCACGCAAGGTGTGATCCGTGTTAACTCGCTAACGGAGATTTGCCGCGTTAATATGCAATGTAGCTTGCCATCACCAGTGTGTGAATGTGTGGATGACTGGATGTGTAAAGCGCTTTGGGGTCCTTAGGGACTAGTAAAGCGCTACACAAATACAGGCCACTTTGTACTTAAAATTAATACTGACAGACGATTACTCAAACCTCAGACAGGGGGGTTGAAACTACAGTGTAACCTCTTCAATGGTGGCTGTGTATACTTTATACACATACATATACATATTTAGGTATACAGTATATACCCAAGTATATATATTTTTTACCTAAAACTATTTAAATCATGTTTTAAATCCAATATCTACTAATTGCGTGCAAATAAACCAAATAAAGGCGCTTGGAAGCACTTTATGTAAGGTTTTCACATCATGCTGCTTCATGCTGGAAATATTTGTTTTCATTCTCATGGAAATCAAACCAGTGTGATTATCTTGTGACCTACACAGCATATTTTAACATCACATGATTTTACACACCACCTTCTCTTTGTTTCATATGAGAAGGAGGATAACTGACTTAGACGATGTTAGTTTAACACAAGGGCTTGTTATGCTGCAATGGATCGGTCTTAATTAAAAGAAACAACAGAGCAAAGATAAAGAACTTTAAGCAGCGTGTTTTTATTCTTACTTCGCTTCACCAACTCCTCTTAGTGTAGGATGAAGGGACAGTGCCTCATTGACTGCCTGGGTTTGTCTTTCTGTGTGGACGTTGCATGTTCCCTCTGTGCCTGTGAATTTCCTCTGGGTAATCCGGTTTCTTCCCACAGTCCAAAGATGTGCTTGTTAGGTTACTTGATGTTTCTAAACTGGCTGTAGGTGTTTGGTTTTACGGCTGTGCTAGCACTGACCTGCTGAGGGTGTACCTTGCCTCTCACATTACCAGGCTGAACTTTGTGGAGGGGTGGATTAGCAAATAAAACTTGGGCTGTCCATCTATATCCTTTTGTTTGAAATTGCAAGGATGCATTCTGCCAAGCTTCTGGACAACTCAACCAACTCTGAGTTGATTAATGTACAATAAAGCTTTTTTTTGGTGACCGAGATTATGCTTATATTTATATTTTTATATTTTGATAGCTACGTTTGTTTCCCACACCTACCAAAATCCACATCCTTTTTTTTATACACTGTGTGATCTGCCACAATTGCAACAAATAATTATCAATGCCCTATGTTATATAAAGCAGTAATATATATATATTTTTGGTTATATTGACATTTTATCAAAAGCTTTAATTATGTTATACAGTTCAGTGTAGTATGTAATTTTTAAAGGTTCGCTGGTATCACTGGGTGTGGTCATGATGTTGACCCAGCAGCTTCACTTATCTGGGTTTTAAAATGTGTCCCACATCCTTACTAACCCTTGCAGATGTTTCCTGAAGGTCTGATGAGCTGGCAGTCTGCTTCTGCATGTGAATCCTGCTCTGAGGAGGAAATACGAAAATGAGACCTGAAGTATAAAGTCTCTGTACTTCCTGTTGACAGAGAGTCCCCAAGGTGATGACAGAGTTTCAGTCCAGCTGTGTTACCGTAGGGTCTGTGAATTTTGGGAAAGCAAGGATAAGATTAAAGACTGGGACATGAAGGACTATACACTGGGGACCCGCTCTGAGGCAAGTGAACTAAGATTGGATGTAGATTTGGGACTGAAGATTTCAGCACAGGATCAGAAACGAGCAAAGAGGGAACAGAAGTCTAGGGTGAGATTAATAAACACAAACAATAAATGAATGTGTCACTATTCAAAGGTACACTTTGCTAGTGATAACATTAGACTCTCATCATTGTTTCAACACATCTGATTTTTGACATCAATATCAGGTATTACATCCTACTCTGAGAGCTTAGAGTTCATTCTTGGGTGAGAGGCCATGGCTGTTGGTGCAGCAGCTACAGCAGAGACTCAACGACAGGCAAAAAGTGACTGATGGTTTTACAATTCTGGCAGCTGTTTATGACAGCTTTCCTGATTTTTTTAAGACAGTTTTAAAATCCTGGAAATTAAGGATCAGCTTTGTTGCAGGCTCCTAAACTCAGACGTTGGAATTCCCTCCGAACGTGGCAGAGCAGTCTGGTCATCTGTCCAAAGCCGAATGCTAAAATTGAAAAATCAAGTACTGCTTTTTAAAATGTATGATAACTAATTGAAGGGGACATGAAACACTACAAATATAAAGGCTAATTGACAGCATTGGGCCCTGCTCTCAAAATCTGACATTGATATAACTGTCTGTGAAGCTGGATTTAAGAAAGAATTGCTTAAAGTTTTAAAAATATGTTTAGTGCCGTCTTCTGTCAGTACGGAGCGTGGCATCTTGTGGTTGGTTGGTTGGTTGCGGCGGCTAATCCGATTGTTAAGTGATGACGTATAAAACCTGCTTCCGGGTCCAAACTGTGTTTATTAAGGCTGTTACATGTTTTAATGTTTTGTATCTTGTTCTATTTAATCCAAAAAAGTGGAGCTTTTATTACCAGTATTCCTCAGCAGCACATTTCAAAGCTCAGTTTTTAAAACCTTACAATGTAACTTCAGCCCAGCCCATGCAGCTGTATGTTAATGATTAACCTCACCTTGTGGATGGATTATCTCAGTTGTTCTCCTGACTGGAGTTTGGTCCGTTTACAGCATCCTGCCATGCAATTGTTTTGTTTTGTGCATTTTATGTTCAATATAGGTATTTGTTGTGCCTGGAAATGAACAAATAAATGAATGAATGAATGAAAATTGCATTTGTCGGGAACCCTCGCATTAACTTTCGAGTGGAAAAAAGTTAACGTTCATCATCCAGCTTCACTGTGCTAATGTCTTTATATCATGCTAACTATAGCTGTGTAGCTAGCCACCACGTAGCACATCATTATATACATGCTAACTTCAGTAACCCTACAAACGTCACTACTGTTTAGTTTTCTGTCTTCATTTGTGTCGGAAATGAAGACAGAAAACTAATTTGTGTGTTAGTGTTTTAATATTTCAGGAATCCCTCCGTCAGAACATCGTCTGTCATCTTTAGATGGAAACTAGCGAGCTAACTCCCTGCTAACTTTGAACTCCGTTAAACTTCATAAATACTGTTTTGGTGGATACCTGGATGTTAAACTTAATTGTTACACCAGAGCAGCAACACCGATTATTTTATTAAACATTAAAGAATTTAGACAGTTTGTAACTCTCAGTGATGCCGCAGTGTTCGTTTGACCTTGGGACCAGAAGACGTGTTTGGACCCAGAAACTGCTAATGACTTAAAGACTTACATTAGTTGGTTAGCTAACTAGCGACATAGAACATAATGGCGCTAAAACTAAAAATCGGTTTAAGAGGATCATGTTTGTGCTGCTCCTGGCTGCAAGACAGAGTTTCATGTTAAAGCCAAGGATATACTGTCCACTAGCACCAAGTGGTTCCACCTTATTTGGCTAGCGCCACTCAAACAGGACAGCCAACTTGTGCACTGTTCTGTGTCAGAGTTGGAAAAACAAACTTGTCCTGTAAATCACTTCTTTGCATTAATTGTGGAGCTGGATTCTGGATGTGATTCATTCAGAACAGAAGATTTAAATCGGGGGGGTTAAATGCAGTTACCTTGCCAGAGTTTCAGACCACTCAGACTGTTTTTGGTATTTTTCTATAAGAAGATTAATTAATTTATTTAAAGTTACAATATAATGTGTTATCATATTTTATGTTATCATATAAAATCTGTCACAGCGATACAGCTAGTGCTTATTGAAACAACATACATGAGGTACAGGCTTAAGCTTCAACCAACTCTGAATATCTCTGAATTTCAAATATTTGTTGTGCTTTTGGCCTGGTTAAAATCACTGTGCAGGGATTTCTTACATGGCCTTACATGGACACTGAGCACACCATCCCACCCTCCCCAACCCTCTCAGAAAGGGTTTCCAACGTCTACTTAGCAGTTCTCTTGAAATTTTCAGAGGTTAATCATAAAAATTGTGTCTATGCAAATGGAACAAGGGTTATGTTTAGATTTTCCAGGAAAGGCAACACGAGACAGCATTAGATGCTTTTTATTCTTTCGAAACAACAGACTTTAAAGCCAAGTATTGGTTCATGCCAGAGGAACTGTTAACAGAATGCAGCTGAAGCTAGGTTTCTGGCTAAGCCTGTACTACAAGATGACAGTGTTTAAGAATTGCTTTAAAATTCTCCCTTTTTAAAAAGCTTTTTTCTTTAAATTGAAACAGTGGTGCATTGAACTCCCTGGTATGTTAGGTATTGGCCCTAAGGTCACTCTGTCATTGTGTGCTCTACTTTTTTAATGCACTGATGTTTATGTACTTGTTGCTGTTGAATGGGTAACACTTCTGACACACCCAGCAAATGAGAGGTGCTGCAGAGCCCTGCAGAGCAACCAGGAAACACGCTGTTCAATACAAAAAAACAATGCATGCTGTTCTGTGATTGAATGTGTCTCTGGTTCTCAAACAAGGCTAGAGCCAGCCAATCAGGAGACAATGGGCATTTAAAGTGATAATCTTAAAGAGTGAGTGTTGCCCCCCAACACTCGCTCTTAAAGCAAATCTTTGGAGAATTATACCTTGATCTGTGCAGCACTTTCTATTTTCAGGGCTTAAGAGTCTTAATTTTATTACCTCTGCAGAACTCCAATCTTTGCCTGGGAGCACAGGGTTCATCAGGGATATCCTCAGACTGAAACAATGTAAAGCAGTAGGCACAGAGGAGAACGTCCAAAGTAAACAGCCTCAGCTTCAGAAAACAAACAGCTTATATCATCTGTAAGTGAGCTGGGCAAAAAGCTTCTCCAGTTCACTATTTACAAACAAAATTTCCCTTTTCTCCTCCTATTTCTGTTCAGCCTGGCTCCAGCTATTTGCAGACCGTTGAATTAGCTTTGGTTTGTTTTCAGTGCAGAATGATCTAATCGCTAAATCAATAACCAGCCGTTTTTTCAGCAAGTGAGATAATTATATTTATTTGGCTTCTGATGCTTTAAAGTCTGATGTTTCTGAATGGGAAGGCTGTTTCTGGCAATGGGATATTTACAGGGGTACATTTGTCCCACACTTCCTGTTAGCCTGAGTGAGAATGGGCATTAGTGATTCAGCCTTTTTCCCTTTCTAAAATTATTTACTGTTATTTATAAGATGAAAATGGCATTGCAGTAGAGCTTTTTTTAAGTTGATGCAAATTAAGAAGCTATAGTTAGTTTTGTTGTTTACAATGTAAGGATATGAACATGCAGGATGTCCAGGAAATCCTCAGATCATTGCATTTCCTGACTCTTTTGTGGCCTTTAAGTTAAGATTGAAATTAATCATCATTGTTATTAATTTATGTGTCATATGAAACATGAATGGAAACCAAATAGCTTGTAACAATGGGCCCAATACCCTCTCAAAGCACCCCCAACACAACATCTTAAGGCATACCAGTCCACAAAACACATATTGACCTGTCAGGGAGACTCCTGCACACGCTTAGTTCCTCCTGAATCGGATGTTTAACCAGCATGGATGGACCCTCCTCTCAACCTGAAACACACTACTCCTGTCCCCATCACCCTAATCTGCCAATTCACAGGCATCCAAGCAATGTTTCAGGGGTGTGTCAACCAAAACAGCCCCAGAGCCATTCACAGCCTTTAGGAGCTCCAGGGATTGTCATCCACCCCAGCGCCCCTGCCACCAAGGACTTGTTAAACTACCTCAGGGATCTCGCCCCGAGCAATGGGCAAGTTGCACCCTTTATCCTCAGACGTGAGACGAGTCACCTGACAATTAGCAAGACTATTCAAGGCCTGCAGGGTTAATACAATTATATTTGTTTAATTTTAAACTGTTTAAAAATGAACCCCAAAATTGCCAAAACAAATAAACAAGTGTGTGCATTATTTTAAATACCGACAAATTGACCGATTATATTGATTATGCTTATTGTATTTTGTGGATAATTTTCCATTTATTTATTTTCTTTAACAGTTTTTGTTTTCTATACTGCTTAACATAATAGTATCCCCATCAAAGTATCTATAAATATAGCACTGTCGGAATGAAATATAAACTCTATTGACAGAGAATATGGAAAATATGCTTGTAATACAGTGGATCTGGCCGAAGGAAGACTTTCTATTCAATAATAATCATCATCATCATCATCATGCTTTTACATTTGCTAAATTTACATTACACCAAAAGGACGTTTATTAGGAGCTTAATGATTGCCTGCTAAATCAATAATCACTCAATTTTAATTCATGCATGCTGAACTCTGTTCTGTTTAGTATTTTTATACCAATACAAATACGCCATCTAGTGTGTGCAAAGCAAAATGACCACTTGACTTTGATTAAAACTTCCACAGAACAGTCACTCCAGATGTATTTGAGACTGTGGTTGTGGCAGAAGTATTAGCAGTTGTTTTGCAATGGTACCACAGTGGCAGTAGTGACAGTAGTAATGGTTTATGTAACAATAATTAAAATTCTGTAACCATGTGCACTTTAGATTTTAAAGGGTATAGTGCTTCAAAATGCTGCGGTTCCCCTTGAAGCTGACCAGCTAAATTTAAATAAAAAAAATTAATAACATACAAATCTAGAGATATTACTATACACTGTATGTCGGTATGAATCTGTACTGATTTAAAGTGTTGCCTCTTTAAACCCCATTCGAGGTTTCTAGTTAAATCTTAATTAGAAATATTTTATAACACAGAACAGTAGATGGGATTAGCTAATAACAATGAAAGATTACAGTTTTTGTATTATAGTACTTTCACAGCTATTATCAGTATGAAGCACATGCAGGACATGCTGTATATTCTTGGCAGTAGTTACTGCTGCTAATGCAAAAAAACAAAAAAACAAAAACAAAAGCTCCATACTGTAAATCTGTCATTTTCCATCTCAATCAAACATCTTTTTCATTTCAGCCACATATATATGGGATTGACTCTGAATTGTCCATAGCCAATCCCCAAATGGATTTTCCAAGATAATAGACAGCTGTATGATCTGAGAGATTTGTGATGTAACTATAAAGAGGCTTCCATCAAAATTGCTGAAATCAGCCCTGATATTGATGTCTAATGGAGCAGACCGATGTTAGTTTCACCACACAAAGGAAAATAATATTAGAAAGAGGGGGAAAAAATTCCCAGTTGACCAGATGTGTGCGCGCTCATCAGTCTGCAGAAGAACAATAACCGTAATGGCGGCTTGCCATTGAATTCTCCCTTTTCCATCACCGAGGAGGTGAAAAGACATATTTTTTCAATATGGAAATGTGTTCTATTTTTCCAGTCTCATTGTGAAATAATGGCTGTTTTGCTTGCCTCTTGACTTCCTATAATAATTAATCATGTGAAACAGCCCAAATACTTAGTTGTCACAGTTCACTGCTCTCTATATTTTCATTTGTAATAACTGGACACAATGAGAAGGTAATTCATTTTCGGAGGTTCAAATCTCAAAGAAGGCGACGATGATGTATTCTTGTTCTCCCTCTTTTACTGACTCTTTCTTATTTTCTAGCACAAACTTAAGCGGTGCAACATTGTTTCAGTGAACTAGCAAAAAATTCTCCAAAGTGGCAGCACGTGGAAATGCAATGCAAGTGCAACAAAACAGCAGCAGTGAGCATCACATGAGTGATTATGAACACATTAGCAGTTTGAAGGTCAGAGGATAATGTACAAATCTGGAATCTCAAGAATGATCGTGGCAGAAAAACACAAAGTGGAGAACGCCCCTCTCAAATATGTGCAGCCACACACACACACACACACACACACACACACACACACACACACACACACACACACACACAGCAGCAGTTTAAGTACAGCGTGCAGAGAATAATGTAGATTTATGTAGAAGCTCATAAACCTCCTTCAGACGTGGCGAAATGATGGGTGTTCACCCAGCCGACCCCCCACCATCTGTCAGGAATTGCCAAAAAGCACGCACCTTCAGATTTAAACTGCAATCTCTCCTTCCAGGCTCCCTGTTTGGATGTTTTTCTCTTTATTTCTTTTTTTGTATGCAGTTCAGTCCAGGGATCAGTAAAAAAAAAGATTTTTTATTAACCACTTTACTCATTTTTATTGCATTGTATTTTAGATAAACTGGCCATTATAAAATGAGCAATTTCTCCTATTGAGAAGTTGAATCATGAACAATCATGAGTTTCCACCCTCATTTGAAAATATCTGAAGTAAAAAAATGAGTAACGCTGGCACTGTGCTTCCATGCTGCAGCTTCTAAAAATAAACAGGCACTGATTTGAAAGAGTAATTAAGTCTTTAAACATATCACTACAATTCACTTTCCTCTGATGCACTCAGGTCGTGTTAGTTTCACTCATAAATCTTCAGTATGATGGCATGAGTCAGGGCAGCCACTAGAAAAATAAAGAGGAACACATCACATCTGTCTCCTTTCAATCTCACAGAGTGGTTGAGCCTCCTGCTCTGCATCGACTGTCCTATTGATTTTTGCGATGAAATTGAATGAATACCGGGTGGGAGGACAATTATGCATAAGTGGGAGTGGGAGGAGACTGACTGAGCTTTTGGAAGAAGTCTTTCACATACACTCTTAGTGCTACTGGGTTTGCAGAACTATGCATAGGACGACTTCTTCTAGGAGGTCTTTTTAAAGATTTTAGAAGTTAACACTTCAATCGGATGGTGATGGTTAAATTCCTGCTTTAATTTTTGAAGCTGAAGCCTGACAATGAGATTTAAGATGAATAAATATTAGATTTGTTCTTAACAGTTATGATTCACGTTATACTTTTAGTTCACCATAAAAATAAATATAAAATGACATATATACATAGTGTTGTCAAGAGTTAATTGGCTAGCTTTCCTCTTCATACAGGCCATTTCATCCCAAGTGATGTTAAACTTCTCTTTCCTTAATCGCAGAAAGAAAGAAAGAAAGAAACTGTCAACATTAAATGAACTATGCTCTTTAAAATTCATTATTATGAATTTTTGAATGTACACTATATTTTAAACTTTCAAAAAAAAAGTGCAAAAATCCATTGTACAAATACATAATTTACTGTGTTTATGAGCCATGGCAAGCACATGTTAAATTATGATTATTATCATTATGTACATGCTAAAATAAACCACTAGTTAGGACACTTTGCCACTCAGTGTTTTATTAACCCATGTACGACTAACAGGGCCAAAAACGCACGCATAAGAAATAGTCTGTGGAATCCATGAAATCCACGAGAACATGTTTACTGAGGAGCGGCAACACTCCTGCTCTTCGTCATGCTACCATAAGGTGGCACCAATGTTCCGCCACTTGAGGCACCAGAGCGGCTTTTTACAGCCTGATGATCCATTTAGCTGCAGTCAACCTTTTAACCAGTGTTAGAGTAAGAGCCAGAACAGCCTACTGTATGTACACTACCAGATCCTGCATGGAAAGCAGGTGTGCGCCAGCAACACCTGCTTTGAATGATTTACTCTTAAAAAAAAAGAAAAGAAAACTGTGTCTATTTCAAGTGACAGAGGAAAAACAGGCTTTTTAAATTAGGAGACTGATTATAGAATTACAGGATTAAATATTTATATCAAATTTAAGACCTTTTAAACATTCTTAGTGGACTATTCAGCTGACTTGTGTCTGAGCTGTTCTTGCCTCTTGTCCTTAAGTGACTACATAACATCTTGGACAACAGGGAATTCCAGGCTTTGGTTCCAAAATGAAGAAAAAAATCTTAGTGGTAACTTTTTCCATAAGAAAACTGCATGTGGGAGTCCAAATAAGATTTGCTGTTGGCTAAAATGAAGCTTTTGCATTTAGATTAGGACGCAGAGGGAAAACTGGGATATTGCAGGAATCTTGTCCTTCCACATTGCATGTGTTGCTCGGGAAAGTTTGTGGCAACTGCTTGAAGTGTTTGGTCAGTACCCAAAGCTGTAGAGGAGTTTGCAGAACCAAATCTCTAAAAACCGTTTCCTTAACATCTGCTCATAGACCTAACCTAATAAAAACTCAAGAATGCCGTTAGTCTGTGTGCTTTATTGCTTATGGGGTTACTTCACTTTTTCCATATGCAGCAGCAACAGCATGGGCGATCTGGCTGTGCAGGACCCTCAAAATTCTGCTTCCAGCGAATGTTGCCTCTGCTCCAAATATATAAATGTCCGTGTCGAGCTGAAACTGTGCTACAGTTCAGATGCTTGCTGCAGCTCATACAGTTAGGTGCCTGCAGCATCCAGGCCTTTTGTACCTCTGAGCAGTTCCTGCTATTTGTGGTGCGGAATCTGTTTCAGACTGCAGCTTGGGATCCATCTGCCTTGGATTTGCCACGTATTTCCAGAGCAGGAGTCTGGCTCACCGGTGTACTTCTCACGTTGATGTGAAATAGTGTGAGTGGCTGCTCTGTGCGCGTATGCTCGTGCGTGTGAACAAGCAGGACAATGTCACCTTGACTACAATCTACAGGAGGCACCGAGGACGATCGGCATCTGTAGAGCTCTGGACGGAGAAGGAGAGCGGGGGTTGAAGATATTTACGTGTCTCTCTGAGTGTGTGTGTGAGAATTTGCCAAACGTGCGAGTGTGTGTGTGCGTGAGAGAGGGAGAAACAGTGAGGCGGGTATAGCTCTCTCACACAGCTCACAGTGCTGGAGGATCCCTCTTCAGACCCAGGCACAGCGACGCAGAGATGTCAGGCGCAGCACACACAGGTGGGTCATACAGAGCAGCTGAGGGGACAGGTGGGCCTAGCTCAGGTTATGTAATTCCTATGCTGTCAGCCGTGTTTTTAATTATTATTATTGCATAAAATTGTTGCAAGACTGACAAAAATGTGAAAATAAGGGGGGAGGAGACTTCTTCTTCTTTTTTTTAATACAAGTAGGCTGAACAGGCCTACAGTCTGGCCAGGGTCATCTGGATTGGTCCAAGCTCTCTGGACACAAAAATCTGGCAAACAATAACAAATATGAACAAAACAGATTTTATAAAAACCCTTCTTATTCATGCCATTCCTTCTTAAGCAGAAAAAAACACCCTTCATGCTCTTGCCAGTTGAATTCCACTCGCTGATTGAAATTTAAGGCAGAAATCAGCTGCATGTTTCCACGTGTGTCCGAGGCTGCCTGCCTCGGCCTTTACAGACCTTCAAACAGCCGCAGCGGGACCTTCAAGCTCCCGTTCAGCCATAATTGCATTTGCCGCTGTAACGGAGTAAAAACCCGCCGCCGCCGCCGCATCCTTCGCTCTCCGTCACGTGACTCCGCCGGCAGAACATATCCGAGTCCTTTCCGTTTTTCTGGACTAACGCAGCCTCCAGCTTCGGCCAATCGCGTCTCGGCGGAGGCGTCTCTCTCTCCCCCTCTCTCACTCCCTCTCTTAGTTTTTCGCTTTCTCTCGTGATGCTTTCACTTTCTGTCGAAAATCAGTGATTCTGAGCTTCGCGCGCACTCAATTTTGTCTGTTTGCTTGAGCGCATTACGCATCGTTTCTCTTTGGCCTGTTTAGCTTCGGCTAAAGCTTTTCCTTGCTGTATTTCATTTAACCTCATTCGGTGCAACTAAATTTGAGTCTTGGATCACGAGATTGTGAAAAGTGTTGTAAAACAGCGCGGCTGATTATTCATAATTAATATAAAAAAGGTCTTTTTTTAAATAACGTGCAGATTTTGCAAAGTGGGACATTTGTCCCGTGAAATGGGGAACTGAACAAAGTAAAAAGCAACAATTATTTTTGGTAAAACGTCGGAAATCCGAGGGTGCAGAAAACGAGAAAGGTATCACGAGGCCCTGTGACGTCAGCCGCTCCCCTGCGCTTCCTCCAGCAGCCAGTCAGCGAAGGGATGCTCTGAACGCAAGACTGCAGCATCTTCACCGAGAGAACGAGCAGGACAAAACGTCTCTTTCTCTGTCTTCCTCCAGCTCCGAATCTCCGGACCCTTCTCACCCACCCGTCACCCCTGGGTGTCTTCGCGACTGGAGCCAGGAAAGGATAAGAAGAACGAAATTCTAATAGCCTAAGAATCGGATTTTTTTTCTATTATTGTTATAATTGCTTCACCGATCACCCTTTCCTTTCTTCTCTCTTCGGCTGATTTCGCCTCTTTGCGCTTTGCGTTGTGTTTTTGTTTTGTTTTGGTTATTGTTCCGTTTCGCTGGTTATTGCAGAGGAGCGCCACCATCCTGTACCGCCTGACATGAGTACTGGTTGCAGCGGAATGATACACATATCCTAGCCCGCTTATCTGAAGGTTGATGGAACTGTGACGCTCCACTGGCACGTTTTCAGTAGCCTAGAAGTCGCTCCATCTGCAGAGGTCTCCCGTTTTCTCCCTCTCTGAGCCGCTCCAGCGTTTCTTTCTTTCTGCCCCTGCGCAGCATCTCTCTGTACGCACGGCGCACCACGGAGAAACGCGCAGCTAACCTACCCCGTTCGTAGGAAACAGGCGTATTTTGCAATTCCTAAATCGCTTTTACCCTCTCCAAGGACTCATCTGCACGGCTACGCTGCGTAAAAAAAAACGGAAAGGGGGGATTTAAACGCAAACGCAGCCTAAGCATCCAAGAGCAAGCTCGAAAATGATGGCCGGCGGAGCAGTACAACAAAACGGCATTTTCTCAAATCCTCACCATCACAATCAACAACCACACATGGAGTCCGATCCCCCGGACTCACGTAAAAGACCCCTGGAGACCCCAACGGAAGCCAGCAGCACCAAACGTACAAACACGGGAGGTAAGAGCGGGGATGCGGGAGCTGTTCGGGTTTCGGTGAATGTTGCTTCGTCTTGAGGCAGGCAGAGAGAAAGGAGAGCAGGTTGATCTGATTCTTGATGTGCACCGTGGCGTGGTGGAAGGGCAAATTCACACATTTAGGGAAATAAAATAAAATGATACAGGGCAAATTTTAGGGAGACCGTCTTTTTTTTTATTATTATTATTCGCTTCGTCATAAGCGACAGTCATTTTCCATCAGTATTAAAATAATCACGGGTCGCCGCATTTGATGGAAAGGAAACAATGAGAGGGACTTGGGGGTGGGGGGTGTTATTTGGAGGGAAGTCGTCGCTTCCCCTCTTGCACATCCTGGATGATTTAGCCGCTTTACATCAGCCGAATTGGGTGTTTTTATTGCGTCTTAAGATTTACGCGCAGCCACAGCGGCCATGCTGGAGCCAAAATGAGGATGTAAACAAGTGAAAGCCAGATCAGGCTAGTGCGTGATCGCAGGGTCTCATCCCGTCGACGGATGACCTTGTGATAATCTCACACATCAGCCACCATCGCTGCTTTGTGTACAATTACACAAGCGGATAAACAAGCGGACTCATATTATCAGCAGCCCTGTGGCGAGCTAGGGAAAACAGGGGGAATCCAGAGCAGTTTAGAATGCGACAGTCTGTGTTAATGCAGTGTGTCAGGGAGAGGATATTTTTATCATTCATTGTTGTCCTGATTTTAATATTCTGCGGCTGGAAGGGAAAGCTGATTTCTTTTCCACTAATTTCTTCGATGAATGATTTCTTCATTATTCTCTGGTTTGATGAAATATGGATATGTCACCATGGTAATCACCATATTTGGTTTTTGTTTACATGCTGTCATGCGCCAAGCATTCCCATCATTACAACCATCAGTAGCCTATCCTGGCCATGCACCCTATCATGGACATTTGGACATACAATACACCTTTAAATGTGCTATTTATACTCAGCAAAAAGATGATAAAGGTTTAGGAGACTTTTTAAAATGCTGCTGGAGTTTCTGGGAGTATGCTTAAATAGTTAGATTCTATAGGTTTTAATGGGACCTGATCTTTTAGTGCAGAGAGTTCAATCTGACTATGATTGTGAAAACTGAATATTTGTAATGACAGTTAAACTGATTTGAAAACTAGTTATATGCTTAAGGTTAAGATACCTAACGTGTTCTCTAATGTGGAGTTTGTTAGAGTTTAGTCCTAACTGTAATTCTCACCAGGGCCTTAAAGATTGCAAAACAGCATTTAAAATTTTAGCTTTAAACTCTGAAATGTCTTCAGTGTTAAACTGAATTCCCTGAACAAGCAGAACAAAACAAAAAAACGCCCCAGGGAATGTAATTTTCATTGCAGGTAATTCTGCCCGTATATTAAAGAGGAACCTCCATCGTATTAGAGAGGGTGAGCATGACTGAGCTGTGATTGTTGGCCTAATTTCTCAGTCTTGATTTGAAATGGTCAGAAGATTTGGCTTCGCTCAGTTAGTGCAACTGTTATGGCTGCTGTAATACGATCTAAACATAAACTCTCGCAGATCCATAGGGCTTAAGTGCCCTGTTCCTTTTGGATGACAATGACAGGTGGCATAATGTGAAATTTGAAAACAAACTTGTGTTTAGTGTGAGCTAAGCGACAGACTCCTCTGGATTACTGAAATTCATCTTCTGGTAGATTTTTTGCATGACTTGGCCCCGGTGGGAAAAAAATCAGGACGGCCATTTATAACAGATTCTTCAGGTCCCACCAGGAAACATGACAGCCATCCTCAGGAGTAATAATTAGACAGCGAGCGAGGAGAGTCCGACTGAGGAGGTGTGAGCTGCAGGTTCGCCAGCAGTGTTTAACTCCAGATCGATGCAGCACTCAGAGCACTAAAGGCTCCTCCTCACTGTATGTAAAAAGCCCAGGCGGGCCCTCTGGGGACTTTCTTCCTGCCTGCGTAACACTCAGGCCGCTTGTCTATTTAGACAAATGAAAAGGTTGGAACGATGATGATGATGATGATGATGAGACAGCTAAACAGACTCAGGCAGAGGGGACGGCTGCAGTGCTGCCAGGTCAGCCAGCAACATCAGGCCGATGATCCGATAGCATTTGGTTGAAAATGAACAAGTAGCTCCTACACACACACACACACACACACACACACACACACACACACACACACACACACGCAAAACTACAGCAACAAAGAGGAATCAGAGCTTGGTTGTGGGTCTATTGTGACAAATTTTGCACTGACAGTAAACTCTACTCTGTTCTGAAAATGCATTTTTGTTTGAATTTTAATCAGAGTATTTGGTCTTGGTGATTTAAAGCTAGAATTCTCTGGATAACAGCGTTGAGCCTAACCTAGATTTTTACTTGGATTGAGATACACAAAGTGTTTGTATGCCTGACTCTTGATGGAGAGAAAACATTCACCATGTAACGGCTGACTTTAGCCAAGCAGAAGCTATATTTTTTCACAGAGAACATGCTTTTGTATTTGATATTTTTAAGCTGCACCCACGCTGCAGTTGTAAATTTAGAAATCAAAGTGGTGCTAAGAGATCATAATAATGGTTGTTTTTATGTATGATTAGTTTACACCACACACTCCCCACCCCTGTGCTTCCTCTCTCTGTAGTGGCCTTCCTGCAGCCCCTATTTGAAACTGAAGGCATTGTATTCCCTCACCAAGAAACTGAGACTCATGGTAAGAGAGACTTTGATTTTGATCTTCTACCTGTTTTATAATCTTTACTGTGAAATTCTGATTCACAACACAGACTTAATGTGCAAAATCCTGGAGTAAAGAAAAGATATAGGGCCTTTAATGAGGTGATCTGACTGCTGCAGGGCCTGATATTTAAATAGGATTTAAAGCAACATTTAACACCCTCATATCCTGCTCATGATTCAGGATAATGCATGCTGATGTTTTTTATATTGTATGTTACCAGTTCCATAACATTCATTGTCATGCTTTTTATACAAATCCAGTGTTTCTTTTGTCATGATACTCAACATTGCTGCTCAGATGATGACCTTTGACCTCATGCTAGCCATGCCATCAAAGCATTTGGGTTTACGACCGCTGATGTATTGTTGAAATGTTCATTCACTGTTCACTGTGGTTAAAGTGTGCTGCAGCGTGCACCGTGCAGCTGCTGCTGGGTAAGAGATGCATAACAGGAAGACTGAAGCTTTATTGAGTAGTCCTAAAAAAGAAGGAAAAAAACTTTTTAAATCAAAGAAATTTATCTTTATCAGAGTTTTAAAATATTTTGAAGTCTTTTTTTTCCTCCAACAGCTGCAGCTTATAAATATGTCCAGATGCAGGTTTTAATGCCAGGGCATTTCCATTCGTATCAATCAGATCTGCTGCGTTCATTAGAAGCGAGAGAATGCGTTCGGGTCAAAAATGATGAGAAAAGATGGACCTGGATTTTTCCAGTGTCCAGGGTTAATCCAAATATCTGTGTGTGCGTGTTTGTGTGTGAGAGGGAGTGAAGAAAAAGGCAAGCGACAGGAAGAAGGAGCTGGTCTGCTGTCAGACTGTAGATAGGACAACATGGGACAGCTATAGCCCTGCAGGTCATAAATCACAGCTATGCCTTATAAAAAAGCTGAAGGTCTTAAAGACGGAAAGATCAATGAGGAGCTGCAGTCGCTGCTGTTCACAAGCTCCCACCCCCACCACGGCTTTAATCCACCAGCCCGAGCCCATTCTTATCTCTGCGCCTCCCGCTCCCCTCACCGCGTCCAGCAGGGTTCTTCTAGATATTAAAGAATCTCAGAGTCCCCTTTTATCGTGTACATATATGATCAGAGACGTTTAATGAGCTCATTCATGCTTAATCCGGTTTCCTATGTTTAAATAGATTATTTACAAAGACGGGCTTGATCATGATGAATTCAAAGGATAAATATCTTCCAGTAGTTTCATGATTTATACATTTGGTGCCACTCAGGGTTCAATATTTTAATGTGTTAATGTGTTTTGGTCTTTTCCTATCATTTAATTGTATATATATATATATAATTTGAATGAAAAATCCTAAAACCAACAAAATAGGTCTGGAGTCAAACACCTATAAAGCAACCAGAATTATTAAATCATGCTAAACATCTTACTAAATCATTGTAATTGTCAGCAATTGTTATTCACTAATATTGTTTACATAGCTATGTGTGATGTACAGCTTTACATTTAATTTTTTCAGCTTAGCTGTAAAAGAAGTATACTGTTATTAATTTGAAGTATTTGTGTTATGTGCAGTGAACTGTAGCCACTTGAAAATAGATCCATAACTCACTAAAAAGCTTTTTATAACATGAAATATTTTCCAGTGCTTCATGTAGAGAATGTTTTTTGCATTATAATATTTTATCAAAGCGTCCTGGAAGTTCCATGTTTTTCATTGATTTTAATCCAAGTAAGATGTAGCATCCAGCACCATAGGTTAAAGCACCGGATTGATTTGTTTGGGCTAATGCAAAGAACCAGTACATACAAATACCCAGAAACAGCCTTTCAGTCTAAAAGAAATTACTGTGATTCAGTCCACTGAAAACAAATGCAGCTTTCAGGGGAAAAACCTGCTTGTATAAGCCATTAAGAAGCCTTACGTAAGCACAAACCAAATAAACTGGAGTGGGTTTTTTTGTTTTGTTTTTTTGATTTTCATGTAGGTGATCAGGAAACCAACATGTGACTGTGTGGGAGGTGTGCAGGTTTATCAGCTTGGATAAGTTTGCTGACCTTGGTGTACAGAGATTCTCAGTTCTTTAATTATAAGCCTTTAATGTGTTTTTTCTTCTTTCCCCTCTTTTTTCCCTCCTTGTCTTCTCTGCTGCCTTTAAGATATAATACATTCATTTAGTAAATGGATGGACTGGCAAGCCAGTGCTGGGAAGAAGAAGGAGGGGCTTGAAATGCCCTTGCCAAGTGACATTAGGGGACTAGACTAGCAGTACACTCAAAGCTTTCCGTGTGTGTGTGTGTGTGTGTGTTATATGTTCGACTTCGGGTACAAAAAGCAAAGATGAAGTTTAACAAAAAAGATGAGGTGGTGTGTAAATGATATGTGGTGCTGCATGCGCACACTTACAGTAGCAGACCCAGAGTCTGACTGTGACTCGAGCCTTGACTATGTGAGACAAGGCCTTTGATGGTATTGATCTGAGTGTTTTCTGTTGCTCCTGGAGCTGAGCTGTGCATCCTTTTTTGGGCCATCCATACAAAGGAGGACAGTCTTCCTCACATTGATCGTCCGTCTGGTCGAGGAGGAAGAAACCCCGACACCACCCGGACCGAGTTTCACTCTTAAATTCAGCTAAAACTGCTTCAGTCTGAGCCAGATTGAAGAAAATAAGCTCATATCTTAAATTAAATATCAACACGTTACAACTGTTGATGCTATCTTACAAAATATGCACGGTTGTATTTTTTCCTGCCGTTAAACTCAAGCTGATATTTTTGGTAAATATAACGACTGATAGCGCTCCCGCTCGTCCTTTAGCGCGAGAATCAGAACACAGCGTTCTCCTCTGCGACACGCCTGTTTTGTTCACTCGTAAGCGTTCCTCGCCCGCTCCCTTTCCTCTCTCCTGGGTTCATTCGTTCCCTCTTCCTCTCCTCTTCATCCATACTAATCATGCTCTATTCAGACCATCATGACTCCACTCTCGCCCTCCTCCTCCTCCTGTCCTCCTTCACCCTCGTCCTCCCATCATTTCATCCCCCACCCACTCCCCCCATCATCAATTGCTGGCTGCTATTGACGACGCTCACTCGGCAACTGTTTCCGAGGCTGTCAATCGATTTGGAGCCGCCATCGACTTGGATCTGCCACCGGTAGCTGCAGTTCTCCTTCTCCTCTATTCTCTCCTCTTCTTCTTCTTCTTCTTCTTCTTCTTCTTCTTTTTTTTAAGCCACTGCGTCAAAAAAAAAAAAAAGCAAAGAAGCCATTGTACAGGGTGGGGTGAAGGCACTGAGAGGTGCTAATGTTCCCACAAAGGGAAGCATGTGATTGGTTTAGCGAGACATCGGTCACAGCTAGCTGGTCGCTGATAGGTGAGGAGAGCTGAGCGGCGATAAATATGGATGAGGGAGCGATGAAAGGGCCGATGTAAGGAGGACAACTGGAAGGGCCCCCCTGCTCTGAAATAGCCTCGGTCTATGAACAATACACACCACTTTTCACACACACTCTGAAGAGAGAGAAAGCAGGCGGCTTCGGCTATCTTTGTTAGCGTCGCCGCCGTGTCTGCTTCGATTTCTACGCAGACGCCCTGATCACGGCACATATGGAGGCAGTATGCCGGCATTTGATTGGTTCTCCCCAAATCGCTATTCAAACTGAAATTCTGCCGCACGATGTTTGTCTTATCTCAGATAAGCTCTTTCAGGCACGTGATAAATCGGTGGAGGAACCCATTCTCTTTCTATAATTATTTGCCTCCTGCAGGTGTTGCTCTAACGCAGGCGTCTTTTAAGTTTTATAATTTTGTAATTTATTCTCATTTTTGTTGCGAAATTGTTTGCATGTAACCCGAGCCCCTCCGGCATCATTTTTAAATTGAGATGTTGCTTCTCTGCAAACTTCTACGCGGTTGCTGGCACAAAAACAAATGAGAGTATCTGCATGCTGCTGGCGTTTGAATCGTCTCGATGCCTTTAGGGATGTTCGTGTGCGATTTTTTTTGGATATTGACTTCAAACTTTAGATGTAAAAACTTTATGAGACATTAATATGTTCTAAAGCAAGCAATTAAAAAAATGAACGCTCCTTCTGTGCTGCGGAGGTGTCAGCTAAAATGAAGGACGCAGATGCTGGAGTGAAATTAAAGAAAAGGTGAAACAGAGACATTTCCTCCTGCTCGCCTTCCTCTGTGAGTTCTCTGTGTTTATGAGCGACGATGGCTATCTCTCAGAATGAAGACAGCTGGTCAGAGCCTCACTGCTGGAGTGCTTTACGTCTGTGTGTGTGTGTGTGTGTGAATGCTTCTTTCCAACAAAAGAGAAGAGGACTGGAGGGGTTGTGTTAGACAAAGCCTGCCCCCCTTAACTGTCCCTGCTTAGAGGAGATGAATATTTTCCAAGTCCCCAGAGCTGTGAACCTCCATACCAGAGCCCCCCTTTCCCTCATCCAAGGCTGTGTTCACACTGCTACACTTAAGATGTTTCCCCCTCATGTGGGTTTCATATTTACATTTGACCCATATTATTTTCTAAAGACAGATTGGGGTATTTGGTACTGATATCTGTCATTATCGTTGGATTTTCAGAAGTTCCCCTAGATATTTAATCTCGTCAGAGTGGAAAAAATATCTAAAGGGGGATTGAGGCCATTGTTGTACTGGAAAATTAGTTGCTGGAATCCAGATTAACCCCTATTTTTATGCTTGACTTAATTCTGATTAAACCCTTCACATAAAGGTATATCAAAAAGTTGTGGCTCCTAAATTATAGACATATTTTAACCATTGAAATAAGTGCCAGAAAATGCATTTTTTTTTTAAAGTGAGTGTTTAGTGAACCTCCAGATGAAATTAAAAACAAAATAAAGTTGACTTTTAATTTGTTTCAAATTTGCAACATTCAGTTTATTCCATTACAAATGTTGTGTGATTTATTTTTATTTTTTTAGGGAGGAAAAATCAAACTGATGACGCAGAAATGTCAAAAACTCACAAAAACTAATGTATGAAATATGACACACTTAAATAATCTAATTTACATTTGATCTTTTTAATGTTTAAATCCAAGATTTGGTTAAGGAATTAACATTTTCAATTTACTTTTTAAAATCTACTAATACTGATAAATAGAAATTCAGGTTTCTGAAACTGAATTACAGCAAAGCAAAAACATCAAAACGTGTTGAAAAAGATGGAGAGAAAATACTTTTCTTTTAAATAAATGAACATCGATCCTACAATTGAAGAATATAACAGATATATCTATATACTTGAAATCTTTCTATTGTTTTCGTGTTGGTTATATCAGAAAACCTCGCTTAAGAGACATTTTGTTTGAGGGATTTACTGACAAATGTCATTCAGCAGTGTAACATTCATAACTGTGATTCTTCAGATAGAGTATACTCCAATCATGTCATTTCTGTAACAACAAACCTCTTAATTCTGAATCATAACAGGCACTAGTGTGCATTTTCTGAATTTCCAAAGCCTTTGGTCAGGAGCTCTCTACATACTTCCAAAAAATCAGGTTTTTGCATAATATTCATAGCAGAATATGACCAAGTATCAGGGGAGTAGAGCACAAGTGCCAGAAGAAAAGAGCTACCAAACACTTACAAAATAATGAAATGACTAGACATGTAATTTACAAACTAAAACTTCAGTTAAGTGGTGACTTTAAGTGTGCTTGTTTGAGTGAAGCGTTTGAGGAAAAGTAACAGAATACGAGAAAGGCTTTGTGATCTTCAACCTTCCTACCCTGCCTGTGCAGGCCTGTGGACACCAGATCCTGGGATTTGAGCCCCCAATCCCCCAGCATGGAGAGCCTATTCTGGGCCTGGCGGGTCTGCAGGGGCCTTAGCAACAGATTGGACTGTTTACTCATCCAGATATGCCATGGTGATGAAGGATTTATTATTTATACATGTTGAGATTGGCCTTTCTTGACCTGCAGAGCATATGCAGAGATTTTGCACAATTTAATCAGCCCTAGTTTTTCTGTGGCCGCTCGTGCCTAAACATATCTTTTTAAAAAACAAAAAACATGGTACTATTATAGAAATGGACACTGGAGTACAGCCGTGTAGTTCGGCCACATGTAACCTTAGTGTCAGGCCTGCTGGTTCCTTTAATGATGACAAACTTTAGGGGTGTCGTGGGTTATCCACATTTTTATTATATCACACAGTCACACAGAAAAAAGATGCAAGTCTTTCATCAAAAAATCCTTTTGGCTCGTAAAAGAAAGTGTGTGTACTTCCTGTGTGTGTTGTAACTAAACTGCAGAGTGAAAACAAAGACCCTCATCACAGCAACCAGTAGGGAACCCTGTAGTTACTCAGCTGCACACAAACACACACACACAGACACACACTCACCATTACCTACTTTGTTCTTTAGTAGCTAGTGGTTTAAAGTTTTAATCCCTCCATTTTCTAGCCCAAATGATTTAATTTCCTTTTTAAAATTGTGTGTGTTTGTGGTTTGTGTTGAGGGAATCCTGTGGGTTCATGAGCACTGGAAGCTTGCAAGTTTACATCATCTGGGGGGAAAAAAACTAAGTACACAGTAAAGCAGAAATACTAAACTAATAATACAAAAGATTAAACGGATTATTAGCTGCCATTTTAAGGCGTGTTTTTAACTCCTTCCTATTCAGCTGTTGTGTTATGTACAGTTTGCATAACACAACAGCTGAACGGGAATGAGTTATCAGTGTGAATCAGGGCATCGGAGGAAAAATACGCACATGCAAGTTTACACTTTTGTAAAAATAACTTTAAGGTCTTCGTAGCCTTACATAAACTAAGTGGATCTCTGCGGCTGTGGGGTTAGAGGTATCTGTGGGGGGAAAAAGAAATTGTTTTAAATGGCTTACTCTGTCTAAAGCTGAAATGACGCTCTCCTGTTTTGATTGTATATCTCTGTAAAGGAAGCATGACTGGTAGATATTTAATCTTCCGCGGCCAGTATTTGCCATATCAGCCCATTATGGAAATGCTGGATTGTAAGTAAGCAAACTGAGTGCAACTGAGCACCAACTGAGCATGTGCTCATTTATACAAATTGCTCTGTTCAGTCAAACTGTGGCTACTTGTATCAGTTAATAAGTCAACTCTAACTAAAATGTCATGTGACTTAATGACAGTCCACTTAGAACACCATAAAAATGGTGGAGACTAGGGGTGGGCGATATAAACGATATATGATAGGAACGATATAAATTTGGCCAACGGTAGAGATTTTGACTATACCGCTCTACGGCGATAGCGCATGTTGATGATGTCATCAAGCTGCGCCTGTTTTGGTCGAAAGCATCGCAGTGGCTACAACGGATCATCAACTTTTGAAATATGGGGAAAGCCAAAAACTGCGCTTCCGTAACACTGATTCATTAATGTTGAATTCTCTCGCAGCTGCTCTATTCCCATGTTGTTGCAGTATATTAATAACTAACCTCGTATTGTGGATGAATAATCTCAGTTGTTCTCCTGACTGAAGTTTGGCCCGTGTATAGCATCCTGCTATGCGATTGCATTTGTCCCTGACCACCAGAATCCCTCACGTTCACTTTTATCGAGTGGAAAAAAAGTTGACGTTCATCCTCCAGCTTCACTGTGCTAAAGTTATGCTAACATAGCTGTGTCGCTAGTTTTTGGTCAAGGAAGATGGATCTTTTAACGTCGCAGTGTGGAATGCGAAAACGGAGGCTTTGAAAACAATGACGCATTTTAGTCATATGATGCAGTCATGTGACCAATTCAACTAAGATGGCCGACGGCATTGTACAGCAGTTGTTTTCTTTGCTCTCAATTTTGACAGCCCTATTAAAGATTAATATTAGTGTGTAAATGCTCCAGATAGCTCCAGATAGAAGACATTTTGCCGCGACATTTCAAGGAGCTGGTAAGTAAATAAATGGCAAACGGAAATGATGCAAGTCAAATCATCTTACGTTTCACGCATGCACAGCACAGGAACGTAGCGTTTTCAGTGGGGAAGAAAATGATTGAAAAAGATAGTGTGGACATGGAGCGTTTTTAGACGAAAATGCTGTTTTCAAATTTATCTGGATTAGTGTAGACGTAGCCTGAGATGACTATTTCGCACCCACAACCCGCCATCATGGCAGATGATTGCCCCTCCCTGGTTCTCCTGGAGATTTCTTCTTGTCAAAAGGAAGTTTTTCCTTCCCACTGTCGCCAAGTGCTTGCTCACAGAGCCGCGTCTAATGTTGGGATTCTCTGTGCATTATTTTATGGTCTTGATCTTACACTATGAAGCTCCTTGAGGTGACTGATGTTGTGATTTGGTGCAATATAAATAAAATTGAATTAAATTCAATTGAAATATCAGGGATTGTGTCTTATTTACGTCATGCAAATCCAAGAGTGAAATGAACTGTGTGAAACTGAGCATTTGGTCATGTTTTATGTGAACCACCAACATACTTTTATCATAAGAAAAGCATACAAGATATCCTGTAAGAGTAAGCATTAAATAATGACTCACTAAATTGTAGAAATGGAAATTAAGGCATACATTACGAGGGATTTTATTGATACCTATACCGAAAAGGATTCTGCTCAAAGTCCCAATTTGTTACTAATTCCCTTTGTACCACTGAACATTTTTGTTATGAAAAGAAAAAGAAAGATTGATAGAATTTATTTTCAGATTTAAAGCTGTATTATTAACTGAACTGCAGGTAAAGAAAAAGTGTAATAAAAATACTTGCATGTCGTTCTGGTGCCAAAGCGTCACTGCCATGACTTTGAAGTCATTGTTGCGCAATGTGTAACAGAGTAAGTTGATGAATTGAATTGAGACATACGGTTTTGATGGAGTTTTGCAACCTGGAGCTGATTCTCAACCAGAACAAGTTCTTGACTCGCGCTCCTATTCACTGTCTTGCTCATGATTGTTGTTGACAAATGAGAAACAGGAGCACTGAGTGAAATGTTCACCTTCCCCAAATTCAGACCTCTGCACACCTGGGCAGCTGCCGCATAACACTGCTGTTTGACTGCCAAACTCAAGCTGTGTTCAAATAAAGTTTAAACTTATAAACGTCTTGTTTAATCGCTTGCAGCTCTCCCTCGATGACATTAAGGTCGTTACGGTATCCTGAAGTGCAGCCTTTTAGGAACGCCACAGAACACCCCCCGCCGTACTTTCTGATAGATAAAACAGTAAGAACTAATCAGTAACAATCACCACTGCTGTAATTACGGTGTTTATCTTGTTCTTATTTGGACTGAAAGTTTACATGCTCATTATGTTGTCAGCATGAAAGAGGCGCTGCACATGAAGGGGGCCGGGACTCTGTATCTCTGATGATTCTTTATTTCAAAAATTGCACAAAATAGTAGCAGAGAACAATGAGTCTGACATCATGCCGAGACATCGGGTTTTTAAAGCATCCCGACGCTGCCGCGAGTCGCCATTAACCTCAGCAGGTGACTCTGGTTTGATTGGCGTGTTTTTTGGCCTGATTCTGCCATGTAACGCTCCTTCAGCATCATCAGCAAACCCAGTGAGCTTTTAGTGATTTCTAGAAAACCAAACATTTTTCTTTTAGCATTTCTGTTACCTTTTTTTCCAGCGAATAAACAAAACACCCACTAGTAGTGTTTTACCACCGCTTTTTAATTCACTGAGCTTTGAGAGGTTGTAACGCGTGGGTGAGCATTGCGTGACCTCTGCTGGAGTATGAGGTCGACACCGGTAGGTCAGATATGGCCAGGAGAGCCTCCAGCTGCTTGTTATGTTTGAGTAGATGAGTACACAGGATTTTGACCTGTATCTTTGGGATGCAGAGTGACACTGAAGCCAGTGTTGTACTGTTGTACTGTACTAAGACTATAACCAAACTGATCTCTGTGGGCAGGGTCACGCAATGGTGGGGAAAACACCAGTACCATGAGATAACTAAATAAATAGTGTGATTTGTTTTGAATCAGGGTTATCGTGCATTTGTGGTTTGCTTTTAGTTTTTACCAGGGAATTATATTTAAACTGTCAAAACGATTTTGTGAAGTCTCGTATGAAAGAGCTTCGTAAGTGCGTACTGAGTCAAAACATCACATCCTTAAGTACAGAGCAGAGTTTAGAGACTAATGTGTCTCGGATGTGGAAGGATCTCTTTATGCCGTGCATTAAGAGCTACGGCTTTGAAAGGCTGAAAGAAAGACAGCGAAAGATGCACAGCTTCTCAAGTTTTTGTCGATGTTTATGTGCTTTAAAAAAGCAGGTAAAACTTGAGGAATGTTCCTAAAACTTTTCCTGTAAACTGTGGTGCAGCGTGGGAGGAGGAGGCAGGTAGCTCTGCACAGATTTCAAGCTTCTTTTTTCATGTCTAGAAGTTCATATTTTTGAAAATTGAGTAACAGCAGTGCGATCCAATCCGTGCTATATAACCCTGTTTACCAATCAACACCAGCTCTGCAGTTCTTTTAATGATACAGCTGAGTTCAACAATATGTCATCAACTTAGTGGGCAGGTTTTGTAAACATGTGCATTGGGTTTATATTTTTTAAAAACAGATTGCTAGTGTGGAAAGCTGCCATTTAGTAGATATAAAACATATCTGTGTGATAATAAATGATGATGACAGTCTAATTTTTAATTTTTTTTGTTGGCGATCTTGTTCTATGCATATATAAATAATTTTTTTCTAACTCTTGCCATGGTAACAGGTACAAGTGTTACCTGCAACAGATACAAATGATGAACGTGAGTCACTCTTATTACGTCCTCTTATACGTGATGAGTCACGTTGCCAAGGTGTGTAGGCTTGTTTATGGGACGTCGGAAACGATCTGTTTGCGGAGGAGGTGATTCTGAGTGTGTGCTTCTGTCTGCTTTGTGATCCTTTGTTGTTTGTGTGTGTAAGGCGTTGTGTGTGCGTGTGTGTGTATTTACCAATTCCCCTGCCTTATTAATACGAGCTGGTTATAATTAGCCAGGCTCTATCTAAAGCAGGTCAGTTCAAGGCTTCGTACTCAAAGTGGGTCACTGCAGCACGGAGAGGAGAGGGGAGGACTGGGATTGTGAAAGAGGCAAGCTGAGAAGATACAGGAGGAAGGAAATGATGAGGGGAAGAAGGAAAAGAAAAGATCACTGGAGGGGAGGAGGGATAAACAAAAAAGCGAAGAGGAGGAACCGAAAGACAGTTTTAGGACACGACCATGTGACATTTTCTCGAGCTGAAGATGGCGAGAATAAATGTTACATCATTGTTGTTGCTATTTGCAGCTAATTACTGATACGCAGCTTGCATGAGATTCTCAAGATACGGTTGTTACTAAAAGGAAAATATTAAGACAGACAAGACAAAGTTATGCAACAAGCTCATGTTTGAAATTTGTGTTATGAAACATCTTTCTGTTGTAAGAATCCTGTGGTGAAGCACGTAGTCTGATTAAAAATAGGGAATGTAAGTTTAAAAGGAAACATTTGGGCTGATATGTAGATTATTTTAATGTATTAATATTTAAAAAATAAATATTTTTTATGGATATATGAACATATAATCTACATATGCCACCATGAATGCAACATTTGACTCTGATCAGCGAAAATGCTTCTGTTCCACATGTGCTGCAGACAGTGCAATGAGTGCTGCAGTAATAAAGCCACTTTCACTGGCAGAAGATGCTGAACATAAATTACCGCAAGCATGTTTTTCTAAAACTCCTTAAATGTACAACTACAGTATGACTCTGTTCAGTTAATGTGCAGAAATCAGAAGGTTGCAGAAGAAGTTAGTGTTACGGAGATTAATTATTACTGTTTCATTAGCTGGTTCGGGTCTGACCTTTCAACCAAACAGTACTAAACTATAGCCAGACCCACTTTTTTTGGTTTGTTTGCCGTGTTAAACCTGACCTATTTAGATTTATAACTGATCAGGTAATTTTGTGTGAGGTAGCTCTGCTTCTAATAAATATTTCTAAAACTTTAAGAGCTTAGGAGATGCAAGAATGTAAAGGAGAGATGGTACAAGCAGATTATATACAGATAAATGTACAAGCTAAAGAGACTGATATAGAAGTGAGGATGATTAGTGAGAGATAGGTAGACCATTACTAGCAGGTGTCTTCGTGTTGGACTTTAGTAACCAGTGGTTCTGAGTAGAAGATCCTTTAATAAACACCAAAAATGTTGCCTTGCTAATGCACAACATGGAATTCAGATGGCACAGGATTTCAAAAGAAGAGGTGAAACCTCATTCATCTTATTTATTTGGTTGTTAGTAACCAAACCCAAAAGTGGGTAAACTGAGGTAAGGTTGGTTTTGCTCTCCTCTGGATCCATGTGTGAGCTGTCTGCAGTTTGTATTTCATCACCAGCAGAGCTGAGGAAGGGCAGGGGAGTTTCAGGTTTCCTGTCTGTGTGCTCATGCTTTGACTTGGCTGAACACTCAGAGATGAGAACAGAGCCCACCCAGTAACACTACAATCATTTTGCAAACTCACATGGGTTGAAGCACAGGACAAATGATTGAAAAAAACCAAACCAAACAAAGAGATAACATTTTTAGTATCAAAGAAAGAACACCCACTCTGGAAAAAATAGTAGCTGCAAAACTTTAGGGCAACTTTAGGGTGTCAAGTAATCGTTTCTCACTGTTTAACAAAAACAGCAAAGGATTAATTGTAAATCAGGCTCTTAGAAATTTCTGGTAATTAAAATTAACGAATGTATGATGTGACAGATTTACATAAAAATTCAGTAAAGCATCTTAAAGTATTGTGACATTGTGGTGGATACAGCACAACACAGAACGCTGTTAAAATGTTGAATGCTGCGTTTCCATAACCGTGTGTGTGGAAGGAGGACGGCAGCAAAGCTGATGTTTCATCATAACTCAAGAAAAATGAGAAACTGCGTTCATGGAGACGATATGCAGATACAGCCTAGAATAATATATCACTCAGAGATTACTAAACACTAAAATAACAGTATGCTGTCAGCTTGTATTCTATACAGCGCTGTACTGTATTTTCTTATAGTAAGAAGCCATTCTTCGTTGTTAGAGTAAGCACACTTTTATTAATTAACTTGACAGGGAATTTTCTCACTCCTGATCTCAGCTTCACCTCATTCACAGTGTATGTTTTTTGACTACATCAGTGTTAACACATAGACAAATTTGCTGTCTTTACAGTGAAGAATTAAATTACAGAGTAGTCTGCAAATGGATCAGAGCTGCATTCATTCCACATTTATGTAGTATCGAGTTATAGTAATTACCATTATGCCAAAGCCAACATATAAATCATAATTCTTTTCTGAATTATTTCTGACTTGAGACTTACTAACACAGAGTGCCTGAAAAAGTCAGTCGTTTGTTATAATTAGACCAATTTATCTGTCTTTTTAAATGTCACTGAGCCGGGCCCAGCCGCTCAGAGTTGTGAATATTTCCACCCCTGCTGTTTGACCTAAGTGTGTCCAGCTTGTGCATCCAGCACAGTTGAGAGGAGAAGTCTAATGTAATTGTCCAAAGTAAGTGAAAACACGTGTGGCTGAAACATGGGTGTTAAAATCATTAGTTTGAGATTATATAACCTCACCTGAAATCTTAAAGGAAAGTTTGAGTCAAAACCAGAATCCATCTGGTGCGATTAGTATTCCTATCGCTTTCTTGATGTGATTTTTATTGCACCTGTTTAGAGAACGGAAACTTCTTTGCTGTTTTTGCTGTGCAGAATCTTGAAACCTCAGCAAACTTGCAGTGTGTTTCTCCTCAACGACCGCACTTAATCAAACTGAGCAGGGACCTGATCAGCCATATAAACTGCAAACACCTGTGGGGGTCTGCAGGGCACTTTACTAATTACATTTATTTATAGTTAGGTGTCGCAAACGCCTCCTTTCCACTGCTGTTTTGTGTTACAGGGATTTCGTAGGAATTAGAACTATTTAAAGGCACTTCATTTGAGTCAGCAATGGAATAAATCTTCCGTCCAGATAGCTCTCATCTTTATGCCTCATAGTCAGAGCAGGCATTGTAATGTTTTATATGCATGTCCGTGTTTGTACTTCGGCGTCTCCACTTGTGGGTGAAAGACAAAGTAAAGTGCAGTTACAAGGTGCCGTGCCCTTGTGAGAAAGTGCGCCCCTAACAGTAATCCTATTTTAATCTGTCTCTGGAGGATATCTGTCCTGGATTACCAAATATGAAGAATGCTGCTAGGGAGGGAGCACAGACACACTGAATGAGGTAATTTAAAGAGAGAGATGATAGAACAGTTGCTATGGATTCGCAGTCTCATAAAGTCGATATTAAAGACTGAAAAAATAGGATTATATAATCTGGTGAGTGTATTGCTCCTAAATCTAGAACTCTTGGCTTAAATCATCGGCAATTTTATTTATTTTGGTGATACAATCAGTTTATAATTACTGACAGTTATTCCTAAGAGTCATTGTTTTATTGAGTTGGTTTGACATGTCACATGAAACCAAAAATACCTTTATTCCTACTGGAGGCAGCTGGGACGAGCTTTGAGATGATTGATGGTACTCCAATAACAAACATGCGAATATAAATTTATTTGTTTTCTAAAAGCTTCCAAAAACTCTCTGAACAGTTTAGATTAGCACTTTTATATTTTAGAACTAGGAAACATTACTGTGTAAAAATGTACAAAACCAAAGGGAACAAAGAGGTTCTCTTCACAGAATAACTGTGTTGCATTCAGCTTTTATTAAATAGGCACAGTGCAGATAGTACGGAGAGACCAAAAAGAAAGCTGGGGAATGACATTTGGTTTGTATCCAGTTAAGAAAGAAGCCAGGGACTCCCTGCTGATGCTATTCATACCCATGTGGTATGTTTCCTAACCTCTAAGCCAACTGATGTCCCTGAGCAAGTTCTCACACTCTGAGACATGACTCAGAAAGATGCGTTTAATTATATTTGTTTATATATGTTTTTGGAAGCATGTTCAGTGTTACTGTACAAAAATGACATTAATGTCCTAACAGGAAAGAATAAGGAAACAAGTATGAGAATATGCTGTGATCTGCAGCTCTTTAATATGACGTATCTTCATTAAGTAGCTATTAAAGATAATTTATATGACAGTATTATTTTTTATATATATAAATCTGTTTTTGCTGCCCAAAATATTGAAAAATATATTTAAAAAGACAAATTGTGATTTAAGAATTTTGCTGGATCTTAATTCTTTTGAGGGCTAATATTTTCTGCTATTTAACACAAATCTCTTGTCTCTACACAAAGCAATAAAGAATCAAGTGTGAGGTAGTGCTACTCTTTAGTTGACCTACAGCATGTAGATACTACTGAAAAGCAAAGGCCCGTGTTTCGTAGAGGAGCAATGGCTTGCTCTTGCTTTTTCTCTCTCATTTCATTGTCAAAGAAGCTGCAGGCTGCATGGAAAAGGTTGAAGGTTCAGGTCAACGTGTCAGTGAACGTATCCCTGCTCTGAATGAACACAAATCGATTAAGGTGTGCTTTGACCTTTTGGTTTATTCCCTTTCTCCTTTACTTTGTGATTTTTCACAAACCCAAAACATTAACTTGAAAATGTCAGACCTTATTAAGTCAATTCAACACACCTGGAGCTGAGGTTGTTTTCGATTCACATGCAAATATAACATTTCTGTGACAACAGACCGCCACTGTGGAGGCTTTGGGTGAAGTACATTTTGGTTTCGTGCCTCGCTTTCTTTCAATAAATTGCACAGAGCCGAACGTGTTCGTGTATGCTCACCTAGATGTTAAAATCCAGTTGCACTCTTGACTAATGATGGTGCTTATCAAATATTTATTAAAGAGCCAGAAATTATTAGTGGATGCTGTTTCTCAGAGTTGCTCTGCAGATTTGATCTGTTAAAAGGAAACAGTGCCTCTCAAGAAACAATCATTTATCATCGTTATTGGCACATTTAGCCAGATGTTAAGTGTTAGAGGCAGCCATTAGGCTTACAGAAGGTTAGATCAACATGCCGATGTTTTTAAATAAATTACATGTCAAATATAAAAACACGGGGGGAGGAGCCAAGGCAAAGATATTAAAACTAGGAATAACTATGTGTAGAACTCTAACAGTTTATGAATGATTATTTCCATTAATCAGTGAAGAAAATAAAGATGAAAGAGACGACATCTTCTTTTCATATCCACGGTTTACACTGTATCCCTTGAAGCAGGTGCAGCTCAGTGTAAGCAGGGGAAAATTTATAAATAATAAAATATCTGGATCTGCGCTGGCCCGCTTTGTGTTTGTTTACGTGAGCTTATTTGCACATGTTAATCAGCGCATTTGTGTGACTGTCATGGCAGCCATGTGGTGCTATGCATCCACAGGGCTGCCCATCGTTTGAATCTGTTTAGCTTGAATAACAAAACCGACGTGCAGCGTATTCCACGGCTCTCCCCTCTCCTCGTGCCAAGAGGGTGACGAGGACCAGATTCCTCGGGCCCAACACTGAAATTAGATCAGACCAATCTGGGGAGAGTGTTTAGAGGCTCGTGCAATCGGACAAACAGAGAATGGGGAGAGATAACACTGGCACGGACTCATCAGATTATAGAAATAATTAGTTGTCATGGATAACAGTCATCATTTGATGTGATTGGGTGGATTTATGCAGCTTTGGGAGCCTTGGATGGTCGCTTAGGAAGGAGCTGAGGAGGAAAGATGAAAGACAAAGAATTCTGCTTTGGCGTAGCGATGCGGCACCAGCTCGCATCTGTTCTGTCAGACTGTGATTACTGACAAACACTTTCCTTCCACTTCACAGTTTACACAAGTGATGCACTGATTGTGAAATCCTGGGCACATAACGATGTCTGAAGTAACGATTTGGCCTGCAAGAAAAATATACAATCAAAAGGCACGCATGAGGGCAAAGGTTTAAAAAGGCTAAATGCATACTGTAGCTTTTTGTAATGTTCTTCTTTTACAGCTTTGTATTAAAACAACATGAGCTGCAGTAGCTGTCTCTGACTTTTCTTTCCTGTTTCCTGTTTCCTGCTGCAGAGGAAGGCGAGTACTTCCTGAAGGTTTTGATTCCCAGCTATGCGGCGGGTTCAATCATCGGGAAGGGAGGTCAGACCATCGTCCAGCTCCAGAAAGAAACTGGCGCCACCATCAAACTGTCCAAATCCAAAGACTTCTACCCCGGTAAGACACCACGACCTCTGCTATATACGGATGAATGATGGAGGAAAATAAAGGAAAATGTCATCAATAAGAATTTACATGATGGGAAAACTTCAAAGTAAATCATCTGAAATAATGACACAAAATATACCACTGTTTGCAGGATTGTCTGAAATGAACTTTTGAGGGGACTTACCTTAAGTTTATTTTTAAACCGGCAGACAAGCATTCGTTTACAGCTTACATTTTATTTTTCTGTTTAAAGTATCGTATTTATTTTCAGTGCAGTTCACTGAGATATAACTCAGAGAAAAAAAAAACCTTTGTTAATATGCTGGTCAATGGAATAAATATAATATAATGAGTATAATTATATATTCATACACATAATGATATAAATATACATATACATATATATATACACATATATATATATATATATATATAGAGATATAGATATATATATATATATAGCAAGACAGAAGCTAAGCTCTTGCAACATGGCAAATTGAACCTCCCCCACCCTCATTCAGATCTGGCCTTTGGAACTATTTTGGTTTTCATGTGACGTATGACCCTGAAGGTAAGCGCGTCATGGACTAAAGTAAAACAGTATGTTGGATGTGCCACGCAATGCTCAATTACATGGGTGGGAACTAGTGTGTTAGCGCAGTTAGCTCGTTAACGTGTTGACGCCGTCTAGCCCCACGCACGGGGCGATCCGCGGTAGCTCGTTAACGGAGATTTGCCGTGTTGTGGCGTTAACGTCATTTCAGATTAACGCTGACAGCACTAGTGGGAACACAACGAATATGACTGCACATTTACGCCGACATCATCCTAGTGCAAAGACAAGTGGAAGCAGACAAAAACAACAAGCATGCATGCTACAAACTTTACCCGAGTCATTTAGACAGCCGTTAGCACATGATTCTCCTTATGGGGACCTGATATGTTTAATATGCTGCTGAGAATATAGCCCAGAAGAAGCGTATAGTATAGCTTTTATTTTGGAAAGAGCCATTTCTCTGTAATAAACTCTCTTTTCCAAAGATGAGTGATTCCTCAATCAGATAGATTTATTATTTTATTACTTTGTTGTTTCAGCAACATTAAATTTAAAAACTGTACTTTTGAGTTAAAATATATATTTATAATTTTAATAAATGACAAATTAAAAAGGCATGAACATTTTTTTGTATCGAAAAAATATCGAACCGTGACACCAAAGTATTGAACCGAACCGAACCGTGAATTTTGTGTATCGTTGCAACTCTACTATATATATATATATTTTTTAAAGGTAGATAGATAAAGATAAAGATACATATATATAGATATAGATATGATTAATGAATTCAAGCCAGCAATAAAAAGAAAAGATCATGGTTAAAATGTATTCAAATGTTTAGTATGTTTCGTAGCTATTTTTTCTTGAATTCTACTGGTTGGTTAAGCATTACAAGTGTGTGCTGTTATGCTTGAGAAGCGATTAATTAATGATACAGAAATGGAGGCATCTAAACCGGAAAATGAAACATGGATGAATGGATGGATCTATTTACTCATCCATTTAGAAATGAAGTGTGTCTGACAGAATAGCTGGATAGTGTAGTGGTAAGGCTACACACCTTTGGAGTGGGAGTTGCAGGTTTGATTCCCTCCCGTTATCCAGTAAGGGCTGTTCTAAAACCAAGCCCTGGAATGGCGTGGCTACGCCTGCAGCGCAGACACACGCGTTTCACTATACTGTGTATGTGACAAAAGAAATTTGTATCTATTTAGATGCATCAGTAGAAACTGTTGTGAACCATTAAGAAACCATTTTATTATCTTTAATGTTTTCATCATGTTTAAACACATACACGATATTTAAAGCTGAGTCTTTTTGCTTTGTGGCATCTGAGCCATTGAAACTGACAGTCTCAATGTTGTGAAATAGATAATTCATAAAAAATGTCATTCTCCCTCATGTGTTAACAGATCTTGTCTGTGTTTTTAAGTCCTCAGGGACAGTGGGGCCTTGACTGGGTTTACTTTGCATCCCCCATCAACAACACACATACATGCACACGCACAAACGCACGCAAACGCGCACACAACCCACCAGAGATCAGGATTACAGGATCAGGGGTGAAATTGTATTTGTCTAAACTCTTAATGCTGCCCTGACGTGACATGTGGCCCGAGCAGTGAGGAGGAGGGGGAGGACGCTGCGATCTGTGTGCGCATGTGTGCGTGTCTATATGTTTGTGTGTCTGCCCGCTGTGAGGTGTTGTTGTTGTTTTGAGCTGGTGAAATCACAAAGTGGATTGCAGCATTCATGTTCTCCATACTAAATACTTGAACTGGGACACAAAATTATTGTATTACACAGAAGTAATAAGAAGAATGTACGAGATGATTAAGAGTTATGCTACTAGAACTTTGGCTGCGTTTTCGGGGAAAATGTTGGCTCAGTTAAACACAGAAAAATCCAGGGCGTCCCATCTAATGCTCTAAATTACTCAGCCAAGGCCACAAACGTTCTATAACCCCAAACAAGTCGTCAGAGCAGCCGAAATCCAATCATAAAACATTACTTGTGCTTTAGTTGCAAGATTGCATTGGTGAAAAACATTAAATGACATTAAGTGACAGTTAGAGGTTTACAAGTTGCACATTTTCAACATACATTTAGCTGATGATGATGAATATTCAGTGAAATATAACATGCATGTGTCTTTCTGTGGTTTCACTCCTTTGCTGCCTCCGCTTTGCATAACCTCAGAGCACGTGGAAAAACAGTGCTGGGTCAAAATTTAAGTGCTTTCATATGTGTCCGTTTGAGCTTTGAGTACCCAGTGGCAGGTTCGCAGGTATAAGAACGGATGAAATATATTTTTATGACCCAAATTTATTACGACAATGTATATTTATCTGCCTAAAATAATATTAACAGTCTGGGATCCTGGAAGAAGTAAAATTACAACTAATGATAAAATGACCGTACAGTCAAGCAAGGCATTAGCAGTGACACTAAACACTCCCAGCAACCTCCCAGTGTTGTGGTTGCACCCGTGGAGTTTCTGATGTAATCTCTAACCGAAAGCCAATCACAGCATGAAGTTTCTCTTCAGACTTGTCGGGCGCACAATATGTTGCATTTGAGTGCTTTTCAGAGCTCCACTGTAATATTCCTGTTGGTTTCAATGGGAAGTGGTATTTAAACTGTCTGCTGCAAAGAAAATAACCATTTAAGAAAGAATATGAAGTAAACGTTTGTACAAAGAAGGCACCAGATGCACAACTTTCCGTGTTTTTAGTGGTGTGTGTTCTGCGCGGCGGTTTTGCCCAGGACTCTCTTTAATTTAGAGAAAAGAACGTTTTCAAATCAATAAAGCTTAAAATAAAAATATAAATTCCCAAACAAAAATTTCATGTTCTAAGCTTTCATTGGTTTTTCATTCTTGAAAACGCTGATTAACAACAGAAGAAAACAAATAAAAGCTTAAACGAAGCTGTGGAGCCTTGTTTTTTACTTTGAAATAAATGAAAAGGTTTTTGACTGCGGCTTTCAGTGTGATGCATTATGGAAATAACAGTCATCTACGCCGTGAATAGTTGTCCTTGTAAAGCTTAATTTCACATCATCCTGTGCTCTGTCCAGCCCAGCTGCATTAACGCTCGTTTTTTTCCCCCCACGCTTTAAGCTCCACTGTGGTCTCCAAGTATTTATTTGGTTTGAAATTCAGCTCTCATTCTTGTTGTCTTGATGTGTGCGTTTAGGAGTGTTTGAATGTGTGTATCAGTTCAGTGTTTCAGG
This sequence comes from Haplochromis burtoni, assembly GCF_018398535.1. Classification (NCBI taxonomy): domain Eukaryota; kingdom Metazoa; phylum Chordata; class Actinopteri; order Cichliformes; family Cichlidae; genus Haplochromis; species Haplochromis burtoni. Next base: position 472,158 of record NW_024582514.1, read on the forward strand.
GGTCTGCAAACAAGCCACCGTTGTTTGACATCGGCACACGAGACTCCTGAAAGCTCTGCCAGCTCGAACAGATGCAAGGTGCAGGAGTCTCCGAGATTTATGCACACACGCAGATGCACACGCGTGAATTCACATGCACTAATACACAATGCATGCGCTTGGCATGCTGTAAAAAAAATGAGTAGATAAATCCTAAGAATATTTGCACCCTTGTACACAGGATGTGCATGAAAAATCGAGAAAAATATTTATAGCCATGCACACACTCGCAGATATACACACAGACATGCCTTCTAATCTCCTGGGAGAAAGCCAACAAGAACGGGATAGAAAGAGGGGAGGAAGGGAGACAAGTGAAAGACAGAAAAAGAAAGAAAGAGAGGGTTGTATGAGCTTTGGTCAGAAGGGGAGGAGAGGAGGACATGTGTGGATGTGTGCACGCGCACACACACTTCCTCTGCTCTGAAGGGGGCATCTGTATGCAAATGAGACACGGTTCTTCCTGGGTGACAAATCAAAAGGCCCACCTGCTGCAAGGGCCCGTCTGTGTGTGTGTGTGTGTGTGTGTGTGTGTGTGTGTGTGTGTGTGTGTGTGTGTGTGTGTTGGGAATAACGCAGCCTGTCTAATGAACAGAGTTGAGAGTTACTGCTGTGTCTTGGCCAAAGCATCTCATTCCTCTCTTCTCACTCTTCAGAAGACATTAGCAGCCCTCCTCCCCCCCACATATGCACACTCATATAGTACGTCCCACATGGAAAACCTGTTAGGGGTCACTGGGGAACTTCATCTCATTGTCCTGGAAAAACAATGAAAGAGCCACACAGACAAGTTTAAACTTTCTTGTGCCACCCAAATTTTAACATTTGTAATATTTTCAAAATAAAAGCTATTCCTGGGTGTATCCATGTGCACCGACAGTAAAAGAAAATAATAACAGCACAGTTAAAGTAATGTTAAGAATTCTGCCCGGGTCCCTATAGGAATAAAAGCTGCAGAACAAGATTTGATCCAGAAACGAGAAAACTGCAGACACAAACAAATGTGAGTTTCTTTCCCAAATGAAATCATCAATTTGAACTAAAATAAATTACCTCAGGCTCTTTTTTTTTTATCGCAAAGCCATAACAGTGTTTGGCAGCCTGTGCACTACAGAGAGCACTGGGAGACATCTCAAGCAGGGCCGTGCAGATTAGAACTGCTGAAAGATGCAGTTAAGATAAAAACTTTAAAACTAAATTAGATTTTCACAGTAAATGGGTACATTTTTTTAAATAAACGCCGTATTTGCCCCTTGGGGTAAATTCAGAATTTGTGGCACCAAAGCTAATGTGACAAGAGAAGATGCAGCACTGAGACTCAAAAGAAAAAAACAGCACTGGGCTAAAAATAGAAAACCTCACGAACAGCAGTGACAATAAAAATCAACCTAACAGGAAGTAAACAAGCGAGCGTTCAATGAGAACTTAAAGGTGGGTCAAATTAGGGGAAGCACTGAAGCACATGTAGCTTCCTTCAAGTATATTTTCTTAAGAACATTCAGATTAGAAAACTGTTCTCAAACACATGACCTTATCTTACTCTGCTCTCCTTTCCTCAGCCTACATTCCTACACCTTCTGTCCTCCAGCTCCTTCTCTCCCTCCATTCCCCCTTTTGATTCATGCATCCTTCGATCCAGCTTTATCTCACCCATCAGTCATTTCTCCCTTCCCCTCTATCTCGCTTTCTTTGCTTCCTCTCCCTCCTTCCTCTTCCCTTCCTTCCCTCCGTCCCTCCCTTCATCCCATCTGGAGAATAATGCAGCAGCAGCACTTAAGCCGACGACCAATTAGCGAGGAGTAGCAGTACCGGAGGACGAGACAGGCCACCATTCATCCTCGCACACACGCCCGCACACACACACACACACAGCTCTATGCGACACACCATTCACTATGATGGCACAACAGATTTATTACATACCCATACAGTACAAGGCAGTGCCGCTTCCAAATATAGCTCCTCTCAGTCTTGCTCGCTCTTTTTATTTGTTACCCTCTCTCTCTTTCTATTTCCTGAGTTAACTGAAAACGGAAGGACACAACACTGTTTAATATTTAACTGTGCATCTGCACAAGTGCAATCGGCAAGAGAGCGATTTAAAACAGCTCTTTCCATTTACATATGTTTTAGTAAGACTTTGTCCTTCTACTAGACCTTTAAATCTATACGAGGACTCAAAATGACTTTCATGAAACTAGGATGAAATTTATTTCACACAGATGAAATGCAGCAGCTTTCAACATTTAGAAAAAAGTGGATTCATATGCTGTAGATTCTGTAGGAAAGAGACAAGACTTTTGATACCAGAGCTGGAGCAGTCGTAGAGCAGGAACTTTTTCCTGTGTTAGTTAACAGTTACTGGCAGATAGGAATGGGAATCTTGGCCCCTGTCTTCTACACCAGTGGTGATGTTGGCAGACTGTACGATGGGTTACCGAGCCCATTAATAATTGTTTAGTTACATATCAGCGTTGTGGATGCAGGAGGAACTTTCATTGCTACTGCTAAGTGCTGTCGGTCCTTAGATAAAACTTGTTCATCTGCAGCATCCGTTGGTGGATCGGTTTGTCCAGAGAACAAACAAAGCTGCGGCCGCTTTACATAAAATATTCATTCACAACACCTGTTTTATAATTAGAATCGACCCGCTTCGTTCCTTCTTCTCTGCTCTGCACTGAGCTATTGACTGGTCAGACGCAGAGACAAAGCTATGAAGACAAACTTAAAGGTTGAAATGAGTTAGTATTGATGCATCCAAAGCATCCCTGTGTCCTTTTGCGGTGTTAGTGCTGTAGTTCAGTTTTACAGCCTTCAGTCTGAGCATCTCGCAGTGTTACAACAGGATGAAGTCACGATGTGAACATTAACCAGAGTTTTTTTTTTCATGATTTTTGGAGCATCATATTTTGCAACATTTGTGTGTCTTGCAGAACTGGCCTGAGCTGGAAGGTTAAAAAAATGAGAACATGATCTGGAACAGTTAACCAATAAATAACCTTTTTCAAGCGAGCCAAACCGTTCGTCAAGGCTTGTTTTAAAAGATTCGGTAATATTGATAATATATTTTTTGCATGCACACGAAACTAACTTTAAACAAATTTGATTTGATTTTTCTACAGAGGACTGAGTCTTATTAATGCAGTTCTTTCCGAGCTAAAGGGAACTGGAACCACATTTGTTTTACGATTCGACTGCCAAAGTCGCTGACCTCAGTGTATGACAAACCACCAAAGCATCCAGTAAACGTGTCCGTTCTGAGCTCATTTGTCTTTTCAGATTTCACGTCTTACTGTGAAACATGAACCTATTTAATCAGAACAGATACAGAAACGCTTCAAAAGTTTTGATTTATACCAGAGAAATGCGACTTCGAGAGTGTAAACACACTTCCACTTCGAGAGGGAAGTGGACCTTTTTTCTGTTTGTGTGTGTTTGTTGACTGCGTATCTGTTTGCGTGGTACCCCTCCCACAGCAGAACACATTCCTGCTGCGGTGACTTCATTACCACGTATAACCCACTTCAATGAGCCTGATCTAAACCGAATCTGATTGTTAATGAGACGCCCCGAAGGACGGGGACCACATGTTTAGATTTGACTCACGTTCACACAACTGCAGAGGAGACGACCGAGCCGATGAGTTTCTCATTAGGCGCTGAGACAACACTGCAGCGACATTATGTCACATGTAAAAATGAATAGACCCTGATCCCCAGCTGATTATACGCTACGGCCACAAGTATGTTGACACTCCAGAATATTCTGTCAGAGTGAGAATGGAAAGCATAACAAATAATTGGATTTATGTCTAAATCTGGATTTATCTCAAACTTGTCTTCAGTCACTGTCAATCCATCGAACTCGGTGGCCCTTCTTGCTCATTTTCTCTCGGTCCTTTGCCCCCTGCAGTCTGTCTCTGCCACTGTCTGTCTCCTCTGTCTGTCCTCTGCCTCAGCGTGCCACCATTTTAGAGTGCCTTCTTTAATCCCACAGTAAGATTGTGATTTTCAGCATTTAATATCCCTCTCAAACATGCACACTCACACAAAACCGGCGCACATCTGTCGCAAAAGGCCACACGAGCTAACACAACACCTAACACAGACACACACTGACACACACGGTGCATCCAGCCTTTATCAACATTACTGATTTCAGCACTCAAAGCCTCTTATGCAGCTCTAAGCTCTCAGACTGAGAGATGGAAAACTGCAATATTACAAATCACACACACAAACACACACGCACATGACTGATTTTCCTGTTTGTCGGCTATTTCCCTTCTTAATTAAGCGACTTATTCATTAGAAATGTCTTCTGCTTATCAGTTATAACGAGATGATTTCCACCAAATTAGATTCCTACTTTGGTTCCATCAGAATTTGTCAAATTACTGAGGAAAATTGACGCCAGTTAAAGCGTCTGCAGGCTGTCTGAGCTCGAGCTTCGCAGCCAATCAGCCCTAAATTTAAACCTGTCTGTGTTCTGTCTTCATTCAGAAATAACAGCAGCTTTTTACTTTCTGGACTTACATCCTAGACCTAGCGACTGCAGACAAAAACTACCCATTTGGGAGAAAAGAACTGGCACTTTTACATCATAATCACACCAGTTATTGGAGATAATCTCACCATTAGCTAAATGAGTTATTGCTACAGGCTGCTTGTATTGGTTCAGTATTCTGTTTAATTTAATTATGGTTTAGTTTGAAGAGCTCCCTGATGCCACGTGCTGAAAGTTTCCACTTCTTTTCAAAAAAGTGCAAAGTAGAAAAGTAGCAAGTACTCAAAAAATATGAGTCCTGCAGAATTGTATTGCATATTGTATTAATCTGTAAATGTCAATAAATAGATATGAATAAATACATATTTACAGTAATTTGTTGGTGCAGAACATGACAAAGCAATAAAAATAATTAAGAATCCTGCTCAGTTGTAGCTGAGGATAGTGATAAAGAATTGAATGAAGAAAAAAAGCTGACGGCACCGTTTCTTTTTTTTTTTTCATGTTTGTTTGTGCGTGACGTCAGTCAGCTGGCACACAGGCTGAGTAACGCTTCTGTACCAGTCAGTGCCGTGCAGGCAGACGGACACGTGATCATATCGGAGAACTCGCAGAAAGTTTAACTTCCATAAGTGGCAGAGATATTTAAGTTTAGTGTAGGTACTAACTTCTTATTTAGGCATGTTTGAAGGTAAAAAAACAAGCTAATAATCTGCTTTAAATGCAGTGACTGAACCATCAGCTTACTATAATGTTAGTCTTATGATCTTTTACAGTTACAGTCTGTTCCTTTTTTGCACGTCATGCAACTTAATTTAATTTTTTACTTTTATGAATGAGAAATGATTTGTAGAGTCAATTTTGACCTTGCTGCATGTCACTAAAACCTTTAAGTAACTATTTATGTATATTTATCTGCTACATTTTAGAAATATGAATGAATTTCGATGAATTCCATTTCTCTACTATACTTTGGAGTTGAGACGCTGCGCAGTTGAAAAGGTCAAATTAAAAGTGGTGGGAGCTTGTTGCTCTCCTCCAAAGTGCCTTTCTGAGTGTGTTTCTGTGTTCGGAGGCCCTGCTGGGAGCTGAACCCTGAACTCTGGCAGAATGAACATGAAGTCATGCAGAATGCGACCCGTCAAACCTGAGCGGCGCTAATACCTCACTCTGTCAGCCACATCAAGCCAGCGGCCGCGTTTTCGCCTCCATATGTCGCTTGTTTCGTATGCTATGTCCAACGCGGCTTGGTGATTAACCAGAAAGGAAGGAAGCATTAATAATAATTTTTCAAGGTGAAGGTTTCTCTTCCCGTTTCCCGTGACTTTGACTTTCGGGGAGTAAATCTAATGTCATGGATAGGAGACCTGAAATGTTTACATGTGACCCAGTAACACACAGATGAGACAGGACAGGCATACTGTAGCATGTAGAGTGATTGTCACATGGAGTACGGTTACCCTGAATCATATTGACAGCCCTCCTCCTTCACCCAATGACTCTGCACCTCTGCAGCTCTGCAGTCACATCAGTCAGTACACTGCTGCCTGCAGACAGGCATGGCTAATCAATCTGCGCACCACATCAGCCACATACAGGGCTGAGGCAGGGTGTCGGAGTAAACTCACCTGCAGTGGACCTGTTTTGTTCTCAGATTTGTTTTCCTTCCCGACCATTTGTTTTCCCTTTCCTTTCCTATCTTTTCTGTATTTCTGTCTCCGCCTGTGATAGCTCGCAGGATTCAAATCAGTGTGACTGATCATTAGAAATGAAGAAGCTGCTGATCGATATTGGTTTTTCCTCACCTCGGCGCTTTCTCCGTCTCTCCATTTGCTGTCTTTGTGTTTAGACTTTTAATAAGGGAGCGTTGAGGGTCCCAGCGAGGCCAACTGTAAATAGAACAGCAGGAATATGGCCGGCTTTACCCGCAGATCAATGCTGCAGTGGGAGTGCATGTGTTTGCATGTGTATGTGCACGATTCTCAGCTCTCAACACTGTCTGTAAGTGTGGGGACTGCTCTTCAACCGGTGCGTGCGTGACGAGGAGTGAGAGAGCGTGCGTCCTTGGGAAGTGATGGGATAATGCATTCTGTCAGTGAAATATGACTGTCGTAAACCCCCTCAAACACTTTCAATGCCTCACTTCACTGCACAGTGGACACACACTCACAAGCACACACCCGCCTTTGGGATAATCACCATTGATCACCACTGCAGATCTGTGTGTGTGTGTGTGTGTGTGTTTACTTGCCTGAATCTCATTTCATTTATCTTTACACGGTCAGTGCAGAGACATGCCTTGAGTATCAGCTAACCAAAATTCTCTTAAAGGTAGGGCTGTGCGATATGAACAAAATCTCATATCCCGATATAAGAATTTTATCGTCCCGATAACGATATAAATCACAAAAATGCAACATTTTCTGTAAATTCTGTGAATCTCGGGCAGCTCGACTTGCGTGAAGTGTTTCCAGCTGCGCGTCATGTAGCTGGAGTCGAGTGTTTTAACCATGCATGAAACTATACATTTTTAGACATAAGTTGTAATGGCCGCTGTTTATTGTTGTGTTTATTACACGGCGTGCTGTGGGGAAAAGCCTGTTCTAACGTTTGAGTCTAAGGTTTATTTTTTAGCACCTGGCGGCTCTTTTTTAATTCTCATCCGTAAATAATCTGCTCTTTCACGTGATGCAGTTTATTTTGAAAAGTCTCAACAGGATCTTGAGCTTTATTGTGAAAGGTTTATGTGGAACATAAACAAGTGGACACGCGATGCTGTTACCGTCGTTGTTGCTAACGGCAACGCATAAAACAGGTGCTTGTCTGTCTGTAGTGTGGTTATATTAAATATAAGAGAAAGAGAGAACTTTAAGAAATGAATATAGCCACTACAGTGACCATCAAAACCATGAAAAAATATTGCCGTAAACAGTTTATTTTGCGACACCACGAAAATGAAACATAGACGTTTTTATATCGTCATCCGATATATATCGTTATATCGAACAGCCCTACTTAAAGGGTTTGCAAAGTTACCTTCTCAGCCATGATAACTTTTAAACGTTTAATCCATAGTTAAATGTAACAGTTTTGTAGCTCCATTTTATTTGGAATAAAGAGATGAAATTCATGAGAAGCGGAGGTTGGGCTGAGATGGTTATTGACAAGTTTCCCCCTGCAGGAAATCAAATTTAAGCTTCTGAAAAGCTAAAGATATTTGGCGTGCTGGCACGTGCTACAAAAGCTTCTTCAGGCAAACAGAGCACTATTAGAAAAAAAAGTTACACTTGTCCTGCTACTAAATAGTTAATTTTTCTTACAAATTATACTCTAAAATGTTTTTATTGTATTTTCCTTCTAGCTGTATTAAACCCAGCAAATTTATTGGCTCTATTTCTTCATCTCGCTCCATAAATCATAGTCCACCCCCCACCCACCCCCACCCTCCTCTGTTTGAGAGCCATTGTGATGAATGGGATTCACTTGGATTCACATTTATAAGCCTCATACTTTAATATTAGATACACAGAGACGGGCTCTGGGCTACCTTCAGGGCACATGCTCGCAACCAAACAGTAACAATCATTTATTTTCTTCAAGACAATCCTAAATAAAATGGGGAACTAATTTTATTTTGTCCTCATGTGACAAAAAAAGCTCACACTTCACTGGACTAAAGGGTTTGTTTGTTTGTTTTCGTATTTGGCAGCTGTTCACGGCCTCACTTACAATAAATGAAGAATTCCCAAATCACCAGTTTTGCAAGCAAAACAATATCAGTTTTTCTGATATTATTATTACAATGTTTGTTAGATTTGTGTTGTTTAGAATGCTTGGCATGAATGCTAATGCCTGAAACATCAGGGATTGTGTTCTGGAGACATCTTGAAGTGATATGACGACGATCTGATGTGCAGCAATTTGGAGTGTGAAATGACTTTTTTTTGCTTATGAAATGGAGAGGAGGAGGAGGATGAGGAATGGGAGGGGATGTGAAGATATCCTGTGCAGGGCTGAAGTGAGACTTGAGCATTGTGCGCATGTGCACAAGTTAAAGCGATTCCACCTGCTACTCACAGCATCATGGCGCCCTGCAGCCGCTCAAACTGCAGCGTCATTGTTTAAGGCTCTTCCTGCTTCTGTCGTGCCCAGCTGAGGTGCATCTCTCCGGGTGAGGGAGCCACCGCCGCTCTGAGGCTCCACTGAGGCCGTAGACAGCAGGACTTCTGGTCGAAGCTGTTAAATTCATTTTACAGTGATGCACTTGATCCGCATCCAGGTATGTTTAAGATGTAGAGAAAGTGGCTCCTGACAGCTAGTTCAAAGAGATTTTTCCATACATATTGTTTCAGCAGGTCAATCTTAATCTGGTTTAGCAGGGACTTTTACCAGTAAAATAGCAGTTACTTACAGTTGTTTAATAATCAGAATAACTATAATCTGATTACAGCTAAATATTTAAGTCATAAAAAGTTTCTTACAGGGATTTCCTTGTTGTTGTAGATTATCACTGCTATTTTATTTGATTATAGACAGACTATAGTTTAAATGAAAACAATAAATATTTGTGAAAAATTTAAGTTCAGCCTGTTTATAAATATCTTCATACTTGGTTTAACATGAGCAGCTTTTTCTAGCTTATCTTTAATGGCTAATTCTTATTTCACAACAATCATTAATGATTGATGTGATCCGACCTAATGATCAGACTAAATGAACGCGGCGTCAGTAAGAAATGTGCATCTGTTTGGGAAAGAATGTGAAGCACTACTTCTTATGTAGTTTTTTTTATTATTCCTTTCCTTCCTGTGTGTGTCTGCACTGGTCCAGCTCTGTCAGTGTGTGCAACACACTGTAGAGCCCAGTCAGCGCACAAAGAGAAAGGGGCTGTGAGAGGGGGTGTGGAGGCAAAAGAGAGAGTGAAATTAAAAAAGAGAAAGGAGAGGGCAGAAGGAGGAGGAACAGTTCAGTGTGCAGAGGTTTGTATGAGCTCTGAGGGTTTCCAACTGTCGCAGACAATAGTTGGAGGCAAGGCGCTCTGTATGACAATAGGCTCTTTGACCCCGGTCAAGCTCGCAGGGGGGGTGGACGACAGTGTGAGGAGGAGGAGGGAGGGTGTCCCCATCTGTCTCAGAGGAGAGAGTGTGTACATCTGTACTCTGCGCTGTGTGGACAAAACTGCGTATGCTTGAGTAGCGCATTTACATATTTCTCTTCATGTCTTTGGGCACTTCTCTGCATTTCAGTGTTTCAGAAAGCGAATGCATCTACGTCACAGACGAAGTGTCAGCTTGAGTTTTGTTGTGTTCCTCAAGTTTCTGTGCTCTTTTGTGCAAATCTTTTCTAAAAATTCACTTTTCTGTTTCGAGATGCCTTTTGGTCAACAGATTTTTGAATTTATCCACAATCCATTAACTTCAAAATGCAGTGTAATACGTTACCGTACAGAACACATGAGTACTGTGAAGAAAAAAACGCTAATTTATCAGGAAGTCCTACTGACATCACAACCCCAAAACATTTCATATTAAGAGCAAGCTGCTATACGTTTTTACAGATTAATGCAGTATTTTTTTCGTTTTCTTTTTAGCGTGGACATATAAACATAGGAATGTAAATATTGAATTTTAAGTTATTTATTTAATGAAAGCTGCTTGCACATGCTCAGTTGAGATATACTCCAGCCTTTGTGCGACCCCACACTGGATAAACAGTTCAAATTTAGACGTTGATTCTTGTGAATCTGTGATGTGGTTTCTGGAGCTTGTGTAACCAGTGCAGAGCATTCGTCTTCAGGGTAAAATGATGAATACAGCAGCATTCCCAGAACTCTGTGGTGCAATGAGCAGGGAAAATATGAAAGAAGTTGATGTCTTGTCATAGTTAAAAAATAAAAAAGAGGAACTTGTATTCAGGGTGAGCCCATGCTGTTATAATTAACAGTAGTAAACTGTTTACGGACATTACTGTAGGAACACTAAAATGACAGTACGATGGAAACTAGTTGTATATTTTTCCAGTAAGAAACTGTGACTTCTTCTCATCATATTTGCAGCATAACTCCATAAATATGTTTTTAACTGTGATTAACAGTACAGTGTCATTACTATTTTACTGCATTATACCATGACGACTTGTAATAAAATAGCAGCTGCGCTTATCTTTTCAAGCTACATGAGGGAAATTGTTTTCTTTTAACCGAAAGGAAGACAGGCAGATGTTGTTTAAGTGGTTTTAACGTGACCCATAACAACCCTTCAGAATATTCCATGACCCTCTGGTGGGTTTGTGACCCAGACTTTGAAAAACAAAGCCTCCGGCTGAGTTTAAGTCAGCAGACTTCAACTGATGGATGTCTCTGTGTTTCTCTTTCCTGTCACCCAGCTTCTCATGTCTGTCAGTTCTTATGAAAAAACCCTTCTGTGTGAGGAGCTTGGCTCAGCAACATGACTTGGGCCTCTTCATAAAACATCTTTATCATGTGGGGAGACAGCATGCACACAAACACGTTGCAATTTCAGCTCGTTTGGCTGCAGAATATTGCCTCCTCTTTCACTCTCTCTATCCCCATAAATAGCAGACATAGCTAGATTTGTCTCTGTGTCACCATGGTGTTTCGCTGTTTGTACGCATAGCACCAGGCCTCGGTGTGTGTCTGTTTGATGCAGGTTTGCAGAGGTGCAGCACACCAGCTACCACACACACACACACACACGCACACTCCCACCCCCACCCCCATTGGACAAAGCAGAGGATTGTGGGTCTGCACACCCGTTGCCTTGGTGATGAGAATCAAAGTGACAGCTCTCCTAGAGGAGGAGTACCCCCTCCTCCTCCTGCACCCCTCCTTCACGCGCTCCCTCTCTGCTCCTCCAGCAGGTGTAAGAGTGAGAGAGACAGAGAGATGTCTTTCTTCCCGTCTTGGTCGCCTTCCAGATCCTCTCGCCTTCTGTCCTTGAGAGTCGCTGAAATAAGCAGCGCTCGCCGGTAGGAAGTTCAGGGTGTAATTTGTGTGTCAGCTTTTAATAACATCATAAATTGTGTATGCGACGGAACATTGACAAAAGCTTTTCTGGACGAGCTGCTCACGGGGCCTCGTGAGATGTTTTTATTTAAGAGAACTACGAGACAATCCGGAGATCGTACGGTGAAAACAAAAAAAGTCGCCAAAAATGTCATTTTGATTCGGTAAGTGAAATATTTCAAAGGCCGTGCAGATCAAACATATTCACAAAACACGCAGCGACAAATTCTCTCTCTCCTGATTGGCTCTTCACAACAATGACACTTAGCGTTGGTGGTAGCCATAGCAACATCCCTCTAGTTGCACAAAGGGGTCAGATCTAAAAGGTCTAAATCTGCTAATGTCTCTGAGTACCTCTCGCATGCACTCTCACCAACACAGATGTGTGTGTGTCTGTGCATAGATGTGTGTGTGTGTGTGTGTGTGCACTTAAAGGAGCAGGTTCCTTCACTATAGAGTGTTGTTTTGTGTAGGAGTGGCATTTTCTTTAAGGAGGAGGAAGGTGAGCGTGGCAAACAAAGAGCCTCATTGATGACAGAGAGAGTAAGAGAGTGAACCAGTTGTGAAATCGCTTTTTTTTTCTTTACAGACCTACAATCTCTGGCAGAGGGACAAAGGTAGCCCTCTGGGACCCCTTAACCCCTCACACACACACACACACACACACACACACACACACACACACACACACACACACACACAC
>NW_024582514.1:484449-489185 GCF_018398535.1 Haplochromis burtoni
CACACACACACACACACACACACACACACACACACACACACACACACACACACATCTCTCCCTCACAAAAGAGCTGGCTCCACAGCTGCCTCGAGTCCCCCATCCCTCCCCACTTCCATTATTTTTAATCCCCCAGTGAAAGCTCCCCCAATTTCTTCCCCTTTCCCAACGCCCGAGCCCCACCCCCTCGCTTTCACACGACACACATACACCCCCCATCACCACCGTCACCCTCTTCGCCCCGCACGACAGCCCCCCACCCCTCTCTCCCATTCTGAGGTCTCACAAAGTCGTCAGCTGTCATATCGTCTCTCTGACACGCTGGCTGGACTCTCACTTTAATTACGAACCCCTGAGCCTGATTATGGTGCGGGTACATGAGGCCTCTCCAGTAACCAGCGTGTACCAACCAGGGTTCAGTGGTGTGCACGTGACTGGTTGATGGGGTTGATGAACTTTGACCCAGCAGTGACGACAGGTTGATGATTACCCCGTCCACCATCTGATGGTCTCTTACATATTTTCTGTTTTGTTTTTTCGTTTCTGCCTTTTAATTCGCCATCTTTTTTGACATGAATGTCAACTAATAAGCTGCTTCGAATGCAACCTTTGTTTCTTTCGACAGTTAATGAAAAAAAGATAAAACAATTGCACAACAAACTGTACTTTGGCAAGCAGTTGCTTATTATTTTAACACAACTGATGACAAGAGCGCAACAAAAGAGAATAATTTGACCTCTTTTCTGCACAATTGTTACCTTCAATCATGGTATTTATTCGCAGCCTCGGTGTTTCCCAGCAATTATCAAATCCTTCACGTGTGTCCTCTCATCAATAAACTTGAGCTGCGTTCTATAAAACTCCTACTTTCATCTGCCTCCAGCCTCTAGCCGTCTGTTGTTGTAAATCATACAACCGTGTTCCATATGGTTGTCATTAATAAAGATGAGGTCACACTTCCAGTCAGACCTCACCCTCCACGCTCACACGCACACTGAAGCTCAAACAACATTTCGTTACACTCGCGCGCACGCTCACGGGTGCGCAGCCACTCGCAGCCACATCGATACTCTGCAGAGAGGGTGGCCTATAGAAAGCTGGAGAGAGGGAGCTAATTAGTGTTTTAGCTGATTGCTAATTGCCACTTTCTTCCGCCTACTTACGAACAACGCGGTGAAGGAGAAGAAGAGAGAGGAAGCAGAGGGATGGTTTTTTTTTTACTTCTGCTACTATCAGAAACTTGTTCATTTACTTCTAATTGCTCGTGTCCATCCTATCTTCATCGAGTACGCCCTCGTTTCTCTCCTCTTCTTTTAAGTTGAAACTTTTAGCTGAAACAAGGTTTCAGAATTATTCACCTCATTAATTCCCATAAAAGTTTATGGTTAACTGTAACTCTGTCCAACAGGGATGGCTCAGTAGCACTTTTTCCATGTCTGATACTGATACTGTGTGTCTGCCGATACCAGTTCCAGTCTTATTCCATCTTTTTCTTCCAACAATCAACTAAGATGCTAATAATACATTAGCTTGACACGCGTCAGATGTCATTTGTCATACTAACCACTCATGACACATCTGTCTTTACAGCATGTGGCGCTAAGTTTGGTATGTATTCACATTATAGATTTTGCTTATGGATCATGGGTAATGTGTAGTTTAATTGAGAGAAGGGTGACATTTTTACAGAAGATCTCTCTTAAGCCATCTACATGAATAAGCACCAGTACAGACCAGTGGAGATTTGAACCAGTGTTCATGTAATCACACATTACGTGTGTTACATATCTGCATCAGCCTAAAACCTTGTGGTTTGCCCTACATGAGGCAAAATTCCTCTTACTGACATAATAAAATCGTATTCCTCAATAAGTGTTTTGGACAGACATCGTGAAAAGGTGACAGCGCTTATTATTCTCTATTTCTCCTCATTAAACCAGAAGAAACTGAAATTGAAAGGAGCTTAAATTAGCAGGAGCTTTCAGTGGCTGGAGTCCATTGTGTTTTTGCCAATCAACACTATTCTTGGTGATATGAGATGACATGGGATAGAAGTCAAGAAACAATTTTTCTTGGCCAGCACTCTCACTGATGGTCCACACTTTGGCTCCGTTTCTTCTGCTCACTCAAAGGAAGCAACCTGACTTCTGCTCAGACGTTGATCAAATTTCTCAAAGCGTAAAAGCTGGGTTAGAGTTACAGTACGAGCCCTCCTCCCGAGCCAGAGAGTTTTATTTGTTTTTCCAATGTGGATTTATGTCATGTTGGAAGGGGAGCGTGCATTTGAGTGCAAAATCTCGGGCAGTTTGAGTAGCAGTGCATGCAGGGACGAGCTGGAGCAGAGAGTTCAAGCATAGTTGAGGATGTTTTAGTGTGTGAGACTTTTGCACAGTTTTCACTTTCTCAGGCTACGTGTCCACAGTGTAGAGCCAAGTCCCAGCTCGCACATTCACAAACACTCATGCACGGGCATACATGATGTCAGACGCACAAAGACATACTCAGAAGCATGCACACATGCTCTCACACCCTGAAGTCCCAGCTGTAATAAATGGGGACCAGATTGTGTATGACGATGATGATGTAAAAGACCAGGCATGCTGGTCTCCATGGTTGACGAGCTTTGTTGAGTAAATGTTCAGTGCGTGTGTGTGTGTGTGTGTGGGGGGGGTGTCAAACCCTGGTCCACGTGCCATGAGCTATTAAATGGCTCTCGTCGTTTCCCTGTAGGATTCATCATGTGGTGCTGCAGTCAATCAGAAACGTGCATGTGTGGGTTGACAGAACAGGTTTACTTCACTGTACCTATTTGTTCCTTTCGTGTTTGCTAATGCTTGTTTATGTTTCACAAAGATGATTACGTAATGAAGCTCGTTTGATTTGTGTTTTTCACTTCTGAACAAAAAAACTTTCCTCTGCTCTTTTCATGATGGGCTCGAGCAGCAGCCTCCAGGGCTGAGAAATGAAGCCAATACCTGAGTGCCAAAAACTGCAGTTCCTCAAATGGCCACTTGAGGCAACCTTTAGTAAAACTCATAGGCCTTTACACAAAAAATAAAAATTTTTACAACCTTGTTAAAAAACAGCTTTGGTCTTGTTAATTTTGTTTGTACTCCTTCACAGTAACTGTACAAAGATTGATTTTGTTTATAAGGCAACTGAGTTTTTTTAAATACCAAAGTTTGCATTAAGAGAAGTCGGGCAGGGAGTAGCTCTAGGACTGTACTACCACAATCTCAGCTAACTTGAGTCACTTATATGAACTTCTCAACCATGTTTGTGTTTTTTTTTTAAAGAATTTTTAATGCTGTTACCTGAAGAATAATGGTTTGCTATGAGGTTAATTGTACTAAACAGAGGTCAAAAAGGCTCCGGTTCTGTTTTGGTCATTGAAATTCTACATTAAGTTATATGGCACTAATTATCAGGGATCTGTGTGAGTCTAAAAATGTGAGTCCACAAACCAAATTCCATCTTTTGACGAATATGTTTTTGTGGCCATCATGTCATGTAAGGTGAAACATATCAGACTGTTACAAATTTGCGCTGTTGCTACAAAACAATGTGCTTTTGTTAAATCCACTGTCTTTCACTTATTGATCCTTTTAGATACTTAAAACCTTTTTGGTATATCTTAAAGACTAAAACTGCATTACAGTGTTTCTAAAGTATGGAAATTGTGCCACTCATCATTTTGTTTCTTAGGTCTAGCCACCAGAGTAAAAAGTTTTCTTTCAGTATTACTATAACGTTTGGTAAAACTTAATAAGCAGAGCAGGGCACTAACATTACAGAGCTACATTAGCTGACTGCGTGGCAAATGTGATGTCAAGACATCGGTCTTTGGTGCTAAAGAGAGAGCGGATTGTATGAAGGCTCGAATTCAAACACCTGATTCTCTGCAAAGTTGTGAAAATGCTGATAAAGTGAGACAAGTATTCTCATAATGCTTGTCTCAGCTCGGCTCCAAAGATACTCTGAGTGACATCTACTTTATCTGTGCATATGTGTGTGCATGTGTGTGTGTTTCCAAGGAGCATGAGTCAGAAGACAAAGGGTGTGTTCAACTGAGAGAGAGTGGAAGGAAATGAGAGGAAGTAATAGGAATGTGGGGGAAAAGGAGAGAGGAATACAGGATATATATGCTGGATTCATATAGCAAGAGCTGTAAAAAATATACATCAAAAAGTGGTTGTGTTTCACTTTGAGTTACTGCTGTGTCTTTAAAGATAACAAATGACTGAATGAAGGCAGGATGAGAAAAATATTTTTAGATATTTCATAAAATATTATGTTAGTGCATCGTGAGATTATTACACGTCATAGACTTCTGTTTTTTTTTTTCTTCCAATAAGAGCTTTTCTGACCACATTATGTTTAAGTTTACCCTCCAAGGATTGGGACACTCAAGTAAAAGGGACAGTAAATATAGTGCAGTGTAGAGGAGATAAGGGATGATATGGGGTCACCAGTCTACTTCTGTTTTTAAGCTGTGACTTTAAGATCTTCCAGGTTTTTTTCAAAGGTAATGCTCAAAGTACTTTTGAAATTAGTACAGTATGCACTAAGAACGTTGCCAGCATGTTTCATTTTGCCTCTGAGGAATGCTTTTAGGATCTATAGTTGAATCTGTAAATCATCCTTCTAGTGTGCGAGAGGTCTCAGAGAGAGAGATAGTGTTTTTAGTGTGTGTGTGTGTGTGTGTGTGTGTGTGTGTGTGTGTGTGTGTGTGTGTG
>NW_024582514.1:489205-494733 GCF_018398535.1 Haplochromis burtoni
GTGTGTGTGTGTGTGTGTGTGTGTGTGTGTGTGTGTGTGAGAAAGAGAGGGAGAAAAAGAGGTTGACAGCAGAGTTGGGGCAGCTGACGGGGTAACGGGGCAGTTGTAGTCACATGGGGAGTAGAGATGGATTTGGGGGGATTTGAGGCTATAAAAGGGTGGGGACAAGGAGGCTTAGGCCAGCTGACACTGTCCACATCACAGATAGATGCACACACACACACTCAAAATAATGACAGTAAAAAATGAGCATGCCGCCTGGCTCCAAACATTAAGAAAACACACATGCACTGTGCACATACACACAACAAACAGCCACACCAGCACGTGCACACTTGAGCAGAGGCTACAGTCGACTGTTTAGTTAACTTTGAGGTCACAAGGCAGCATGGGTAAAAGAGTGGAAGGAGGGTGTGGGTGTGTGTTTTGGGAAGGGAGACAGGTGTGGCTCTATCAAGGCAGTTGTGCGACACCAGATACCAACAGTGGAGATAACACTCAACAAGTTGGAGAAAGAGAGGCGAAGTGTGCATCTGTGTAACTCTTTGTGTGCTTGAGAGGAAAGAGAGGCAGAGAGAGATCATGAATGTGATGCCAGAAAAAGGGGCAAACATGAACATCAAGCTGTGCATAGGGTCAGTGTGTTAACTGGTGAGCAATGATTTCGTCTCCACTCACGCCGACACAAATCCATGCTGATGAGCAAGGCATCAGCTTGATTGCAGGTTGATTTTTAAAAATTCATATATTCTTTTTACTGAGAATTGTCATCAAAAATCAAAAAATTTTAGGAACTCGTGAACTTTGCATTTATGTCTACTGTTCCATTCTCAGCAACTTGATTTGGTAAGTGTTTTAGTTACAGCAGATCAGATAAGATCATCAGCACAGCGTGTTTTCACATGTCAAAAATGGATCTGTGGTGCAAATGTGGTAAAAAAAAAACAAAAGGTTTAAGCTCCTGATGTGGTCAACACAGAGGAAGAAAGCAGACTCAAAGAATGAAAGAAGAAGAGGACAAGAGAAAGAAAACGTACTGACTCAGAGCGAAAGGCTCAGAATGAGAGAAAGGAAAATCTCCTCTCGCTCTCTCGTTATGACACTTCATTATAACAACGGTCACTTAGTGTGTGTGTTTGAGAAAGATGTCTGCATTTCTGCTTATGCGTCTGCATCTGTGTGTGTGTGTGTGTGTGTGTGTGTGCATGTGTGTGTGAGGTGTGAGTAAAATCAGAACAGTGTTGAACTCGTTTGGGTGGACCAAGAATTCACACGAGGTCCAGTTACCGCGCAGGCCCTCCGAGGACACAAACGAGCTGTGTGTGTGTGAAAGACAGATGAGTATGCGAGTGATTAGGTGTGTATATATAGTTGTCTGTGGTTACATAGTGAGAGGTGTGACTTTCTAGAGAGCTGGATAGCTGAGCTAACTGTATATAGTGTGTGTGTGTATCTGCGTTCTTTCCACAAGTGTGTAAGTGTGTGGAAGGGTTCCTGCAATGTCACTATTTAATGACAAGGGACAAGAATACGTGAGTCTGTTTGGTCTATGGGGAAGACCCAGTGGAACACATTTCTACAGCTGTCCCGCTGCTTGCGTCGATGCCAGCGCCATCACTTCCTGTGTGATCTGTATCCTGTTTGATATTTAGTTTCACCTGCTCATCGAAAGACATTAATAGAATTTCTACATTCACCCGTTGGAGGCAAATTGCTGACCATACAGCCAGAAAACAGCTACGTGATGCAGTTTTATTTTCTTACATCTCCACCAAACAGCAAAGGAATTTTCCTGAGTCACATGAACCTTAGTGGGCGTGCCTGACTACCTTTTCTCCCTACTTTACAACATCAGTCCACATTATTTTTGTGTCCTCAGATCAAGTATCCCTGTATCCTCCGTAAAGTTTATCATGTAATGCATTCCCTTTTTTAATCTTTCTTCAGGATCGTCTTTATGTCAGTGAACAGCCGCTGGACTTTCATGCTGACACGTCCCTGCTGCGAAAATGTCACGTTAAATTATTAAGTGACAAAGGTGTAATAATGGTGGTGTTCATTTCATGAAATCACACGTTAGTTAGTTAAGTCTTGCCTGGAAGTTTTGACCATCAAAATCTTAGATTAATTATCCAGATGTGACAAGAAAGGAGCTGATCAGTGCTCGTGTGCTACTTTTCGACTCTAATGGTGACCTTAACCTGAAAAATGAAGTCCCAAGATAAGAGATCATGGAAACCAAGAGTCAGCTGCAGCTCTTTCTGCAGCCAGAGGAGTCACCCTCTGCTGGCCATTACATTTCTGTGCCAATGCACTTGCACACAGGCTTCACTTTTCAGACCTGTTCACCTGGGTGTAATCACATTTTCATCAACTGGTCCATGTAGTGTTAACTGCACGATTGCACCTCCTGCTGATCCAATTGAGTTCATACTCTCTGTCTTCTAATTTCTGTCATTAATGAAACCCTGCTTTTCTGTGTTATCATGTAGTGAAGCAGGTTTCCCCGTTATTTCAGATACAGTACATGTTTTTATAATAGGCTGAAGGATGTGTGAAGGAAACACAGTGACACAGAGATTGATTTTTGTCCAGTGAAAGTAGTTGCAAAACACTTTTTGCAACAAAACAAGAAACGGGCGTAAATCTCAAGGTGATCTTATTTATTTTTCCTTGTAATATTTGGTGACGACTAAAAGAGACACTGTCTCTTCTCTTCTCTGTCAGACAGGTGAAAGAAATTTTAATAAAAGGACACATTTGCTGTTTGTACTTTGTATGTTTGCTATGCCCAACCCATACACTGGTACATGAAGAGAGACCTCTCCTCCCTGGAAGACCACAGTTTAATTCGAACAGTGTTTTCCTCTCTGTTTTCTACTTGTTGCTCAGAGCACGCTGGCAGCTCTTAGATGAATGTGACAGCAGGTACAACAAAGTGATGGAGAGACAGAGAGAGAGGAGCAAAAGTGGGGATAGAAAGAGGCAGCAATGAAAAGGAGGAGAGAAAAAGAAAAGGGCGAATAGCCGAAGGCTAAAGAAAAGCAAAGTGGGTCGAAAGGAGGAAAAAGAAAAGAGAGAAAAATTTGGGAAGGGAGGCAGTCATGGCATGTTTTCAGCTGTTTGCTTGGCCTGGCCTGGGTCACTTGGGCAACACCGATACCGCTGCCAAAGAAAGGAAGACAAGAGAAGAGAGGGAGAGAGGAAAGGAGGGCAGGATGACTGGAAATGGGAGGAGAGGTAGAAAGGGTGGATGCTGAAAACAAACTGTGAGCAAAAGCTGTTTCTGTTTTTGTGAGAACAAACTGAACGTTCCCGCTTTGATTTAATGAGTTGGGGGAAAAAAGAATCCTGCACAGCATCAATGATTCAGATGTTTTAGAATTTAGGAGCTAGAATTTGATCAACTTGAGAATAAATAAAGAGGAAGGTTCACAGACCAGAAGTATATCAGACAGATCTGAGAGGAGGATGCCTTCAAAATAAAAGTCTTGATTTGAGCTAATGAAGGTTCATTCAAGAACAGTGTAAACTTTGTGGTTTAAAAGAGAGTGATAAGAATACAGTAAAGAAATGAAAGAGAAGTGAATATAAGTAAAAGAAACTTGAGAAATGTACAGACTTATTTAGTTAAGTATTAACCATTTGAAAATCTACAAAACATGTTTTTACCTGTAATTAAGTTAAACTTATAGTTATGTTGTAAATGGTGCCTGCATATGCACAGAAAGGCTGGAGTAATGTGACAGTGTTTCCTGCAAAAATAAAGGTCACAAAAGTTCAAATTCCTGCTGCAGCGAACATCTGGCTGCTCCTGTTATCACAACTTTTGAAGGTTTTCTATTATTAAAGGATTTTTTAACAAGCAGTGGCAACCTCATTTATCTTACTGTTAGTAATGTACCGCTGCCCATTTATCACAGATTTTTAGAAATTCTTTAAAAGCCATGTTTTCAAAGAGCTCTGAGCCGTGCTGCTTGAAAATATGGATGGAAGAAGTGTTCGTGAAGTCAGCAGATAACCGGGAAAGGGACTTTGTGGACTGGAGGCGTGAAGGACACGGAGGTGGAGATTGGACGGAGAGCAGCAGGTCTCTCCAAGTGAAAAGCCTTACATCAGAGCAGAGGAATTCCTGCCTTTTCTTCCAGCTTCTTTTGTTACTCTTTAGAAAGAGTTGCCTTAGTCTTCTCGCCGAGTGCTCTGTCACTGCCGGACCTCTAGACAGATAAAAGATGGGGGAAGGGCGGAGGTGATGGGGGAGGAAGGAGATGGGGGAGAATGAGTGAGCAGAAACAGTGAGGGAGAGAAGGGGAGAGAGGATGACAGGAAACCATGTTTTTACAGTACCTTGGGCTGCTTTAAAAACAAAGAACGTGGATGAAAGGATCGGCACAACTCTCTGAGTAGGTCCTCCAACAAAGAAGAGAGCTGCACAAGCCAGAGTTTATTATGAAAAAAATAGTAATGCTGAATAATTATTAGGTGCAATAATTTGAGTAACTACTTATAAAACTAAGATCATTGTGTAAGTTGGCCTTTTATGGATTAATTTGCTTGCATTCTCTCCTCTGCAGCATCTGATGCTTTTATAGTTTTTTATGATCCTGTCTTTCTCGGTTCTAAATCATTTTGTACAATACCTCTTCAGATTCTTGTTGGATTGCTCTTATTGTGTGTGTTTTTGGATATTGTACTTAAGGTGGTACCTCTAGTTGTGCTTTGTTCTGCTGGGTGCTTGTTAGTGCTGATTGGTAGTATTCACAGCGAGCACGCCCGAGAACAAAAGGATTTTATTATTAAAAACTAGCATTCAGGTCGAGTGGACGCCGTAATCTGGAAAGAGAACATTTTATGTCGAGACTATTCACACCTCAGCCTGATGAAAACTTTAGTTTTTCCTGTTTTGCTGTTTTAAAGCCAGTAAAACTCAATAAAGACCAGTGAAGCTTTGCCCCCAGGCTAGTTGTCCACGGTAACTCCGGGATTTAATATGTTTTTCCTAATTGACCATGATTTTGTCTGGTGTAAATAACGCGGGGGCTGTTGGGAGAGTGTGTGTTACAGGCCCGTGGGCACTCAGGGAGACCAGATGATTCTGTGCCAGCTTGTTACAAAGCAACCATCACATTTTCATCCACGTAAGCTACAGTGCTGGGACGCACTTTTCATTTTTGTCTTTTCTTTAATGTTTCTCTAGAACTTTTTGTTTTTCTGGTTTCCTTTCATCTTTTATTTCTTTTGCTTTCTTTCTGCGACTCCCCCTTGAACCTTTTTCCTTCTCTTTGGTTTCTTCTCCTTGTCTTTTCTTATTCCATATGTCAGCTCTTCTTTCCTTTTTTCCTTCTTTACATAATTCCTTCCTTCCTTCCTTCCATTTTCTTCTCTCTCTTCTTCTTGTCTTTCTGTCCTCTCTTCATTTTAATGAAGACTTGGTTGGCTGCAGCAGAGAACAGGTCCAAGTTTCCTTACTGCCCCTGATTACATCAGCACATGCAGTCATGCTCTCTCTCTCTCTCTCTCTCTCTCTC
>NW_024582514.1:494753-499487 GCF_018398535.1 Haplochromis burtoni
CACACACACACACACACACACACACACACACACACACACACACACTCTTTTTGGAAAAACAACTCATGACATCACCAGCAGCTGCCCAGCTGCATAAAAGAGTGTGTGTTTGGTGTATGTGCACAACAGTGTGCGTTTCTGTGTGTGCACGGTCAGAGGGGTGATACTGTTAGTTGCCTAGGTAACAGAGCAGGATCAGTCAAACAGTGAAGACCAACTCGAACAAAACTTCGAGGAGTTATGCAACACTTTGCAACAGTTTCTAGTCTTCTATCTCGCTCCATTCCTCTATTCCTCTGCATGGTCCCACGCCTCTGCTTTTGCCCCCACAGCTGGAACAGCTGTTTGGCCCATACACCTTTTGTAACTCAATATGGAAGTCAGTGCAGTCGTTTCAATTGGCTTATTAAGGTTTCAGTCAATGAATCCATCCATCTCTTGTGACAGAGGCCTACTGGTCAGCTTCAGCCCTTTTATCCCTTCAAAGTGCTGGTCTTACTGTGGGACAGGAGGAAATTAGACATACATACATAAATTATCAGTTCATTAATTTTAAGAAAAACTATTAGAGTCAGTTAACAGGCTTGTTGGGCAACATTAAGAAGGCTACTCTGTTACTCTATTGCTTTATAACACTGGAAAGATTGACTATTAAAAAACAGATCAATGGGTAAAATGTTGAATAAATCATAAAGATAAGGAGTTTAATTGTATTGCTAGAAGAAATGCCGAATTTGTACTAATCAAAACTGAAAAATGTTGTAAATTACTGAAAAATCCAGTGCCTGCCTCTTCAGCTGTATGTTTGCAAAGTTTAAGTTTAAAGCAGTACTTTTAAGACACATGTGACAATATGCACGACTAAACATGAGCACTGAGCGCTGAAACGTTAACAAAGCTCACAGAGTTGAAACGTATCTCACCAAACTCCTGCTGCTTTGAATCTTTGGATTTTAATAATGGACTGATATTGATTTAATAATAGCAGGCACATAATAAGGTGTGCTAAAAAAATGTAATAACCGCATTTGAATGAGACTTGGTCAGATATTCACTTGTAATGTCAGAGTAGCTTCGATGAAAGATTGAATCCAGGAGGCCAGTTAGAGGTCAGATACCACCTCCTGCACCAAACTTCAATTTTAAATTTGTGACCTTCATGTCTTTAACTTTATTCTTTTTCCCATCAAACTTCTCCCTGTCTGCTGTTCTATATTGGCTACTGTAGTTTCCTAAGCTACTTTATATACTCTTTAAACCCCTAAAACAACAAGGTGTTAAACTGCACCCCTAACAGACGGCTAATCCAGCAGATCTGATCAAAGGTAGCCAGTTAACCTGAGCTTATCCGCAGCCTAAGGAGATCCGTTTAATGAGCTTACATTAAACCAGCGCCACGTCTCACTGTGCTTCCAATCGGCTCCAATGAAGCCTTAGAGGTTATTTATATTAAGAGATGGAGACTCACTTTCTCTCTCCCGCTCAGACTGCGGCCGTCTTCTCGGATCTAGTTTTTCCATCTTCGCCTCAGTTTTTGTCTCTTTATACCTGCTTTCGGTCATTTTGCACCTGTCTGTGTCTCTCTAACTGTCTCCCTCTCAGTTTTAGCTTGTGGCGTGAATTTGTCTTTGTAGAGGAATGAAAGAAATCAGCAACAAAATAAGAAAAGACAAAAGGAGAGAAAAGGCAAATAAGTAACCACAAGAGATATTTGTTTTTTTATTAATCAACTGATAATACAAACTTAACGAGTGATGTTCAGGTAAATTATAAATCGTATGTAGGTCACGCTCAAAGCAAAAGCCAACATTTCTCTGCACATCTTGCAGAATCTCTGCTTCTTTGGTCTCTCCTAGTCTCTGTTTTTCTGACATTACTTTGTTATGACAGGTCTCACAAAGGTTTCCCTCTCTGCATCCCAGGCTGTCTCTCTCCCTCCTCGTCTCTGTTTGTCCCCCTCTTTCTCTGTTGTCACTCCATTTTGACATCGGCATCGTGACTCTGTGCTGATCTGCCTCCCCCTCTCTGCGTTTCTGTCCATTTCTCTGCCTTTGCGTCTCCCTCCTCTTCGCTTGATGTTTTTCAGATGTGACAGAAGTCGTGTGAACCTCTGTATCTCTTTCTATCATTTGTCGTTCTCTCTGCCACTGATGTTTTTTCCATCAGAGGGGTGCTGGAAGTAAAGAAGCTGTACATCTTGGCACAGCAGGCGATGAACATCGTGTACCTGTGAACACAGGACCTCTGGCGTTTCTGTCACATCTTGTCTCTGTTATTCCTTTCTGATGTTTCCCAAATATTTTTTTTTGATTTTTTTTTTTAAGTTTGAAAACTTTCTCCAAACAGGGAACTTCGGGGATCTAGAGAGCTCTCGGGGGATGTTTTTTTTTCAAATGGGTCACTTTGCCGGAAATTACGAGAATATATTTGACAAGTTGTTTCGCACGTTCACCGCACTTGCTGCCGGTTTTCAGCCGAGCTGTGGTGGAAACCAGACTGTTTACGCCTTTAGTGGTTGCTAGAGCTGGAAAACAACATTAATAAACCAAGAAGAAATACGTTTTTTCAGGTCATGGCAGCTGTCTCACTTTTTAAGGAGAATTTTCACATTATGATCTGTACATTTATTAACAGAAAGTATTCCTGAGAGACACAGTTTGCAGCTTCATCTTGTCAAACCTTCCTCCAATCTCTGCCTTAATTTAACATTTGCTTCACTAGATCAGGACATTTTATCCACTGAGGACTGACTGAGTTCATACGGATTTACTAAGGCTTTGCTTATCATTTATCATTTATTAATTTGTTGTTTTATTCATTAGAGATTCAGAACAGAATTATAGTTAAATTGTATAGGCCTAGATTTTGAGGGAAATGCAGGGCATAGGTCCTGCTCATAAGACTTGTTCTTGTTTACAAGTTGGCTAACTTAATGCCTACTTTTGTTATTTGTTGAAAATGAAATGAACTGATACAGTCAAGAGTTATAAATTAACTGAAAAATAAATTGAAGGCCACTGTTAGAAACTGAACATATTTATTGATGAAGTGAACAGCTGCACATTTAAAGAGCTTATTTTACCAAACAAAGAGGAAAGGATATCGGTTTTCATGCCAACGCAGGAGGAATGTTAAATGACAAAAATCGATCTACTAGAGGAACAAATATTCAAACGTAATGCAGATTGCTTGAAAGACTTGCATTATGTTCCATTATAGTTTAAATTGCCAGTGGGTGCCTGACTTTAGCACTTTGGTTTATATAAAACCATCTCCACATTAAAATGTTGCAGACAAAGCCACACATTTGTATATGAAAATTCACCAAAATGAGCAAATGAATTGCCTGGCCTCCAGATTTTTACTGTTTTTGTACATTTGGAAGTTTGCAGGAGGCATTTTACAAAACAATAAAAATAGCAAAACTACCCCAGCCTTTACTACATCGTTAAGATCAAATTAGCTCATTTCTGAGAATGCAAGTTAATAGGATCGGAGAGAGGATACTGTCATCTTTCTCGCTTTAATGTTACCGAGGTTGCACATTTTCAACATCTTTGACTTTTAAAGCCACAGGAGCAAGTGTGACATTTCAGTCACCGTGCAAAGTGCCTTCAGCTACAGCAGCGCCAAAGTGGCCGTGTCTCCACCCCCAGCTGGACAAGACTGGACAGAATGAATCATGGCTGCCGGTTGTAGGTTGACCGCTCTGTTTCAATTAACAGACAGAGAGACATCTTTGTTAAGTGGACGCACTGCAAATACATCAGTGTACTCAGTGCAAGCCCACAATACTTACTGCACGGTTATCCTCATCTCATATTCATTACCCTCGTTCAAAGTATTCTCACTGTAAACAAAGCAAACGTTAAGCGTCTTCCTTCTTCCGTTTTCAGTATTCCAGTAGCAGAGGACATGCGTGTCCCCTCCCACTGCAGGATAGTTTCTTTGATCTCTGTCGTGTTAATGTGGCTGTTATTGTTCTCTTTTTTTTTTTAGCACAGAGGGACATTCTTGTGTCAGTCATCTTACAGTTTAGTATGCATCACCATACTGAGCATACATATGTTGCTGTGAGTCAGAAATCAGAGGAGAAGCAGCTCTCTGTGCTTTCAGTCTGCTTCCTACGGTGCCGCTCTGGTCATCAGGGAGAGGAGGAGGAGGAGGTGGAGGAGGAGGAAGAGAGCAGTGGAGGAAGGAGTGAGTCATGTTAGTTAGACTTTAATAAAAACAACTGCCAGAGTCCACAGCCTGGATCATGATGATGATGATGATGATGATGATGATGAGTGT
Organism: Haplochromis burtoni; assembly: GCF_018398535.1. NCBI lineage: Eukaryota > Metazoa > Chordata > Actinopteri > Cichliformes > Cichlidae > Haplochromis > Haplochromis burtoni. The sequence continues at coordinate 499,047 of NW_024582514.1, forward strand.
TCTGGTGTTGAACGAAATGCTGTTGGGTCACTTGGTCACTGTGGAAATTGCGAGCTGAAGTTCACGTCTGTTATGAATTTCACAGCCTCTTACTTTTCATTTCCAATCACCGTCACCCTCTTCCAGAAGTTAATGCTCCGGGGGATGACCCTTGTCAGGATTTTGTGTTTTATGGCTGCCGGTTTGTGCTGTGCGACACCAGACTAGTAGCTGCAACCTGTGCAGTAAATTGCATCCAGAAAAACAATTGCCAGTTAGTTAATAGAAATGCCCCACAGCAGCACGAGTGGATAGATTTCATTGCTATTTCGAACTCGGTGGCATCATTCAGCTGTTGCTGGCACTGTTGCATGTGTTTCATGATAGGAACTGACCAACCTCCTGACCTGAAACTTTGGAGCTTAGTTCTTTGTGTCTCTGATGTGTTTCGTAGGCTGTAAC
>NW_024582514.1:499512-568121 GCF_018398535.1 Haplochromis burtoni
AAAAGAGAGAGATATCTAATGAGATACATTTTCTAATGTAGGTTAAAGTTAAAGAAAAAAAAACTTGTTTAATATTTGTGCATCAACATATATGAGTGATTGTTGAGAGCACTCACAATCTATGATTATTTAAAGATGGATCAACACTGTCCATCGTAACATTAGCACGTGCCACAGTGTGAAGAGGGGCATGGTGGTGTTTTACAAGAGTGCATTTGGAAGTGTAAACAAAGGCAAGCAATGAATAATAAAGGTAATGAAATCCTTCAATAAATTCTCTTCATCTGTACATCACTTCAGACCTCATTAAAAGAATTCACCCAGCTCATAAATCACTTCCTCCCCGGTCTGTTGTCCCGTTATGCGGCCTTGAAGTGCGGCGTGCTGACTGTCGGTGTTCTTGTTGCTGTTTTTCTTTCTATCAGCAGCTGCTTATTCCACTGAAGCTCTCTGCCACTCTGCAGCTGTCGGCTAACAAGAGTTCAGATCTGCTTCCAGCTTTCAGTCACCCACTCGGCCAGTCAGGCTAGCACTTTTGGCTCTGTTTGTCTTCTCCCTTTCTCGATCTATCTTTATGTCATCTCCTTTCACACTTTTTTGTTTTCCCTCTTTGACCCAGTCTTTTGTTCCGACATTTTTCCTCCTTTCCTCCCACAGACACCCTTCGGATATCTCAAATTCTCACGCTGCTCCCCTCTTTTTTCTGTGCCAGCTAGTCCTATGGGGTCAAACAGTAAATGCCAACAGCAAATGCTACAACAGCCGCGGCCTCGACAAGAAGAAGGAGGAGAGGACATTTTATCCAAAACCAGAATAGTCAACACAATCGGCAGCCGCACTACCAAGTCATCCTTCAGAGGCACATGTGTATGAGTGTGTTTGTAAATGAGATCCATTCAGCAGGTCAAAGTGAGTTTGTCTACAATGGGTCGGACAAGCGTTTGCACAATGACAGCCACGCTTTTAAAATGCTGTGAGGATCTACCAAGAGGTCTCATCTTACTAAGGACAACATTGCATTTGTGTGTATTTATGTATGGCTGTGTAGTGTAGTGTGTTTGGTTACTCATCGCTGACAAACTATCTTCCATGTTACATTTATGAGTATTTTTCTTTGATTTTTTTCAGTTTTAAAGACAGAAACTAAGATACACTGTTCAACTTTTGTTTGATTTTTACACCACATGTAATCCTCCCAATTATCTGGATTTAAGTGATACTACATTAGCTTGTGATCGTACCTGGAAGTCACGAGGTAGAACAAGAAACCTTTTGCTTGTTAGACAAATGTTTTTACGCTTACATTATAGAAACACATAATGTTTTAGATGACCTTGTGTGTCCTCTTCATTTTTATTATAGTGTTATAGGATAGCAACAAAAACATACCAGATATCCCTGAGGGGTTAATGTGTAAAATGTGCAAAATTTCAATAGCGTAGGAGTTAGCGTGTTTGCCTAACACACAAAAGATCTCCAGTTTGCAGCCAGGAGGAAACACAAACCCCAACATTGTGCCGTGGGGATCACAAGCTAATGTAATCCCACTGCTGCTGCCAATCCTGGGTAAATGGGAGATTTGTGTCAGGAAGGGAGTCTTGTGAAAAAGGACTGTGCCAAAACAAAAGTTTTATTAACCTCACAGAAATATCGTAATTAGTTGAACAAGAAAATTGTAATTACCAGAACTAAATCGTAGCACAAACAAAAGCAAAAGTTGAGAAAACTGAAACAGCCAATCAACCAAGTTGCTTACAAGTTATGAGTTTTCTCAACTTTTTCTTTATTTACAGTGAGTATCCGGCATGGCCGACGAGGCTATTTTAGTGAGGGTGTTCTCCTTCTATGTGTGAGAACATGTCTTTTATCTGTGCATTGTCAAATGCTGCCCAAGTCCATTTGATTGCCTCTCTAACATGGTATAAATAGCCTAAAGAGCAACAGGGGATTCACCATCTATTATAAGTATCTAAATATCAACAGCTATTAGCCTGCCTGTCTCCCTTTGGCTGCTCGTATCATCCAAAATAGCATTATCCAGCTGTCGGTCAGCCTCCGGCTCAGGCTCATGATGCACAAGCGGCAAATTGGACATATACACTAACTGTATACGGAGGGAAAGAAGGACACTTGAGTTAAATAAATAATTCAGATTGGAAACTGGAAGCAGCTAACCTTGGTCAGTCCAATAGTAACAAAACCGCCTACAATCTGTGCAAAAACTGAAGTGGAGAAATTATAATTTGCCATTTCTCACCCAATAACTTCCCTGGAGCCTGCAATGGTTGCCTGGCCACGGAAACCTGAGTTTGGTGTGGAAAAACTTAACAGGCCGTAAGACCATCTGTCAGTTTCCTGAACTGCTGCACCGACTATAAGCCAAGTCTTATCGGCCAGCTTCAGTGGCTCACTCACTTATGCTCTCCTAACTGAATGGGATGGAAGGAGATAGGTACCATGACCCATGGGTGTTGCATACTTTTCGACATATAATATGCCTTTCCAGTACTACATATATTAAAATGATGAAATTAACTTTTCAGACACAGGGAAACAAAACACCAGATGTGCTAATGCGCTTCAGCATCGTTATCTGCATGCAGCAGCTTTTAAAACGCAGCAGCCTTTTTGAACAATTTGCCCGTTTGAGTTCAACTCTGCTGGGTATGTGTGGGCTCGAGAATTCTCTGTATGAGTGTGTGTGCACCCAGAATTGATTAATTATGCATAAAACTCTCTTTATAACGGCACCTCAGAATTGTGCACTCTGCGAAAACACCGTCTCTGAGGGCTTTGTTGTGTGTCTGTGTGTATAAAAGTCTGATAACTGTAATTATTCAAAACTATAAAGGCGTAGCGCTCCTTCCCCTCCCCAGCCCCCAAATTCTGCTCATGAAAGAGGATGAGAAATCGCAAACAACGAGGTAAAATGTACGCAACTCTAATGCAACACCCGGACTGAGAGCAGAAGAAGAAGAAAAATAGAAAATTCTGGCATAAAAATAGTTTTTCACTCTGCAGCACACATAATACATTTAGATTAGTTTTTTAAATGTGTGGTTGATTTAACAGCCTTTTAAGTATAGTTTACACTTTTTAGTGTCTAGTGCATTGTGTGTGTGTTGTGTGTGTGTGTGTGTGTGTGTGTGTGTGTGTGTGTGTGTGTGTGTGTGTGTGTGTGTGTGTGTGTGTGTGTGTGTGTGTGTGTGTGTGTGTGTGTGTGTGTGTGCCAACAGGCATGGCTGAATGCACTGTCTGGCAAGCCTGAAGAGTCAATAGATGGAAACAATGCCAGACTTGACTAATCAATGAGACCAATCATGAAGAGAGAATGATGATAATCACTTAAACAGATTGGGATCATAATCAATGTGGCCACCCTAATTGTCCTCCATTACACAGCTGGTATTGGCACTCACATTTAGTTGTGCGATCAGCAGTGGACTGAGTCTGTGCGAAGCACTGAACTCAGAGTTTCTGGGCAAACAACAACTTAGTGAAATGGTGACACTTGTGCTGCTTCTGACTTTTGAGTGCTGCTCCAGACAATATAGTGTGGGGCGATAACAGCGGTGTATGTGCTAAAACCACAGTCCTGCTTTTAATGCACTAACCTAATAATCAGCCGAAATGTGTTTGATGAAGACTGATGCACTGTGATCAAAAGTTATATTAGAAATGTCTTCTCATATCTGGATCTCGGTGGATGGACAGTTTCTTCCTAATGTCACAAATTAAGTTAAAGCCTTTGATGCATTCCTGTACCACCGAATGCAATATTTCTACCACTACCAAAGTCCAGGGGTTTAAAATCTGTATGGACAGAAGCACTGAGCTACCTACACATTACACCTAGAGAAGCTGCTTGGTCATGGAAACCCACGAAGCTCCTGGCGCACAGTTTTTGTGCTGATGTTAATGTCAGAGGAGATTTGGAGCTCTGAGGTTGCAGATTCAGCAGAGCGCTGGTGACGTTTCTGCACTTGGTCAATCCACTCTGTAACCTTAAGTGGTTTACCACTTTGTGGCCGAGTTGCTGTGGCTCATATATGCTTCCACTTTGCAGTAACACCACATACAATAATCATAGAATATTTAGGTGGGAAGGAATTTCACACTGATTTCACACTGATTGCTGCAAGGTGGCTTCCTTTTAAATTGCCTCTTGTAAATTCAGTGAGCTCATTAGGATGACGCATTCTTTCACACATGTTCCTAAATGTAGAATGCATAGCTAGGTGCTTGGTTGTATATACCTGTGTCAAACTGGGAACATCTAGATTTAAAGATTGCACCCACTACTTTTTTTTCTTTTGCCAATTAATATTATGAAAATATAACAACACACACACATGAAAACACGATTACTCACACACACATACATCCACATGATTGCACACTTGTGTGTGTGTGTGTGTGTGTGTGTGTGTGTGTGTGTGTGTGTGTGTGTGTGTGTGTGTGTGTGTGTGTGTGTGTGTGTGTGTGTGTGTGTGTGTGTGTGAGAGAGAGAGAGAGAGAGAGAGAGAGAGAGAGAGAGAGAGAGAGTGATCTGGACACTCGCTCACACTTCCTCCCTTAGTGGGAAGTCATTTCCTGTTGGGATGATTATTTAGGGATTTGGCATAGTCAGCATGTGTGTGTGTGTGTGTGTGTGTGTGTGCGTGGTGGGCAGGCCTGCAGTTGATGTCACGTGTTCGTGTTCATGTCCCATAAACTGCAGCCTGTTTTATGTTCGCATATTACAACGAATCTCATCTAATTCACTCTCTTTTTGATCTTTCCACCTTTTTATAAATATTTCCTTCTAATATTACTTTCTCTACTCCCTCGCTCTCTCTCGTCCTCCCTTGTGTGTGTACATATCTGTATTGCCATCATTGTTTTCCCTCATGTTGTGCCTCATTCAACTTTACTCAGGCAGAAAATCATAGCCCATACACAGAAACACGCACACACACAGTTCGCCATTCCAGAGAAAACCAAGGAAACCACTTCGTCTCCTCCCTACCTTACACACCCAGCCGCCTCTCACACAAACACAGTTAATAAACAGTTATTTAAAAGAAAACAAGAATTCATGAACATTAGTATTTTATTGGCTTTCCTTGCATCCTATAATGAGACTGACCTGTTTGACTCGGTCCGGGTTGACGGTGGTCTGCGGCTGCAGGATGCTCACCGGCTCTGTCTTCTGAGTGCTCTGAGGCATCTCCCTCACCTTCTCAGCGATGAAGTCATGGACACCATTCAGTGCCTCCACAGTCCCCTGGATCAGACACACACGCTCTGTTGTGCCTACACAAACACACACAAACACACACACGGATGGGTCAGTGTGTGAGCTTAAACTGGTGGCTAGTGGTATCGTGATCATCATTTCAAGCAAAGATAAATAATAATCATCACTTGTCACGATATGAAACCATTCAGATGAGTACTTTTAATCTCTTGAGTACTTTTATGAATCAGCGTGCTGTGCAAGCCTGTAAAGCAGGGTGGCAGCAGCACACCACAGCTGAGCGCTACTGCAAGAAACATGCAGAAGAAGACGGCAATCCTTATAATTTAGTCAGCAGTTATTTCTATCAATGTGATTCCTATATTTACAAGATCTTTTTGAAATTATGACTGACTGTATCCCAGCTTTTTTCTCAGCATTTCAGAGAGGTTTCTGCAGCTTGGTGGGAAAGCACAGAGAGCAGGTAGAGGTTTGATGTAACGCAGCTCTCTCAGTTTAACTTGAACGTTCAGAATTTTCTGTTTTCATCTTCTTTATGCTGCTGAATAGAAATAAAACCAGCCATGGCACATGCTTCTATTCAAAAAATAACAACTGTGAGATAAGAAAAGATCGCAGGAAACTGTAATGATCCCCACTGGGAAATAACACAGCAGCAGCGGGAAATAGCAACAAAGAGAGAGAGGGGGTGAAAACACCAACTATCAAGAAATAGAACAAAAGATCGAAGTGGAGAAAAATGAACTTTGTATAGGTGCTGTTAAAAAACACAACAGAAAACCTAATTACAAACTTGTAATTACACAAATAACAAATGAAAGTATTGATTTAATACATCGTGCGTTTGTATATTTGCCAGGGAGAGAGAAAGCTGTTCGGAGTCAAAGCTAATTAGCCGCAGTGTCCACGAAAGCTCGTAAAACATGATATTCTTCACCTCACAGAAAACATCAGGGTTCATATTTCCTCTCTCCTTCTTCTGAACATATCGGCATCGCTCAGTTTATGTCTGTTTCCAGGATTTCGTCCAATCAGGAAATTAATCCCCAGGGCACAAGAAAAAAATCAAACATGCTGTAATAATTTCCAAGCTTCTGCTTCAGTGTGTACACCACATGTGTGTGTGTGTGCATTAAAACTGAGCATAGGCTCCAAATAAGCTGGACAAAGTACATCACGCAAAGCTGTGGATGCACGGGGGATTCGCCCTCCACTACTTCAGCAGGAGAAGAAAATCAAAATGCAGCTTTTAGCTTCAGTTTAATGACGTTTGCATCTGCAAAAGATTAGCTGCAGAAATTGTAATAACATACAAAAAAACCCACTTATATGGCTTTTGACAGAATCGCAAAGCACATCAGTTCAGGATTAATGTCATGGACATTATTACCGTAATGCAATTTTAAAGTGTAAATTAAATTGAAAAGGCTGTACTGAATTACCTCTTCACTGTATTGTTTCTTGATGTAATAAAAGAGGAGTCAATGCGTAAGATTATGATGATTAATAAGACCGAACAAAAAACACAAATTCTATATGACTTTTTCTTCTTTTTTGTAATGAAATCTGATATAATAATGCAAGCAAAAACTTTTATTAAACTGGAACTCAAGCTGCACGGGGCACAAGATGACCTCATAGCAATGTGCTGGAGGAGCAGAACAATAAAAATCAGATAGGTTTCTGCCTAATGAAAATGCATATAATTGCTATAATACACGCTGTATGCAGAGAGAAGGGCAGACAGACACAGAGGAGAATCTAGGCCAATGCAAAGCCTCTCAGACCGGCTGCACTTTAACAACGCACTGAAACTAAATCTCTTTCTTTCTATCATTTACTATCACTCTCTCCTCTTTTTTCTACTTTTTTGTCCTCACACACACTTTCTTCCTCACTCTCTTCCTCCATCCCTCACTATATCTCCCTTTCTTTATCCCTATTTCTTCACCCTCTCTCATCTCTCTCTTTCCCCCTCCCCCCTTGAGTCCAGTACTTAGTAGGATCTGCTCTTATCTCGGCCCAGCAGCGTGTCATTTAGCTCTTCCTGTCCCTTGCCTCTCCCTGCATTGTTGGACCGTCTCGGTTTGGCCCAGCTTGGCCTTGTGTGGCAGCACTGGAGAGGAGGGATTGTGGGTTTTAAACTGCTATATTTGTGCAAGGGTGTTGGGAACTGATGACATATTGCAGAAGCCGAACAAGAGCTTCTTTAGCCAAGAGAGACTGTTTCAGTGCTTTTAGGATTTTGTTTGTAAAATTCTGCACAAGGAAACATTTCTAAAGGGTGACTATGTTAATTAGTGGACAGCCCTCAGATGAAGAGCTGCACATGCAGGATGAAGAGGTTGTGACAACTGACACTAAAAATAAAACACACAGCACATTACGCATTTGCAGAATTTGGCTACCTGGCCTTGCCGAACCTTTGCAATGCCTGTTAGCTTTACAGCGGTATTACTTCCCATTCCTATTTTTACAGTTTGGTGACAGCAGTGACAAACAGCCTCTGATGACAGCAGCTGAACGCTTCAGTTTGAGCGTGACGACAGGCCAACAAATCAAGCTAAACATTGGCAGTTCTCAGTTGTAGCCTCGCGCTACCGTTGTGTTGGTGAACATTTCTTTCTGCTTTTTAGTGAGTATCAGTGAGCGGAGCGGCATGACCATCGGAGTGTGTGTCTGTGTGTGTACGTGTGTGACGATACTGAGGAAACTGGGCCTCGTCTCTCCCTGACAGCTGGTGCCCTCTGGGTAATCTGGACCCGTCCAATCAGAAGCAAGGATTAGCAGGCCATTGTCTTGGCATGAGTGTGCGAGTGTGGGTTTGTCTTTATGTGTAGATTGTAAATATGGGTACATGCATGTGTGTGTGTGTGTGTGTGAGACTGTAGCAGAAAAGGCCATTCTGTCACTGGAGATCATATTGAAGCTGCCGTACAGCTGTGCTGCACCAACAAAGACCTGCTTAGTCCCATTACAAAAATATTCACACAGAGATCAGTGAATATGCATTTAATACAAAACACATTGTGCTTTTCATTGCAGGCCAAGCGGATCCCAAAGCACTGCTATAATTTCTTGCACACCTTTTTTTCCCAGACTGGAATCCAGAAATAGTTCCTGAGTCATTTTTGTGTTAGCAAAATAAACTTTTTGGTTTTTGTGAGTAATTTCACATAATCAAGTGTGGCACTCTAATGTGTAACAGCACTCTAATCACCATCTTTGCCTAAACATTTTCTGGAAATGAAACTCACATTGATTTTCTTTCCTCACTTTCTAGCATATTGGATTTTAAGAAAAGGATATACAGATTTTTGACTTTTGAGGCAGTGAATCGAGCTGTGAAGCAAACAGGAAGTAGGCTCATATCTCAGCAACTGTTTCATGCATTGACATTAAACTTGGTGCATAATTTGAAGCAATGGGGTTCATTATCACTGTGACACATTACCACTCATGTAAAGTTATTAAATGTATGCATCCAACAGATATGGAAAAATTAGAGCATCCATTTGGAGTTGTGTTATTTGAACAGTTTTTAGTTTTCTTTCTCTTTGGTCTTCAGCTCCTGAGATAAATTTATGTCTTTGTCTTCTGGTTGTTCCACGTTCTTCTCCCAGCCAGTTAATAAATTAGACTGTCAGCAGGTAGTTTGTCTGATGAAAGACTGAGGAGAAACCAAAAGCCGTTCCCACACACTGCTACAGCCCTGAACCACTCTAGACATCACCAGGCAGACGTGCATGAAGAAAGCGTACGTCCGACTCGATCAGATCAGAAATTAACCTGCCAGCTCCCCGCTACAAAGTCTGTATGCTATCCGATTAAGCGTGTGTGAGAATCAGCAGGTAATTGTCTGGTGAATTCACAGTGAGGGAACAGGCATCCTGCGTCCTGGCTCCAGCATGCGCTGCTCGGGCAGCTCCCTCGCCTAAACCAAATTGAGTATCTCCAATAGTGACAGTGTGTGAGAAGTGAACTGGCTCTCGCCTGCTGTGTGCTACACAGCATATGAACAAAGAACAAACATAAGAACAGAAAAGATGATAGAAAGATGATATCCTGACCTTATTTCTCCCAACATTAACCAAAGTTCATGTGCAGACTTTGTGTAATCTAAACTTATGGAGCTTTAAACTTTAAACTGTACACACAGATTTTACCATCTTATCTGGAAGTTGTTATCTCACAAAGCAGGAAGACTGAAAAAAAAATCTATATATATTTAAAAAATTTTAATTTAGCTGCTAAATGAAGAGACACTCGAAAAGGCTGCTGATTATGTTCATGTTTTAAGGGGCCGTTTGTGTTTTAATTATCATGCTCATTCTCGTGTCTCAATGTCTTATTTCCCTGCAGGAAAAGCGCAGACAGTGAGCAACATACAAATGCCAAAAGAGTACCAACATAATAGAATTTATGCATCCCTCAGAGAGCGAGCTCTGTTGGCAGTCAGTTCTACGCCGTTGCAAAAACATCACTATGTGTTTGTGTGTGTGTCTTTGTATATGACTTGAGCATTTCCCCTTGTAAAACGAACTTCATCATTTGACATTTTAACGGCTGGAAGCTTTTTCCAGACTTGACATGCTGCAGCTGCTGAAGTAATATCTGTTCAATGTTGTTAAACCTTCTGTGTTTACATAATGTTTTAAGGGCATTTCTTAGACACAGAACACAGGGCAGGAAGAAAGACAATAAAGTCCTTATTTATAGCATTGCTATTCACGAGTGTGGACATAGTGAAGTTGTGCTTTCTTACTATGGTTTAAAAACTGCAGGTGCTTTCATGCGGTGTTGTCAGGCCTTGCTGGTAACGTTTTTCACATTGCTGCACGGATAATTGAAACAAGAGCAGTAAAAAGAAACACCAGTTACACTTACAGCAACAACAGCTAGGCAGTAGAGCAGGGCGATATGGCCAAAAATATTTATCACGATATATATTTGAAAATTTGCGATAACGATATAACCGACGATATAATTGATGCGAGACAAAATACAACTCCACAACATTACTAGCGCAAAAAGACAACCTTCCATTTATTTTCACTTAAACAAGAAGCTGGTTTTTATGTACATTAAAGCTTTATAAAAATGTAACAGTGCAAATGCAAATTCCTTGCTGAAAGTTTAACCAAAAGGCATTTCCAGTAGAAATGGGCTGACATATCCTGAGCATAACCATGTATAATATCCACTGAAGTTAAAAAGAGGTGCTTTGCAACATTAAACTGCAGTGTGCAGTACGTATTTTTCGGACCATAAGGTGCACGGGATTATAAGGCACATTAAGCGAAACAAAGCAGTCAGATAAATCAAACTTTATTAAACTCATTCTTCTTGCTTCCTCCACTTCTGTACCATTGATTCATTAATGTTGAATTCTCTGGCAGCTGCTCTATTCCCATGTTGTTGCAGTATATTAATGACTAACCTCGTATTGTGGATGGATTATCTCAGTTGTTCTCCTGACTGAAGTTTGGTCCGTTTACAGCATCCTGCCATGCGATTGCATTTGTCTCTAACCATGAAGAACCTTCACGTTAACTTTTATAAGTGGAAAAGTGTTAGTGTTCGTCCTCCAGCTTCACTGTTTATGTTATGCTAACATAGCTGTGTCGCTAGCGATCACGTAGCACATCATTATATACCAGCTAGCCCAACTTCAGTAACCCTACAAACGTCACTGCTGTTTAGTTTCCTGTCTTCATTTATGTTGGAAGTGATAGCAGAGCTGTACGTTTGATTTTTTTCAGAAATCTCTCAGTCAGAACATGCTATATCATGCTTAGGTAACTAGCGAAACTAGCGAGCTAACTTCCGCTAGCTTCCTGCTAACTTCTAACTCCGTTAAATGTAATAACTTTTGTTTTCATGGATGCCTGGAAGTTAAACTTTATAGTTACACCTGGTAAAGCAGCAATGCTGATCGTTTTATTAAAGATGAAAGAATTTAGACAGTTTTTAACTCTAAGTGATGCTGCAGTGTTGTTTGACCTGAAGCATACGGAGTTTAGGACCCAGATTACTCCCAGATTTAAGAGCATCTTAGTCCGACAATAACGACGGCCGCTTGCATGTTCTGCAAAAAAATGTGCTTTGTTGTGTATCTGACGGACAAACACCAAACCAGTTCCACATCACTGAAGTTGCACCATTTTTACAAACCAATTCTGGTTCATCTGTTTCACTCAACAATCGGCCATGTGCGTATGAAAACAAAGGCACTGCGCATGCGCGTTTTACTCCCATTCTATCGCGATATTTCATTTTCCTATCGTTGCCTAACATTATACCGGTATTACCGTGAACGGTATAATATGGCCCAGCCCTACTGCACACTGAAATGCTTTCATAAATGAGATAATGTCCCCAAGTTTTGGAAAACGTGAGTGCAAAGATGCCAAAAATCAAACATTTATGATTTATGAACAGAGCACAAATAAATAGACCGGAGCAAACTACAAAGGATTGCATGTGTTTCATGATAGGAACTGACCAACCTCCTGACCTGAAACTTTGGAGCTTAGTTCTTTGTGTCTCTGATGTGTTTCGTAGGCTGTAACTCCTTTGTAGTTTGCTCCGGTCTATTTATTTGTGCTCTGTTCATAAATCATAAATGTTTGATTTTTGTCATCTTTGCACTCACGTTTTCCAAAACTTGGGGACATTATCTCATTATGAAATGCATTTCAGTGGTGCTGCCTAGCTGTTGTTGCTGTAAGTGTAACTGGTGTTTCTTTTTACTGCTCTTGTTTCAATTATCCGTGCAGCAATGTGAAAAACGTTACCAGCAAGGCCTGACAACACCGCATGAAAGCACCTGCAGTTTTTAAACCATAGTAAGAAAGCACAACTTCACTATGTCCACACTCGTGAATAGCAATGCTATAAATAAGGACTTTATTGTCTTTCTTCCTGCCCTGTGTTCTGTGTCTAAGAAATGCCCTTAAAACATTATGTAAACACAGAAGGTTTAACAACATTGAACAGATATTACTTCAGCAGCTGCAGCATGTCAAGTCTGGAAAAAGCTTCCAGCCGTTAAAATGTCAAATGATGAAGTTCGTTTTACAAGGGGAAATGCTCAAGTCATATACAAAGACACACACACAAACACATAGTGATGTTTTTGCAACGGCGTAGAACTGACTGCCAACAGAGCTCGCTCTCTGAGGGATGCATAAATTCTATTATGTTGGTACTCTTTTGGCATTTGTATGTTGCTCACTGTCTGCGCTTTTCCTGCAGGGAAATAAGACATTGAGACACGAGAATGAGCATGATAATTAAAACACAAACGGCCCCTTAAAACATGAACATAATCAGCAGCCTTTTCGAGTGTCTCTTCATTTAGCAGCTAAATTAAAATTTTTTAAATATATATAGATTTTTTTTTCAGTCTTCCTGCTTTGTGAGATAACAACTTCCAGATAAGATGGTAAAATCTGTGTGTACAGTTTAAAGTTTAAAGCTCCATAAGTTTAGATTACACAAAGTCTGCACATGAACTTTGGTTAATGTTGGGAGAAATAAGGTCAGGATATCATCTTTCTATCATCTTTTCTGTTCTTATGTTTGTTCTTTGTTCATATGCTGTGTAGCACACAGCAGGCGAGAGCCAGTTCACTTCTCACACACTGTCACTATTGGAGATACTCAATTTGGTTTAGGCGAGGGAGCTGCCCGAGCAGCGCATGCTGGAGCCAGGACGCAGGATGCCTGTTCCCTCACTGTGAATTCACCAGACAATTACCTGCTGATTCTCACACACGCTTAATCGGATAGCATACAGACTTTGTAGCGGGGAGCTGGCAGGTTAATTTCTGATCTGATCGAGTCGGACGTACGCTTTCTTCATGCACGTCTGCCTGGTGATGTCTAGAGTGGTTCAGGGCTGTAGCAGTGTGTGGGAACGGCTTTTGGTTTCTCCTCAGTCTTTCATCAGACAAACTACCTGCTGACAGTCTAATTTATTAACTGGCTGGGAGAAGAACGTGGAACAACCAGAAGACAAAGACATAAATTTATCTCAGGAGCTGAAGACCAAAGAGAAAGAAAACTAAAAACTGTTCAAATAACACAACTCCAAATGGATGCTCTAATTTTTCCATATCTGTTGGATGCATACATTTAATAACTTTACATGAGTGGTAATGTGTCACAGTGATAATGAACCCCATTGCTTCAAATTATGCACCAAGTTTAATGTCAATGCATGAAACAGTTGCTGAGATATGAGCCTACTTCCTGTTTGCTTCACAGCTCGATTCACTGCCTCAAAAGTCAAAAATCCGTATATCCTTTTCTTAAAATCCAATATGCTAGAAAGTGAGGAAAGAAAATCAATGTGAGTTTCATTTCCAGAAAATGTTTAGGCAAAGATGGTGATTAGAGTGCTGTTACACATTAGAGTGCCACACTTGATTATGTGAAATTACTCACAAAAACCAAAAAGTTTATTTTGCTAACACAAAAATGACTCAGGAACTATTTCTGGATTCCAGTCTGGGAAAAAAAGGTGTGCAAGAAATTATAGCAGTGCTTTGGGATCCGCTTGGCCTGCAATGAAAAGCACAATGTGTTTTGTATTAAATGCATATTCACTGATCTCTGTGTGAATATTTTTGTAATGGGACTAAGCAGGTCTTTGTTGGTGCAGCACAGCTGTACGGCAGCTTCAATATGATCTCCAGTGACAGAATGGCCTTTTCTGCTACAGTCTCACACACACACACACACACATGCATGTACCCATATTTACAATCTACACATAAAGACAAACCCACACTCGCACACTCATGCCAAGACAATGGCCTGCTAATCCTTGCTTCTGATTGGACGGGTCCAGATTACCCAGAGGGCACCAGCTGTCAGGGAGAGACGAGGCCCAGTTTCCTCAGTATCGTCACACACGTACACACACAGACACACACTCCGATGGTCATGCCGCTCCGCTCACTGATACTCACTAAAAAGCAGAAAGAAATGTTCACCAACACAACGGTAGCGCGAGGCTACAACTGAGAACTGCCAATGTTTAGCTTGATTTGTTGGCCTGTCGTCACGCTCAAACTGAAGCGTTCAGCTGCTGTCATCAGAGGCTGTTTGTCACTGCTGTCACCAAACTGTAAAAATAGGAATGGGAAGTAATACCGCTGTAAAGCTAACAGGCATTGCAAAGGTTCGGCAAGGCCAGGTAGCCAAATTCTGCAAATGCGTAATGTGCTGTGTGTTTTATTTTTAGTGTCAGTTGTCACAACCTCTTCATCCTGCATGTGCAGCTCTTCATCTGAGGGCTGTCCACTAATTAACATAGTCACCCTTTAGAAATGTTTCCTTGTGCAGAATTTTACAAACAAAATCCTAAAAGCACTGAAACAGTCTCTCTTGGCTAAAGAAGCTCTTGTTCGGCTTCTGCAATATGTCATCAGTTCCCAACACCCTTGCACAAATATAGCAGTTTAAAACCCACAATCCCTCCTCTCCAGTGCTGCCACACAAGGCCAAGCTGGGCCAAACCGAGACGGTCCAACAATGCAGGGAGAGGCAAGGGACAGGAAGAGCTAAATGACACGCTGCTGGGCCGAGATAAGAGCAGATCCTACTAAGTACTGGACTCAAGGGGGGAGGGGGAAAGAGAGAGATGAGAGAGGGTGAAGAAATAGGGATAAAGAAAGGGAGATATAGTGAGGGATGGAGGAAGAGAGTGAGGAAGAAAGTGTGTGTGAGGACAAAAAAGTAGAAAAAAGAGGAGAGAGTGATAGTAAATGATAGAAAGAAAGAGATTTAGTTTCAGTGCGTTGTTAAAGTGCAGCCGGTCTGAGAGGCTTTGCATTGGCCTAGATTCTCCTCTGTGTCTGTCTGCCCTTCTCTCTGCATACAGCGTGTATTATAGCAATTATATGCATTTTCATTAGGCAGAAACCTATCTGATTTTCATTGTTCTGCTCCTCCAGCACATTGCTATGAGGTCATCTTGTGCCCCGTGGAGCTTGAGTTCCAGTTTAATAAAAGTTTTTGCTTGCATTATTTTATCAGATTTCATTACAAAAAAGAAGAAAAAGTCATATAGAATTTGTGTTTTTTGTTCGGTCTTATTAATCATCATAATCTTACGCATTGACTCCTCTTTTATTACATCAAGAAACAATACAGTGAAGAGGTAATTCAGTACAGGCTTTTCAATTTAATTTACACTTTAAAATTGCATTACGGTAATAATGTCCATGACATTAATCCTGAACTGATGTGCTTTGCGATTCTGTCAAAAGCCATATAAGTGGGTTTTTTTGTATATTATTACAATTTCTGCAGCTAATCTTTAGCAGATGCAAACGTCATTAAACTGAAGCTAAAAGCTGCATTTTGATTTTCTTCTCCTGCTGAAGTAGTGGAGGGCGAATCCCCCGTGCATCCACAGCTTTGCGTGATGTACTTTGTCCAGCTTATTTGGAGCCTATGCTCAGTTTTAATGCACACACACACACATGTGGTGTACACACTGAAGCAGAAGCTTGGAAATTATTACAGCATGTTTGATTTTTTTCTTGTGCCCTGGGGATTAATTTCCTGATTGGACGAAATCCTGGAAACAGACATAAACTGAGCGATGCCGATATGTTCAGAAGAAGGAGAGAGGAAATATGAACCCTGATGTTTTCTGTGAGGTGAAGAATATCATGTTTTACGAGCTTTCGTGGACACTGCGGCTAATTAGCTTTGACTCCGAACAGCTTTCTCTCTCCCTGGCAAATATACAAACGCACGATGTATTAAATCAATACTTTCATTTGTTATTTGTGTAATTACAAGTTTGTAATTAGGTTTTCTGTTGTGTTTTTTAACAGCACCTATACAAAGTTCATTTTTCTCCACTTCGATCTTTTGTTCTATTTCTTGATAGTTGGTGTTTTCACCCCCTCTCTCTCTTTGTTGCTATTTCCCGCTGCTGCTGTGTTATTTCCCAGTGGGGATCATTACAGTTTCCTGCGATCTTTTCTTATCTCACAGTTGTTATTTTTTGAATAGAAGCATGTGCCATGGCTGGTTTTATTTCTATTCAGCAGCATAAAGAAGATGAAAACAGAAAATTCTGAACGTTCAAGTTAAACTGAGAGAGCTGCGTTACATCAAACCTCTACCTGCTCTCTGTGCTTTCCCACCAAGCTGCAGAAACCTCTCTGAAATGCTGAGAAAAAAGCTGGGATACAGTCAGTCATAATTTCAAAAAGATCTTGTAAATATAGGAATCACATTGATAGAAATAACTGCTGACTAAATTATAAGGATTGCCGTCTTCTTCTGCATGTTTCTTGCAGTAGCGCTCAGCTGTGGTGTGCTGCTGCCACCCTGCTTTACAGGCTTGCACAGCACGCTGATTCATAAAAGTACTCAAGAGATTAAAAGTACTCATCTGAATGGTTTCATATCGTGACAAGTGATGATTATTATTTATCTTTGCTTGAAATGATGATCACGATACCACTAGCCACCAGTTTAAGCTCACACACTGACCCATCCGTGTGTGTGTTTGTGTGTGTTTGTGTAGGCACAACAGAGCGTGTGTGTCTGATCCAGGGGACTGTGGAGGCACTGAATGGTGTCCATGACTTCATCGCTGAGAAGGTGAGGGAGATGCCTCAGAGCACTCAGAAGACAGAGCCGGTGAGCATCCTGCAGCCGCAGACCACCGTCAACCCGGACCGAGTCAAACAGGTCAGTCTCATTATAGGATGCAAGGAAAGCCAATAAAATACTAATGTTCATGAATTCTTGTTTTCTTTTAAATAACTGTTTATTAACTGTGTTTGTGTGAGAGGCGGCTGGGTGTGTAAGGTAGGGAGGAGACGAAGTGGTTTCCTTGGTTTTCTCTGGAATGGCGAACTGTGTGTGTGCGTGTTTCTGTGTATGGGCTATGATTTTCTGCCTGAGTAAAGTTGAATGAGGCACAACATGAGGGAAAACAATGATGGCAATACAGATATGTACACACACAAGGGAGGACGAGAGAGAGCGAGGGAGTAGAGAAAGTAATATTAGAAGGAAATATTTATAAAAAGGTGGAAAGATCAAAAAGAGAGTGAATTAGATGAGATTCGTTGTAATATGCGAACATAAAACAGGCTGCAGTTTATGGGACATGAACACGAACACGTGACATCAACTGCAGGCCTGCCCACCACGCACACACACACACACACACACACACACATGCTGACTATGCCAAATCCCTAAATAATCATCCCAACAGGAAATGACTTCCCACTAAGGGAGGAAGTGTGAGCGAGTGTCCAGATCACTCTCTCTCTCTCTCTCTCTCTCTCTCTCTCTCTCTCACACTCTCTCTCTCTCTCTCTCTCTGATCACACACACACACACACACACACACACACACACAGTGTGGGCATGACTTATAGCTAATCTTACTGAGTTATTTCGGGTTCTTATCTCTAACTGTGTGTGTTGTTATATTTTCATAATATTAATTGGCAAAAGAAAAAAAAGTAGTGGGTGCAATCTTTAAATCTAGATGTTCCCAGTTTGACACAGGTATATACAACCAAGCACCTAGCTATGCATTCTACATTTAGGAACATGTGTGAAAGAATGCGTCATCCTAATGAGCTCACTGAATTTACAAGAGGCAATTTAAAAGGAAGCCACCTTGCAGCAATCAGTGTGAAATCAGTGTGAAATTCCTTCCCACCTAAATATTCTATGATTATTGTATGTGGTGTTACTGCAAAGTGGAAGCATATATGAGCCACAGCAACTCGGCCACAAAGTGGTAAACCACTTAAGGTTACAGAGTGGATTGACCAAGTGCAGAAACGTCACCAGCGCTCTGCTGAATCTGCAACCTCAGAGCTCCAAATCTCCTCTGACATTAACATCAGCACAAAAACTGTGCGCCAGGAGCTTCGTGGGTTTCCATGACCAAGCAGCTTCTCTAGGTGTAATGCGTAGGTAGCTCAGTGCTTCTGTCCATACAGATTTTAAACCCCTGGACTTTGGTAGTGGTAGAAATATTGCATTCGGTGGTACAGGAATGCATCAAAGGCTTTAACTTAATTTGTGACATTAGGAAGAAACTGTCCATCCACCGAGATCCAGATATGAGAAGACATTTCTAATATAACTTTTGATCACAGTGCATCAGTCTTCATCAAACACATTTCGGCTGATTATTAGGTTAGTGCATTAAAAGCAGGACTGTGGTTTTAGCACATACACCGCTGTTATCGCCCCACACTATATTGTCTGGAGCAGCACTCAAAAGTCAGAAGCAGCACAAGTGTCACCATTTCACTAAGTTGTTGTTTGCCCAGAAACTCTGAGTTCAGTGCTTCGCACAGACTCAGTCCACTGCTGATCGCACAACTAAATGTGAGTGCCAATACCAGCTGTGTAATGGAGGACAATTAGGGTGGCCACATTGATTATGATCCCAATCTGTTTAAGTGATTATCATCATTCTCTCTTCATGATTGGTCTCATTGATTAGTCAAGTCTGGCATTGTTTCCATCTATTGACTCTTCAGGCTTGCCAGACAGTGCATTCAGCCATGCCTGTTGTCACACACACACACACACACACACACACACACACACACACAATGCACTAGACACTAAAAAGTGTAAACTATACTTAAAAGGCTGTTAAATCAACCACACATTTAAAAAACTAATCTAAATGTATTATGTGTGCTGCAGAGTGAAAAACTATTTTTATGCCAGAATTTTCTATTTTTCTTCTTCTTCTGCTCTCAGTCCGGGTGTTGCATTAGAGTTGCGTACATTTTCCCTCGTTGTTTGCGATTTCTCATCCTCTTTCATGAGCAGAATTTGGGGGCTGGGGAGGGGAAGGAGCGCTACGCCTTTATAGTTTTGAATAATTACAGTTATCAGACTTTTATACACACAGACACACAACAAAGCCCTCAGAGACGGTGTTTTCGCAGAGTGCACAATTCTGAGGTGCCGTTATAAAGAGAGTTTTATGCATAATTAATCAATTCTGGGTGCACACACACTCATACAGAGAATTCTCGAGCCCACACATACCCAGCAGAGTTGAACTCAAACGGGCAAATTGTTCAAAAAGGCTGCTGCGTTTTAAAAGCTGCTGCATGCAGATAACGATGCTGAAGCGCATTAGCACATCTGGTGTTTTGTTTCCCTGTGTCTGAAAAGTTAATTTCATCATTTTAATATATGTAGTACTGGAAAGGCATATTATATGTCGAAAAGTATGCAACACCCATGGGTCATGGTACCTATCTCCTTCCATCCCATTCAGTTAGGAGAGCATAAGTGAGTGAGCCACTGAAGCTGGCCGATAAGACTTGGCTTATAGTCGGTGCAGCAGTTCAGGAAACTGACAGATGGTCTTACGGCCTGTTAAGTTTTTCCACACCAAACTCAGGTTTCCGTGGCCAGGCAACCATTGCAGGCTCCAGGGAAGTTATTGGGTGAGAAATGGCAAATTATAATTTCTCCACTTCAGTTTTTGCACAGATTGTAGGCGGTTTTGTTACTATTGGACTGACCAAGGTTAGCTGCTTCCAGTTTCCAATCTGAATTATTTATTTAACTCAAGTGTCCTTCTTTCCCTCCGTATACAGTTAGTGTATATGTCCAATTTGCCGCTTGTGCATCATGAGCCTGAGCCGGAGGCTGACCGACAGCTGGATAATGCTATTTTGGATGATACGAGCAGCCAAAGGGAGACAGGCAGGCTAATAGCTGTTGATATTTAGATACTTATAATAGATGGTGAATCCCCTGTTGCTCTTTAGGCTATTTATACCATGTTAGAGAGGCAATCAAATGGACTTGGGCAGCATTTGACAATGCACAGATAAAAGACATGTTCTCACACATAGAAGGAGAACACCCTCACTAAAATAGCCTCGTCGGCCATGCCGGATACTCACTGTAAATAAAGAAAAAGTTGAGAAAACTCATAACTTGTAAGCAACTTGGTTGATTGGCTGTTTCAGTTTTCTCAACTTTTGCTTTTGTTTGTGCTACGATTTAGTTCTGGTAATTACAATTTTCTTGTTCAACTAATTACGATATTTCTGTGAGGTTAATAAAACTTTTGTTTTGGCACAGTCCTTTTTCACCAGACTCCCTTCCTGACACAAATCTCCCATTTACCCAGGATTGGCAGCAGCAGTGGGATTACATTAGCTTGTGATCCCCACGGCACAATGTTGGGGTTTGTGTTTCCTCCTGGCTGCAAACTGGAGATCTTTTGTGTGTTAGGCAAACACGCTAACTCCTACGCTATTGAAATTTTGCACATTTTACACATTAACCCCTCAGGGATATCTGGTATGTTTTTGTTGCTATCCTATAACACTATAATAAAAATGAAGAGGACACACAAGGTCATCTAAAACATTATGTGTTTCTATAATGTAAGCGTAAAAACATTTGTCTAACAAGCAAAAGGTTTCTTGTTCTACCTCGTGACTTCCAGGTACGATCACAAGCTAATGTAGTATCACTTAAATCCAGATAATTGGGAGGATTACATGTGGTGTAAAAATCAAACAAAAGTTGAACAGTGTATCTTAGTTTCTGTCTTTAAAACTGAAAAAAATCAAAGAAAAATACTCATAAATGTAACATGGAAGATAGTTTGTCAGCGATGAGTAACCAAACACACTACACTACACAGCCATACATAAATACACACAAATGCAATGTTGTCCTTAGTAAGATGAGACCTCTTGGTAGATCCTCACAGCATTTTAAAAGCGTGGCTGTCATTGTGCAAACGCTTGTCCGACCCATTGTAGACAAACTCACTTTGACCTGCTGAATGGATCTCATTTACAAACACACTCATACACATGTGCCTCTGAAGGATGACTTGGTAGTGCGGCTGCCGATTGTGTTGACTATTCTGGTTTTGGATAAAATGTCCTCTCCTCCTTCTTCTTGTCGAGGCCGCGGCTGTTGTAGCATTTGCTGTTGGCATTTACTGTTTGACCCCATAGGACTAGCTGGCACAGAAAAAAGAGGGGAGCAGCGCGAGAATTTGAGATATCCGAAGGGTGTCTGTGGGAGGAAAGGAGGAAAAATGTCGGAACAAAAGACTGGGTCAAAGAGGGAAAACAAAAAAGTGTGAAAGGAGATGACATAAAGATAGATCGAGAAAGGGAGAAGACAAACAGAGCCAAAAGTGCTAGCCTGACTGGCCGAGTGGGTGACTGAAAGCTGGAAGCAGATCTGAACTCTTGTTAGCCGACAGCTGCAGAGTGGCAGAGAGCTTCAGTGGAATAAGCAGCTGCTGATAGAAAGAAAAACAGCAACAAGAACACCGACAGTCAGCACGCCGCACTTCAAGGCCGCATAACGGGACAACAGACCGGGGAGGAAGTGATTTATGAGCTGGGTGAATTCTTTTAATGAGGTCTGAAGTGATGTACAGATGAAGAGAATTTATTGAAGGATTTCATTACCTTTATTATTCATTGCTTGCCTTTGTTTACACCTCCAAATGCACTCTTGTAAAACACCACCATGCCCCTCTTCACACTGTGGCACGTGCTAATGTTACGATGGACAGTGTTGATCCATCTTTAAATAATCATAGATTGTGAGTGCTCTCAACAATCACTCATATATGTTGATGCACAAATATTAAACAAGTTTTTTTTTCTTTAACTTTAACCTACATTAGAAAATGTATCTCATTAGATAAAGTTGGAGTTTCATAGATTACATAGATTACATAGATTACGTTGATCCATTAAGCAAAATAAAGGAAGTTTCTCCTATTTTAAAAGCAAAAGTTTAAGTTATAAGCAACTATTTCCTCCCAGTACAACACAGTTAGGAGATTAGCTCCTCTGCCTTAATGTGCTGTATCTCCAATCACACTTCTACACTTCCACTTGCTATTTTCATTGCATAAAGTGCACTAACTGTGAAAAGTATAGCTACATGAAGTGCATCCAGATGTGTGTGCACATAATTCCCAAACAGTTAAGTGTTTGGGAATTATACACTTCTCACCCTGTGTGGTTTCTGTGCAGAAGGGGGGTTAGCATCAATCAGTTTTTAAGCTAGTAGGAGGAAGCCATGCTTTTAGCTAGCAATCTGTCACTGATGCTAGACACGTGTTGGTGACGATGGCAGAATTACATCAGGGATTAAATCTACTGTAAGAGTGTTGAAGGACTGTTTGGTGTTCATGTTTATATTTTGAATGAAGATGAATTGCTCAGACGCTTTACAAGTTGTCATGTTGTGAAACTAAAGTAGCTAGCTAGCATCACAGCTACAGTCGAATGCTGCAGTGGTCATTACTAGTAAACACAGTTTACTGTCTTAGATTTAAAACATCATTACTCTGTCAAAATTCACC
Organism: Haplochromis burtoni; assembly: GCF_018398535.1. Classification (NCBI taxonomy): domain Eukaryota; kingdom Metazoa; phylum Chordata; class Actinopteri; order Cichliformes; family Cichlidae; genus Haplochromis; species Haplochromis burtoni. Next base: position 522,144 of record NW_024582514.1, read on the forward strand.
CACCACACTAGCAAGTAGATATATTGAATATAGTCTACCACATGGAAGAGTATTAATTGAAGTATCTGACCTGAGACACAGTACTGGTTAGGTAGCTTAATTTAGCCACTTGATTAATTTAATCATTCTTTTGTATCGAAATGCATAATCTTCTGTTTTATGCAACTGTAACTTTAGTGTTAGACTTACAGCTGTAAGGTGGATGGGCTTAGATCACAGTGATCTAAATGAAAGGCCATATGCATGTGTCCTCTCGCTGCTACAAGGACAGTTCATCTGTAAAAGATCATAAGGACAGTGTGTGATAATCTGTGGAGGGATATTGCCCAGAAGGAAAATACGATCCAAGCATTATATAAACGCTGAGATCCACTGAGCATTTATGTAATGTGCCCTCCAAGCAGAGTAGAAAGTAATATCATAACAACTACAGGTCTGTGGAGTCTGCAAGGGATTAGAATTTACCCATCCACCCACCCATCCATCCATTTTCTTAATCACATATCCAGTTAAGAGTTGAAGCAAGCCATGATAAATACTTTATTTATGACCCATTTAAAAGAATCACTATTGCCATCCCCACTTACACATGTTGGTCACTTTTAGGCAGGTAGATTTGTGAAGGTGGCAACACAGCTCGGGTGTTTTTGTGCTATTTGCTTCTCTCACTATGTGGTTCTAACAGTCTCTCACATTCTGTCGTTTTGCTAAAATTATAACTTGTGGGAGATGACGTTTTAGATTACCAGCAGTTACCTCCTCTTTTTATGTGCATTATTGATTCACTCTTCACACAAAAGCCTTCCTATGCAGACGAATGTAAACATCAGTGATTGTTTAAAGGCAAAGCACCCTGGAGACTCCCCAGACTGCGTTTGTGGGCGATGTAGTAAAGCACCACCTACTTCATATGGCCAGTAAAGCATGCCCTCTCCCCTGTTACTGTTGCATTATGCTGTTTAGATATAAGCAGCCGTTTCGGAGCTGTGTCCCCTGTGAGATCATCTGCAAATGGTCTGTGGTTTTGTTGTGGTATTTTTCTGGGGCTATTTTCAGACCAAGCTGGCCTTTATTCAGACTGAAAACAGCAGTAGCCTTTTAACATTGTTATGCTGTAATAACAGCAGCGCTAAAGAGTGAACAGACACACACACACGCACATGCCTCTACTCGCATCAGCTCCAGTATTTCCAAGCAGCCACTTTGTTTGGTCATTTCCTGTGATCTCTCACCTCCTTTGCAAACACCTGTTTCCTACTTCCTGTTATTGCAGGCCTGCACAGGAAGTGTGCCGTGAATGCGAGGAAAACATGGAAGGCCCCTGGCTCACTTTGAGTCAGATGATAGAGGTGGAGTGTAAGACTCGCAGCTTAGTTGGCAAGAAAGGAATAAGTCAGCTTCAGCCAAACGATGAGTCAAACACACCAACAGTTAGGAAAAGTTCTGTGTTGTTGCTGCTGATCAGTGAATGAATGCACCCGGGATTTTGGCATTATAGGATCGGCTGATCATTTCATCACAAAAAGCTGACCTCTGTTGGCTACCATGAATGACAAAAGCATTGTGATCATAAAGTGGTGTAAACAGACTCCTGCTCCACAAGATCACATTCTTATTTTGTCAATTAACTTTTTATAAGATTCATTTTTAGCCCTTAAGGTTTTGCCTGAATCTATTGTTAATTCCTCTGGTAACAAACCAAATGGTCTCGTTTTTGTGTACTTCTGCAGGAATTGTTTAGCTCAACTCGACCAGTTGGTGGAACCCAACCCAGTATTTTGTACCTTGGAGGATGTGATTTACCTCATCAGCCTTTTCCTCATGGTTATCAGTAACTGCCCCACCCCTGAAAATAATTTGTGCAAGCTGCTGTTACTGTTTATAGGTGCATTTCAAAGTTAAGCAGCCTGTAGTGGCTGTGTGAATAAGTGCATATAAATATGTGCTGCTTCCATTACATTTAGATGTGTTTAACATTGTAAAAGGTTCTATTTTTAACCAAACTATGACTTTGTGCTTAAACAAAGACAAAAAGAGAAAACAAAGAGAAGCAAATTCAAGATTTATGGTTAAAAGTTGCTCGTGTTAAACAGACTTTTTCATTAGTTATTTCAGATGTCAGGAACAAACCACTTGGCAAGGTGAATTGGTTCCTAGGTTTCATTTCAGAGATGTTTAAATCCAGGCTCCCAAAACCCTCCACTGCAGTAAGATCGGGATCGATGTAGGTGTCCCAGATAAGAGGCAGTCGATGTATTCATGTAGGCTGTTAATATATAAAAAATATCTGTCATTGCTTTAGTTTAGGGCTAAATTCAGTCAAAATTCAAGGTGCAGATGTTTTACGCAGGATTTTACACTCTGCGATTTGCTTTCTTACATAACATTTTATCCATTTTTTTTCTCCCGTCAGTCCTGTAATCTGCAACGTCTGCCTCGCTGCCGAGTCAGCGCGATTACAGGCGCACTCTCTATTTTTCTGTCTCGCTTATCTGCTCCAAAGACAGATGATTGTCTGCGTTTTATTATCTCAGCCCGAAATTCACATTGTACTTCAGGGTGTAGACCACACACACGCAGAGAATTATCAAGTTAGGGTGTGATCTCATTCATTCCTCAGACATATGTGTGTGAATTGATTAAAAAAAGAAAGATGAAGCTTTTTAATAGGTGTGATGTGCTTGCAAAGGAAATATCTCACACATGGAGAAAAGAAGAGAAGGAGGCTTCGTAATGAGTTTGATCTCCCCCCGTCTCATGTTTTGTCATCTGATTGGTCCGCACACAAACAGACTTGTGGTTTCTCCCCATTTAAAACAATGTTTTTCATTTTCTACATTATCTGTAAGTAGTTGCAGTTAATCCTTCGTCTTCATCTCCAGTGAAGCAAGCTAACGGCGTCTCTGAGTGTATATGCTTCTAAGTTAATATTCCCCCAGCCAAGAAGCGGTTCATATAACAGCAGACTGAAGCTGGTGTGGAGGAAGAAAAAACCTATCTCTGGGTATGGTCTTGTAATGCTTCTGAGGGGGATTTAATGAATATTTGCAAACTTACCATTCCTCATGTCTAATGGTTCCTGAATGCATAACACCATCTTATTCAGATTCTGTTCAGTTAGGTTTAGCTCACTTTCTGTTCAGCGATAGATGACTGCTGCCAAATCTTTATTATTGATCAGGTTGGTGTTTTTATTGTTCATCTGTGATCAAGACACATGCAAAATGTAAACAAGAGGCTTTAATTCTCCAACATGAACTTTAGAAATATCATACTCTTAGAAAAAATAACACAGGTGGAGAGCATATTGCAAACTCATGTGCTAGAATTAAATAAAACATTTTGAAATATATAAAAAACTTAAGTAGACGGTTTTATTTTATTAATGCAAAAGAATAACAGCACACAGTGTGGATGCTTTGGATTTTGCAGCATCTGTTTTATGACTAAAATTGCACATCAGTAATTCTGCATTATACCTGTTTTGAAGGACAGGATGACAGCCAGGAATAATCCTCCTGCTGCTCAGACACTCCCTTTAAATCCCCTGAAATAAGTCAAAAGCTCCCTTGTCATGACACCCACCCGAAAAGCTTAAAAACAAATTAAAAAGACCACATCGGTACATTTTGTATCTACGTTTTTTAACGCGTTGCATTTAAATGTAAGCAAATGGAAATATTTTCAATTTGGTGACCTAACATGCAGTGGGTTTAGGCGAATAAAGAAAAAATGATGCTTAAAACTAACCCCCAAAAACGCTTAATGTCCTTGAAGCAGCTTTATTTTTCTAAAAGCAAGAAAATGTAATGTAATTTTACGTTGCGCACATATTCCCTCTGCGCTTGCACTTGTGACGGCAGTTTCTCGGGAGAGAAACCCTCATCATGGAGCAAGAACAAGACCTGAGGTCTTTGAAAGTTAGATGATGTGGTATACGAGCTATAAATTCATGTGCGTGGGTATGTATAGGAGTCTGTTCTGTATATGCGTCCAAGTTAACATCATGTTCTCTTGCTGTTGGTCATTGTAGCCCAGCTCTTCTGTCATTCTGGTATTTTTAACCTCTAAGGGGGTTTCTGTGCTCCTGGGCGAGCCAGAGAATGAAAGAAGAAGGCCGGTGAGAGCGGTGGAAAAAGAGGGATGACACAGGGAGAGAGAGGTGACTAAGCCTGTGGATCAGTAGGAGGCAGATTAAACTAAAGTCCCCTGCTTAAGACTTCAAAGTTCAAACTGCAGCAGCCTCAACAGTTGTTCGCCGTCCGCTCACATTGCATGTTTGTGCGCGTGCGCTCATGGGAGATCGCCGAGAACATGCGTGTTTTGTTTTGTTTGTGTGTGCTTGCCTGTCCTTGTTTTTCTCACATGGATATGGATGAAACTGTGAATCGGTGCATGATGATGTGTGTGAGCAGCCGTGTGTGTGTGTGTGTTCATGTTAGCATCCACTGATGACACTGACAAATGGCCTTGTGACCTGGATGGATTGCAACACAACGTTTGTAACACAATGTCATCATTACATCATGACAATCCTAAATTTTAATAAGGAACAGGGTGCTAAAATCAGGTAGAGTTGTGTTGCATTCATAAATGCAACAGAAAGGATAAATGCAAGTGAATTCTTGCAGGGATTTGGATAAATGTACATGTGAAAAGCAGGAGTGCTATTAGATGTTTCTTAATCCTCAGTTGATTTTTTTGTTCCCCGAGTTGTGTTGGTGCTCAAGTAAAAGTCTCAAATAAACAATGCAACCCTGATTTTTCTAAATAAACTTGCACAGACTTTGTTTTCGGCTAATAAGAATGGGAACAGGAGCCTCTTACATCTCAGGAGATTCCAGATAGACCATTTTGCAGATTTGGTGTTTCATGAAATTTGAACACACACAGGAGGGAATGACTCGAGAAAGGCAGCTGGCCGTAAAAGCTGCGTGTTAATATGTCTGCACATCAAGGTCAAGCCCTAACAAGCTACTGCAACATGCAGTGTTTGTGTGCGTACATGTGTCTGCGCTAGTCGTTAAGGTTGCTCGTGAAATGAAGCATTGCTCTCTCGGATCGTTACGCTTCGGTGATCCCGGCACCCCTGTTAGCTTATCACTTTGACTTGTCTATGCGAGACAAAAAACAAATACGTACACACATTTGTTGATACACAAAGTGAAGTGACACGTTTTGATTGATGAAGCAGAGCAAAGCGTTTGACTCCTTCAGCCTGCCTGCTTAAACACAAGGACGTGGAGACAAGTGGACCATATCGCAGCAAGCAAGAACATCTTTGTAGGGCGTTTAATTATAGTCTGTCAATGTTTCATTAATCTTCTACATTTTAACAGATTTATTAAAGCACCTAGTAGCTACAAAGGTTCCTTCTGGATATAATCACAGTAATATAATATGTTTTATGACAGATCTTAGTAATTATTTGTCCATATATTAAATGGCAAATGTTTGCGAGCTCTTCATTCAGTGTCATTCACCGCTGATGTTTTCTGCAGCACCATCAGCAGATACAAAATACTGAAGGATTCAGATTAGTGTTTTCTTCTATGTCTTCTACTTTATAATTTATTTTTAATTGTACAGTTATTTGGTTATTTGTACATTAGGTTGGAGACTTATTTCCTGTAACAGATATCCATTGAACATCCAGTGAGTAATGTATAAGGTTTATTGGAGTTTATTGCTTAAAAGCATGAAGAGCTAACTGGTGGAAGGAGATTAATGAGAGCAATTAATGTCTATGACTTGTCGAGTTAGGATTTGACCCAGTGTGACAAACTAATCAGTTCCAGAAAAATACCCAAACATCTCTCGTGTTGTTGTTTTGAACTGTGGTAATTGAACTTTTTATTTGAGAGTCCCAACAGTCAGACCCTGAACACGCTCCAAGTTGTTCCTGAATCCAATCATCCCAATATCGATTTGGACTTATCTGTTAAGCTGGCATCCCTGCTGAAGTCAACACTTCACATCCCTGCTCCTTCAAACTATTTGCATGAGTGCATTCACGAGCAGGAGATTGGTTTTGACCTTTGACCTCAGCCCAGCAGCTGCAGCCGTAGGGCGTTCTTGTCAGCAGCTGGATAGAAGCCAGACCTTCCTCTGCTCTGTGGAAGAAAGTTTCTCCCAGCAGATATAAAACTCTTCAAAGAGAAGGGGAAAAAAATCAAATGAAAACAGGAGACACCTGAGATCAGAAAACGTAGAAAAAACTGAAGCCTTAACAAAAAGCTTTAAACCTGAGCAGCTAACGGGGGGAAATAATGAAAGAGTTGTCACTGTAGGAGAGATTGCCTGCGTGCTGCCAACTGTCACATAATCTTCTTTGTGGCAGCTCTGCAGAAAGGTGCTGGGAGCATGGGATTGTGGGTAGGTAGGAGCTGCCTGGCTGAGTCGGTCATTGGAGCGAGTCAAAGCAACAGCGTCAGCTAAATAAAAGCAGGATGAAGTTGATGATTTCATATTAAAACTGTGTGTGTTTGTGTGTGTGTGGGAGTGGGAGTGAGTTGTGTTTGACCTTGCAAGAAGAGCTTTGCTTTACTGAACACAGAAAATTGAAAGAAATGAACAGTGGAAAATTACAACAGTACAGCACAGCATAAGGAAAGACGCAAAGAGTACACAGCTACACAGCTTTAAGGGACTGACAGATGTTTTAACGTTTATGAAACCTTAAAAAGGAAAAAGCATCAACAATATGGAAAGAAATAAATGCGAGAAAAAAAGTGAAGCAAGCGGAGGAGGAGTGGAGACAAATCTAGAACCTCATTAGCAGAGAATCAGTCGGCTATAAAGATGGTAGATGTGATCGGTAGCACCAGGAGGGATGCAGACATCACTGTACACCACTGTTTATCCTCCCACTTCTACACCGACACTCTGTGGATGTGTGTGTGAATGTTACAGTGCAGAGTGCAGAGGATGAAAGGGCTCATGAGTAAAATCTTTTCAGCTCCTTCCTCTCTGCAGTTCTCCTGCTGGTTGTCGCTTCATTATTTTATCCCTCATCTTTACTTTCACCCCCACCCGGTTCATCTGCTCACTGCAAAGCAACCATCCGGAGAACGTTGCCCCTGAACAGAATTTTGGATGTACGGTTAGACCGCTGTATGAAATCTAAGGCAGTGCCAAATAGTGGTATCTTATTTTATTTTTTCAAATTTTTCACAAATCTTTGGCAGCTTAGAGGATATCTGTACAAATGTTTACATCCCAAATTTGACTGTTACTTAACTTATTAGCAGTGGATATTAGCATAATCATCTGTTCAGATTAGAATGAGTGTTTGCAGAGTTTTGACAGTATTTTACACCATGAAGATTTTTCCTGCATCGTGTTAAGAAAGGATCGGATCACGAGTGCGTTTGCTAATCTCACCCTAACCAGAGGCTGCAGAATCATCTCTAACAGCCGTCTTACTGAAAAAGACATTACCCACGGCCTGCCATACCACACCGAAGGAGGATGGCGTAGCCAAGGCGAAGCGCCAGGGTGCTTCTTTGATTTACAACAGTAGCATTTCTGTGTAATGACAGTGAACTGAGTCATTGTGGAAAAACTTAGGCATATTGTTAAAATTGTGCTTGTTTTTCTCAAGATTTTGCAGGCTGTGAATCATTAGTTTCGTAAATGGGTGATTCCTTAAACTTTCTTCTTTCATGCTCAGAATGTACTTGCAATAGCTTATTATGTTATGGTTTGCATTTTGTCGAGCTCCCTTTTATATCAAATTGGGCCGGATGTGGTTAATGAACTAAAATGAGTTTGACATCCCTGGATTAGACTAAAGGAACATTTTAAATCATGGTTACCATAAACAGTTTGACCAAACGGCAGCCAAGTAAATACTGTTAAACATAAAGTCTAAACGCATGTGAAAAGATTGCCCAAGGGCTCATTTAAGAGACATTTAGAAAGGCCTTGATAGTCAATTACAATCAGTTATTGGTAAACAAAAACAAAACAAAAAAAGATTCAAATTCATGTTCAAGATTTGTGAGGTCTTCATGAGTTGTGCACAGTATCCCTGCATCTTTAGTCTTTCTAATGATTTTCAAACTTTCATCATTTCCCATCACACGCACATCTGGACTGAATTATGACACATTATAATTTCAAAACGCTTTCAGTCATTAAAAAATAACAAATACTGAAAATTGCACACATTTGTGTGACCTCTGAGAGTTTGTAGATTATCTGTTGTGACATAACCAAAGCACTTAACTTCTCTCCAAATGAATCAGGTGCGTGAGTTATTAAATGTAGAACAGTTGGGTGCGCTGTACTACAGATCAGGTTGATTATTTTATATCACGGGCTGCTGTGGCTCAGGTGGTAGAGCAGGTTTTCTACTAAATGTGGCAGTTCTGTCCCCAGACGCGCCACATGTTGAAGTGTCCACAGGGAAGACGCTGACGCTCCAAATGGCAGGCCAGCACCTTATATTGCAGCTCAGTCACCAGTGATGTGGGTGTGAGTGGGTGGATGATGCAACAACAACATAAAGCACATAAAACGCTATGTTAGCACAGCACATTTATTGTGACTTCACTGTAATATTATTCAAATCAATAAAGGAAAATATTTCATGAATGATTTCACCCCATTCTCTTTCAGTGCTTTATAGTATTAAAACTATATTGTGTTAGGAAGGAATCCTTAAAATCGCTCTGCCTCAGCAGTGTTCACACTTTGTTAGCACTTTGCTCTTCTCCTGAATCTACACAGGACGGCAGATTGTAGCGAAGCCTCCGTTAGCAGCAGGACGCTAAGAGACATGTTGAAGGAGCATCGCTGTGTTGTGCCTCGCCGTAACAGCTTGCTAATCAATAGAAACTAGCTACAAATTTCCATTCTGTCTGAGAGGAATGACGAACCGACAAAAGAAGAAAAAAAAACCTGTTAATCCCAAAGAAACGTCTCACAAACAAACACGGTCAGGCAAAAGATAATTTGCTAATATTCAAGTTGAAGCAGTGAGAAGCAAAAATGTGACGCCGTCTGCAGGTTTGAATTTGCTCTTGTTATCCGCTCCCTCCTTCATGCTTCTCACTAATTTTCTATTTCTATGTAAATTCATCTCCCGCCTGACAGAAGGCTGCAGTGCAGAGCACACGGGATTCGGCGTGGCAGCAAGCCTCTGTAATCGAGGCTGCCTCCACACAATGTTGCACGGCTTAAAACTGCAGCAAATGGGGGCTGGGGGTTAAAGGAGAAGTGTCAGACAGGGAAAGTAATGAAATGGCCTTTACATTCTTCTTTACCTTGTCTTCCTGCTCTTTTTTTTCCCATCGTGCTCTACATGGAAAGCCAGAAAACAAAAAAATTGTGGCTCTGCTCATGTTTTATCTCAGATTGTTGAATCAATAATCCCCTTCCACCATCTCTTTCTCCTATTTTACTCCCCTGTCTTCATCAATGCCAACTCAGTGATGTTTTCCGCTCGCTGTCCTCCCATTTCTCCGACCTAACATCTCTCTTTCTGCACTTAATAAGCATTTTTCTCACTCAGACAGACCACAGATAGCAGTCCAGGCAGGGCATTCATTTATTTGCTAGGTGGCTGATGTGCAGCAGAAGTCCACAACATCTGCTGCAGGTTGTTTGTTTCTATTTCTGTTGTCTTGTGTGCACAAAAAGAGAAAAGGATCACATATTGCAACAAGTTGCAGCAGAGGGCTTTTTCCATTATTGCTGTTGAATGCTGGCACGAGTCTCACACTTTCCTCTGGTCTGTTCTCAGTCAGCAAAGTGACGCTTTTATTGTGCACGGAGGTCAGCGCTGCGGCAGAGTGGGATGCGTCACTCACTGCCTGCGTCAGTGGAGCAGCAGTGAACCCTTCATATACGCAGTTCATTCAGACTTTAGCTCCCTGCAGACATCAGATCTGTTTGTGGCAGACAGCCCTCGTGTAAACCTTTTCATACAAAAGGGTTATTGTAGATTATCCACCAGTGAACTGAGGGCAAAAACAAATTGATAATTTTATCTTTTTGAGGGTTAATGTCATTTTGCACTTACCACCGATATGAACAACCAACAGTGTATATAAAGCAGAACAAGTAAGCTTGTTTTACAAAATGAACATGAATCACTTCAATCACCTGTCCCTGAAAAGTGGAAACGGCAAACTTTATAGCTAACTGCATAATGTCCTTGCCATAAACAGAATTTAACCTTAGAGCAAACCCAGAGAAATAACAGAGGGCAAATTCAGTGAAATGTGTTCACTTTTAGTCTGACTACTTGGCAAGCTTCTCTGTAACACCATAAGAGAGTTATTTTAGGTTTACAAGACTAAATCTCTATGTCCAACTTAAAAGGTCATACCTGTAATATCAAGAGAGCGGCATAAAAAAGCTAGAAAAAAAAAAACTATGCAGCGAATCAGCGGATAGAAACTTAAAAAAAAGAATGTGTTGCTTTTGTCTCAAAATAACATTTAAAAACAGATTTCTCCCAGCAAGCTAGACTCCTATTACAGCTGTTCAACTCTATAAGGCATTAACGGCTTCATTAGTGGCTCAGTCTGCACTGTCCACATGTTCAGCGTCTCTGGCTCCTCCCAGCAGAGCACTTGAACAAGTTCCATTCCAAATCAGATACAATTAGCTACATGTTTACGAAGGTAAAGAATAGGTGTTAGAATTGCCACCAGTTCTAACTTTCAGCCACATAGTTAAATGTTTTTTGTGGAAGGGGTGGAGCAATTGCCACGACTGCGCCTCCCGTAAATTTCACATTAACACCTACGACTATTTTAATCTGTTCATTCAGCAAAACATGAAGAAGAGGGAAGATGCAATTCCAGCAGATCAACAGATCTCAATGATGGCCCATATCAGCTGGTGGCTTCAGCTGATATCTTGCTTCCAGTTTGCAACTCTCACATGCAAGGCGGCTATTAAATTACTTTAGTTAGCCTACAGTTATTGCACCCTGCATGCTGCTTTGAAACCCACTTCAGTGTGGTGTCTGTCATCACTAACTCCTGCTCCAGCCTGTGAGTAAGGGGTTTGCTGCTGCTTTTTCCTCCTCTGGCTCTCTTTTTATGATTGTGGACACACAGGGAGGTCCCAGAGCAAAGCCGTAATGCCAGATATGAAGTACTGCAGATGAAAATAATCAATCATCTTTTGGCTATAGTGGTCCTGGCTGAAATGGTCTCCAGCTGTTAAGAAATGCACTGTGAATCAATTCTCTTTTAACTGTGAAAGACTAAATGAAGTGCGTTAAGTTCATTCATCGACTGGCGAGCATTACTGTTCTGTTCATTTCTGTATGCATATAAGTTAAATATGCTGCGCCGTGTTTGGGTGTGAGGAGAGTGTGTACATATGTGTGTCTCACTCCCTTTCACTACCCTTTGAATGCTGGAGCTGTGTTTCCATGGCAACGCTGACCCCTGGGAGTCAATGTTATTTTTTTTCCACACAAGTAGCCTCTTTGCAATCCCTCTCTCTCTCTCCCTCTCTCTCATCCATCCTTCCCTCCCACTCTTCATCTCCTGTTCTCTCACCAACTCGCATTGCGTCTCTCTCTTCTTTTGCTATTGTGTACCAAAGTAATAAAGAAAAAAAACACTCTTTACTCATTATCTGCTCCTGCACAGTCCATTTTATTCAGTGGCTGTGTCAGCTCTTTCTCCTTTCAGGACATCTTTACACTGTTGACACACATTCACGCACAAACACAGCGCATCAGAAACTCTCCTTCTTCCTCTCTGTATTCAGACATCGTTCAGTCTCAGTTCATCTCTTCTTTGGATCTCTTTGTCTCCCGTCCTTTATAAGGACACCTCTAAAGACAGCTCCCACTGTTTTGCATCTCGCAAACAGGAGCCTTCATCGTCCGTTGTATAATGTCGTCTTCATTTTATAATTCCACTGAATTCAAGATGGGATGTTATCATGCATGTGTAATCGTAACTTCACAGGTGAGACATCGCCTCGTTTCCCTCTCTGCTGAACATGAACAGTGTAAAACATCAGAAACATCTCTCTGTAACACTGATAAACACATTTGTGTAGAAAGACTGACTTTATACTTCTCTTTGGGATTGTAGTGGAATTAATTGCCTGATTAATAAAGAAACAAATCTATCACTTATATTTCTGCTGGGTAAATGTACTTTAAAACTTCGATAACTAAGTAATAACCTATCTCTTTTTTTGCCCAACCTCCCACCAGGCCAAGCTGATCGTCCCCAACAGTACAGCAGGATTGATCATTGGTAAAGGCGGAGCTACAGTCAAGGCAGTGATGGAACAGTCTGGGGCGTGGGTCCAGCTATCCCAGAAGCCAGAAGGTATCAACCTGCAGGAGCGTGTGGTCACCATCAGCGGCGAGCCCGAACAGAACCGGAAAGCAGTGGAGATCATTGTCCAGAAGATCCAGGAGGACCCGCAGAGCTCCTCGTGCCTCAACATCTCCTACTCCAACATCACAGGGCCAGTCGCCAACTCCAACCCCACCGGCTCACCGTACGCCAACTCAACCGAGGTCATGCCAGCTGCCGCAGCCGCTGCCGCGGCTACGGCTTCTTCTCTGCTCGGCCAGGCAGGCCTGGCTGGGGTTGGAGCCTTCCCAACCACTATGTCCAGCCTATCAGGCAACGACTTGCTCGCCATCACTTCTGCCCTCAACACTCTGGCCAGCTATGGTTACAACACCAACTCTCTGGGCCTGGGGCTCAACCCTGCTGCTGCTTCAGGGGTTCTAGCCGCAGTAGCGGCTAATGCAAATCCAGCAGCAGCTGCTGCAGCTAATTTGTTAGCATCCTATGCCAGCGATGCATCCACCAGCGCTGCTCACCCTGCAGCCAGTCTTGGAGGCTTCTCTCTGGGATCCCTAGCTGCTGCTACAGGGGCCACCAATGGTTACTTAAGCGCTGCTTCACCACTTGTGGCATCATCTCTACTGGCCACAGAGAAGCTAGCAGAAGGAGCAAAGGAAGTGGTTGAGATCGCTGTGCCAGAAAACCTAGTGGGAGCCATTCTGGGGAAAGGAGGGAAGACGCTAGTGGAGTACCAGGAGCTGACTGGCGCCAGGATCCAGATCTCCAAGAAGGGCGAGTTCATTCCTGGAACTCGGAACAGGAAGGTGACCATCACAGGTTCCCAGGCCGCCACACAGGCTGCACAGTACCTGATCAGCCAGCGAATCACCTACGAGCAGGGGGTACGCGCCACCAACCCACAGAAGGTGGGCTAAACCTGACAGCCGATGAGAAACGAGGAGGAAAAGAGGAAAAAAAAAGAGTGGGGGCTTGGGGGAGGAGTATAAAAAAAGTGAGAATGGAAAAAGGAGAGGAGAGCAAGAATGTCGGAAGGAATCGTTCGCACCGTTTTCTTCTGCGTGTTTTCAGTATTCTCTATTAAAAAAAATTTTTTTGACGCAAAGCAAAAATGTGCTGAGAAGACGAGGAGGGAGAGGAGCGAGTTATTACGCTGAAAAACCAAGAAAAAAATGTGCAAAATGTAAATAAGGTTTTATTACTTAACGTCTTGACCTTTTGGGATTTTTTATTGTTTTGTTTATTGTTTTATTGTTTTGTTTCGTTTAGTAAATTAAGCTGTCTGTTTGTTTGTGTATTGTGTGGACAGAGCTGAATGCCATGTAGACAGGCCGACTGCCTGAGAGGCTACAGGAAGTGGGGGGATGGAGGGAAGGGCATGGGTGCGGCAAGGCGGAGGGTTGGGGTTTACAGGGTTCAGCCCTCCACCGCCCCCGAACCCAATACGGAAACAACCCTTAGCCCTCCTTCCCCCTGCAGGCCACACCCATCACCCTCCAGTAGGGTTTTTGTTTTTTCTTCTAGGAGATTTACCCCAAACCCCTCGCCCCACCTCCCTTGAATGCCCCTCTCACTTTTTGCTCCCCTGACCCGCCCCTCTCCCTTTTACAAGGGTTTTATAACAAACAAGACTGCAAACCTCAGCCTGGTGTGCGAGAGAAGAAATGCCCTTGACTCCTCCCCCACCGCCGACACCTTCTATTACTTCACCCGCATATGATCGTACCTCCCTCCTCGTCCCCTCGTCTGGGAGATGAAGGGTGAGGTGAAATTGGGCAGAGGTGCGGGGAAAGAGAATCAACCGGGCACTTTTTTTTCTTTTGCACACCTTCCCATACCTGTGATGTATCCCACAAGCAGTGCAGCGCTGCAGGGGTGTTACAGCATGTGACGCCCACCCCCACGTGTGGCTCTAATGTCTCAGATAGAAAGGCGAAGCGCACGCCGATGACCTCACATAGTGAAAAACCCATAAACGACAAGAGCGATACAGCGCAGGCTGCGGCAAACACACAGGATCTATGGCATTTTTTGCAGTCTGCTGTGATAATTCTATTAACTATATTGTCGATATAGGAATCATTACCTTCGTCATTATTTATTAATGAGTTCACCCATATAAGGCTCAGTTGTGTTTTTTTTTTAATCTGTGAATTCAGGTTGACATGAATGTAAATGAGACTATTTTTGATTTGATTCTTTTGTTTTAATTTAAGTGGATTGAAGATGAATAGTAATGTCACATAGTGTAATATATGTCTTATTTAAGTCCAGTAAGAAAGCCACCCCAGGCATTAGGATCATTACAGTGAAGGATCACCTTATATATCCAGTCAAAGAAAAGAACAGGGAACACACACAGACACGCACACGTTTTCACACTGAAACAGAACATTATGATGCCATATTTGGTGCTAGAAAAGGGAAATCACCATATCTATGATGCAGACTGCAGTAAGACTTCTAGATTAGCAAGAAAAGCTCTAAACCTCTCGTACCACAGGCTGCAGTGCAGCTGAATTAACCTACCTGGTTATCATGCTTAGCTCCTAGCTCATGCTGCAAAAGATCACTGCTGTTTATATGCCCTGTTGCAGTTTGCCTGCATTGTAAAGTTGTAACTAAAATGAATAATCCAGTTGAACTGAAACTAATTCTCGGATAAACTGCTGCTCGGCCTGTGGACGCCCGAACCCTTCGGATTAACCCAAACCACAGACTAGATAGAGTGAGAGCAATTAAGACTAACAAGATACTACTGAGAAATGCAAACATTTAGTCGGAGGTAACACTGAAACGTGACAAAGGAACGTCGTTTATCTGGGGTCCACTGCTGAATCTGCAAGCCTCGCTAGTAGATTTGCTTTTTTACGGCAGCGTGCATATCAGTAATGGAGATAAATAGGCTCACTGACCTTTGCTCTTATCACGCATCCGTCCAACTGCCAATGAGATGAAGGGCAGATGAGAGATTTTTAACATATGTCCTGGGAGCTGAGCTCATTTCTGCCTCTGGCAAGCTGTAGGTCTCCCTCGGAAACGGATTTACTGCCCACTGTAGACCCAGGAGGCTGCTGAAGATGCTGTTGTTTCTTCTGTTGTTGAGTTTTTTTTGTTTGTGTCGTGTTATTTTTGTCTGTTTTTTTTAACAATCGGAGTACACTGAATTTTTTTTGTCTTAATGCACTGTGAAGCGAGGGAGAGTTTCTCTCGACCTATGAGGTCAGGGATGTGTGCTATAGATGGCATCGTTGACTGGATGGTTTTTTGTATGGCAGGGAAAAAAACACGCATATATGAAATATATGTAGAATGCATATGAAGAACTTCACCGGAAATGCACATCATATCTGAATATTGACGGAGGTGAAAGAGACTAGGTCGATGAAGAGGATCAATCAATTGAGGTCAATTAGATCCTACTTACCTGTTATCTTGGAAAAGTGTTTCGTAATTAGGGGGCAGGATGTTGGGGAGTGTTAGGTGTCCAGTAGTAGATTAAAGAGACTGGAACAAATTCTAAATTCAATATCCTATCGCAGCTGTGTCTTTCTCACGTACTGCACATCCAACAGGCAAGTCCCTGGACAGAGATTTAATTCTAACAGTAGCTGAAGTATGACGGAATGTAAAAGGCCAAAAATGAGGAGGGGGTGCATTTGATTTATTGACCTAAAAGCCTGGTGAGGGGAGGGAACACCTCTAAGACTAAACAAACAGACCTTTTGATTCTTTTGAAACCAATCCGACCCAAAATCCTCCACTGTGCTTTTGAATGTGTCACTCTCTGTTGGAGCGCCAGTGAGGGTTTATCTCCACAGCTTGGTAAGGAGGCTTCTTTACTCCCATCTAACACCATCCACACTCTCCTCACCCTCCCACCCGTCCTCAGTTTTCCAGTGCACTCCCATCCTGACACCCCCTCTCCTCCTACCACATCGCTCCATGGGTGACTATGTCTGGTGTTACGATCAATGCATGTCTGCTGCTTGCCCCGACAAACGCCACAGATTGAGCCTCTTCTCTCTTTGCCTCCTCGGGCAGCTGAGGCTCGGGCCACCAAATGCGACACTATCAGAAAATAACCACGCCCGAAGAGGAAGTCATAGCTGGCAGGGCACAGTGCATAAACACTCTTATTTGTAGTTTGTACTTCATAACAGTGACGAGATACATTACTAGCTTGGAAAACATTGCACAAACACACACATATTTCGAGGGAATAATTTCTCTTTGATAGGGTTTGACTGGATTTTATTGCAAAAGCCAGTGTGCTTTTGCTCTGCTATGGAAATATACTGTGCTGAATGCATTCAGTAGGCTGATTTCCATTTCATTTAGAGTAAGATTTGCCTTTTTTCTGCAGGTAGACTCATTTATGGACTTAATATCTATTGAGCAATTTTGGAAAATAATTTTAGGTTTGTTGGTCAGACAAAACAAGCAATTTGTCACATGTAGTTGTTTAGCGGAAACAATAATTACTCAGGTAATTTAAAGATTTTGAATGCTAATTAATTGAAAGTCATGTGGCCGTGTTTCCTCCCCCTGCTTTGGAAAGCGTGCATGCAGCACAGTATGTTTACAGTGGCAAAACTGCACTGAAATTTCTTATATAGGTGCCATTTGATTTAATACTTTAATTCTTTTTTATCTTATTAATTAAACCTTAGGATGACTGTCTTTTACACAGCAGCTAATCTCTTTAGTTATCATAACGTTAGGGGATTGAGATAAAATGTGACAAGTACTAGAAGCAATACATGTTGTGTCGTCCCGTCCCTTATCCTCTGTGTGCCGTAGGAGCTTTTGGATTTACCCGTAGATGTTGGATAGGTTTACACGAGTAATTTTTTTTTCAATTTGTGGAAGATGCTGCTATTTAATAATAATAACAAGAAAAAAAAATACAAGGTAAAAACATATCGAAATCTGTCCTTTAGCTGGAGAGGCTAGTTGCAAGCAGTGTAATACACGCTCTGTTATAAGCTGACAATAAGTTAATAAGAGCATAATTTTAACCTGAACAAGTAAAACCTGTGCCAAAACAGAACTGTAAATGTGTTGATTTAAATCACATTAGGTAAGAGGAGACATACTTTTATATTAAGAAAATGTGAAAAGTGCCAAATGAACCATATTTATAAATCAATACATAGGGGGTCAGTTTTTGAGAACTAGGTACACTAACAGACAAAGCGCTTCAGTATAGCAGTTTGTTCAATCCCTCTTCACTCCTGCCACAAGACGAGGGACCGCCATGTTAGCCAAGTGTTAGCCTGTCCTCTGGGAACTACTCTTCCCAGGATGCAACAGCACTATGACTCTGGGGCTAGAGTATCAATATAGTGATAGGTTAGCATAATAATGCTAAAAAAAAATGTGACTAGATAGCATTCTTAAACACAGCCTTTTATAGTTACGATGAAGATGTATTTTGTGGAAATAGATGTTATCTTTTTTGCACGTCTATATTGCATGATATCAAAGTGAAGCGTGGACAAAAAAAAAAAAATCAAAGAAACAAAAAAAAGAAAAACCATGTAGGAAGTGTGTGTTGTTCATTTTTCGGAGACAAATCTTTGCATGCCGATAAGGGTAGAGCATTTTGGTATTGTTTTACACGCGTTCAGATGTTCGTTGTTTTTCGATGCAGTCGCGTCAAGTCCCGGTCCACCTGCTGCAGGTGAAGACGATGTTTGATTTCGATGTCACGACCGAGTGAGTATTTTGTCGCTAAGCTGTCTAACCTTCCTCAGAGGGATACGAACAAAACTCTCGAACAAACCTAAGACTATTTTGCTACTTGTTGAGCGAGCTTGGACTAAACGCTTCTCAGTTCCTACTTAACTTTTGAACAATTTTTTGAAGAAAAAAAAAATCTGGATTTATTTTCAAATAATAGACTGAGATTGTCCATGAATGTACTCACCTCTCCATAAGTTTGCATATCACTCTTCTGACCACTGGCGTGCAGTAGAGGCTTACATGTGTTTTAGTGTGTCTCTGTAATCTAACCTTACTAACCCCTCGACGCACTCTGTCAGGCTCTCAGTATTAATATGTTGTCTGTCCTTTGAGCCCCCACGCTCTGAGCTCTGGCTTGTCTTGTCATTGAATTGCACCTTATTGACCTCAAATATGACATGGAGCATCTCTGGTCCCGCCCCTCGTGGTCGCGAGTGACTCGTAAAGAGAGACAGTGTGTGAGAAAGAGGTGAAAGATCCCCTCCCTTACTTTTAAATCCAAAATAACGCACAGACACACTATGCTGTGTGCTGCACCGCCTGCCTCCCTCGGGTGACTTGCTGCAGAATTTGGGACAGATTGTGTTTTCACTCCCTTAACATGCAATCCAAGGCTCTGATCTCGGGGAGAGAGAGAAAAAACAGCACTGAACATTGCCAGTGTGGGTTTTGAATCCTGATCCCCCTCCTCCCCTCTCTCTCTGTCTCTCTCTGTCCTAAGTTTCCCAGTTCAGTTTAATTAGATGCTATTGGCTTCGGTGTCAAATTTTTTTGTTTTTTTGCCAAAGTCTCTCTCCGGATTTGCAGTGCGGTCATGCTTCGTATACTGACAGATGTTGTCATGGGAAGTGGCCCGCTGTTCACAAAACTAACTGAGATGGGGAAACGATCGGGATTTCCATTATTGCTCCTCAGTGACACGTTTGCACTAAACCTTCTGCTGTTACAGTGCACGGCACGCCGAGCTGAGGTGGGGGTCAGTGTGCGAGACTACTGTAGATGGTAGCCTTACTGTAGGTGTTCATTCAGCATTGTATTTAGATGTGCATGCTCCTCTCTCTCTCCCGCCCTCTGAGTTTGTCTGCTTTAGGCCCGCTCCGTGGTGTCTGTGTTGCGGTGTAGCCGGCTAGCCATGTTTTATTCATGTCTTATTTTTGTTGGCTTTTGTTTTTACTGTAACGTGTAGAGGAATGCAAACTCAATTCTAACCTGCTCGCCAGGTGACCTCATTGCTTCTCAGTGGGTGTGTGGCTCTCCGACATAGTCCCCAGCTCTTGTTCTCTGCCCCCCGCCTACCCTCCACCGCCACGCCTACCTCCACAAACCCACTCTCACCCACACCCACCACCTTTTCAAAACAACATCTAAGACATCTTTTGGGACCCCGCTCCCCACCCCCTTTTCCACCCTTCTTCCTCCCCCAACTCGGGCCCCATCGAAGCACCAGCAACTGTAGACTGCATTTGTCATATCACTGTTTTTCTGTTCCTTCTCTCGTTTCTCTGTTTATTTTTTTCCTGGTTTTGATTTGTACTGTATGCTCTAACCCAAACCAGTTTTAACAAAATGCCATTTTCTGTATGTAGCCTGTTTACCCTACTCCACCCCCACCCCCCCTACACACACACACACACACACACACAAACACAATATCCTCCATGCCCTCTTTTTTTGCACTTTCACTGCCCACTCCTCCTCCTCGCCCAAACATACACACACTTTCCTCCTCCGCCTCCCACGAGTCTCTTCTCTCGAGTGCCAAAATAGAACAGAGAGGAAAAAAAAGCAAAACAAAACAAAAAAAAAGACAACAACAACAACTACTACTACCATTCCAAGCGTTTCTTTGAGTTGTTCTTGTGTGTCGGACATCCATCCTGGAAGCACCCATGAAGCCAGCATGCTCCGCCCTCATAACATGATGTCGCTCATGACGCCTCAACTGAACAGCACCTTGCCCCCCACCACCACCACCTCCTCCTCCTCCTCCTCCTCCTCACCACCCCCACAGAGCTAAACCCGACAAGGATTAACCCTTCTGCAGGTTGGCTACCTACCTACTGTCCTGCCTCTCAACCTACCTTAAAAAAAAAGCCCTACCGCTCATGCCAGCTGCTTTCCTAATTCTGTCATTTCTTCAGCCTGTGGGACTTCATTGATTGTGTGCCATAGTGTTGGGGGCACCTTTCACTCTCCTCACCTCCCCCTTCTTTCTATACCCCCACCCCACCTTTCTCTCTCTCTCTCTCTCTATAACCCCTCTCGCTCTCGCTCCATTTGATTTTTCTCGATGGGAAAGATTAAAAAAACCTCCATTTTCTAATGATGATTTTTTTTGTTGTTGTTTAACATCCAAACCACGCACGCCGACACATGCACCGCCCCCAGTGCAGTGGTGTGGGGAGTGTTTACGCACCGTCAGCTGCGCAGCCATCCTCTGTCTTCTTGAACTTTTTGAACTTTCACCCCCTCATGAACTTTATTGACCTTCTTCCTCCTCCTCCTACCCCCCTTCTGTGTTCATCCAACTGTTTGGACGATAACTCTCCATTCCATCCCCAAAACCTCTCTGAGACTGTGCAATGCTAGCTGATATGATTGGATTTTTTTGTTTGTTTGTTTGTTGCTCACCATTGGGGACAGTTCTCTGAGCTATAAGTCAAAAAAGAACAAAAAAAAACATATGAAAGGACGAAAAAAATATTTTAAAAAATGCAGACAAACAAAAAAAGGATAAAACACTAAACAATTGTTTCTCCACAATTTCATTTTTTTTCTCTCTCATTGTAAATATTTTTGTCAGATTTTTTGCCGAGGTGTAAAGAGAGAAGTGTTGAGCAGAAAGGGGCGGGCAGCATAAAGAGAAACTAGTGGACGCGGTAGACGATCGTAACACTTTTCATCCTCTGTATCCGATACTTAGGTCTGCCTGTATAATCGGCTATGCTAGTTCTACTGTGTTAACCTGTGCTGTTGTTATTAGTGTTGATTTACCTACTGTATTCGCTGTTTAGCGTTCATGTCGGCTAGCCAACTTTTTAGATAAGTGTGCTCATCAAATAATAATACTAATCTTGAGAAATAGTCCGAGCCATTCTCAACGTAGGCTTGCTTTTGTACATTTGTTGATGTTTCTTAACAGTGAGTTGTAGTGGCACTAGTATCTTTTTAATCATCAAGCCATAGTGATTGAAAACGCTTGGTCATGTTAGAGACATATCATCGTGGAAGACGGCTCGACTCAGCTCCTCCAAGTCGGAGAAAGAAAAACAAAAACAGGGAGGCGGAGGCAGAAAATTGAAAAACAAAAGAAGAAGAAATTAAGCTTCTCCCGGGCTACAAAATGAGGAAGATGAGCTGCTAACTTTTGTGCAATACAGTCCTAGTTTACATAACATAGAAGGATAGTTTAGAGATGATTAACCTCTGCAGGTGCCGCTCAACCACTCCGCTGCCTGCAGAACCAAACTTGTATCATATCTCCATATTTCGCCTCCACATCAAAGACATGTTGAAACTATTAAAGTGACTGTGTGAGATTAGACTCCACCATTTCATTGCATTGCTCTGAGCTCCACTCTTGATTTATGCTGCCTGCCCCATTGCCCTGAGAACACCACATGAGCTATTTATTTCTCAGACTATTATTATACTATTAATAAATAACAACACAACGAGAAAAAGGGAACGACTGGAAAAAGGTGAATTAATATTATAATTGTTTTGTTTTTATTTTTAGTATTTAGTGGTTGCTTTTAACAACATTCATTAACTGACTTAAAGATTACTGAATATTTAATGTAATTGTAGCATTGTGTTTGTAAAGAGAAAAAAACCTAGTGAGTTGTGTTTCTTGACTTGTGGATTACCAGTGAAGTGGGCAATCTAGTGCTAATATATATGAGGTCTTTTTTTAAGGATTCTTATTTTGCGACAGCAACAGCAGTCATTATAAATGTTCATTTTAGCATCACCTGTCTTCCGTTGTCTTATTCTTCACCTTCCACCACACTCTGCATCATCACAGTAACACATCGCAAGTCTGAGGGTGGGGACCGAATGTGTGTTTGGGCGAATCGAGGTGCGCGCGCGAGGGTGTGTGTGAGCAGCGTGTGTCGTGAATGTGTGTTAGTTAACAAACCTGTGTTTATTTGTGTGTCTATGCAAAATATGGTGCACATGTGCTTGTATCTTGCGTGTCTGTCTGCTCACACGTGCGAATCTGCGTGCGTCTGCGTGGATGTGTGTGTGTGTGCGATTGTTGGGTCTGTGAGGGGGGGGTTCGGGGTGGGTGTTGTGTCCAGTGTCCACCAAAAGCTAAAACTTGTCAGGCTTCCATACTTCCTGATGGAACCTCCTGACGTTATAGCTGCAAACCCTCATCATGTGATCTGACTCAACTCGACTGTCCATAACCCCTTCAGTCACCTGACCAACCAAATCAACCAATCACTGTCCACCACTACCGCCTTCCCCCTGCGCCATCCTTTGCTGCACACCACGTCAGCCCCATGTGATGTTCTCCATTGATAACATACTACTGTCACAATCTACTGTTACATGCTGACAGATCTGGGGATAAATACGCTTGCTTTCGTTCATTCGAGGTGTTTTCACCTTTGAGATTATTACTAAGCGCTCCTTAAATCAAGGCAAGTGTCCCTCAGGTTGTTTGACTTTGAAAGGATCAGTTCACCCATATTTAATGTTTGCCCAACAAGTGCAATATCTGTCAATAATTTATGCTCCAAAACGCTGGAGGTGAATGAAGTTAAGTCCGTGGTGGTGCTCACAGCATTAAAAATGCATATGTAAATTTAATTCACATTTGTGTGCATATATTTCTGAGGAAACCACAGCCCTCGCTGCAAACAGCTTTGCTGTAGTTTCTGGGACTGATAAGTCAAAACACTACATGAGTCAAAAAGACAGGTGCTGTCTAACCATCTAAAAAAATTTGAATGTGACTTGAACAGTTTGGGAGATTTTAGCTGTACAGAAGTCAGATTTCTCTTAAATAATAATGAAGGAGATAGGCTACATTTACCAAATAACAGCAATGCCCTTCTCTGTTATACAAGAAACTCCTTGTGAATAATTTTATGTAGAAAGTATTTTCTCTCTGCCAAACTACACCTGCTAACTGTGGAAGGAAACGTGCATCTACCTGTGACAAGACAGCTGAGCTGTGATGATGGTTAGCTACATGTTTCCTTTAAGTGGCAGATATAGTTCCATAGAAGTGAAATAAAAATTACATCAAAGATAATAAAGATAATTTTTTGTTGGTTTTTTAGTAATCTTTTCAAACTCTAAGAAAATAGCACTCGACAAGTACAAATTTGGATTTATAACATTGAAATTTTGAGGTACATAACTTGAAATGTTGAGATGATAATCCAGCCTAGCAAAAATAAATAAATCAGCAACTTAAACAGGCTTCAGTAGTTACTGCCGTGGTGTCATCCAATCATGTTTTTTGGTTCCTTGATCACCACAGCCTGGGTCCCGCATAGTTTTATTACACCGAAAAGCTGGCATCTCCAAAATTGGGCAGCTTACACCAAATAAATCGAGATGGATAAATAACTCTACGGCCCAAAATGTCAATTTGATTTTGAGAAGAACTGTACCTCTAAGTAAGAAACTATTTCTTGGATAGCTTGGATGAACTGACCCGTTAATCAGCCTGAGGTGGACTTGTTCCGTTTAATTTCTTCAGCGTCATTTAATGAAATTTAGTTTGTTTTCCCCAGAACTGCATATTACATTTCTACTGTTCATACTACTGTACGTGCTGCATACTACCTTACCAGGTCAGAATCCACCTTAACCTGTCTCCATGCCAACCACAGAGGAGCCAGTTGCATGGCAACCGGCTTCCGCCACAACAAAACAACCTACCAACCAGCCATCTTTCTCAACTGATGAGGCCACGCCCACCTGACTATGATCGCTCCGTAGAAGAAGAGATAGAGGAAGAGAGAGGATAGGAAGAAGGGATGACAGATGAAAGAGATGTAGTTGTGATTCTCAGGGTGTCTTATATAGATCTACTGTTTAGTCTGTTCTCCAGTCTCTCACTGGTGTCCTGTTGCCCCTAACTGAGCCCAAAGACGATCATGTCCTCCTCTGATAAAGTCCTTGTTTGATTGACTACTGACCAATTCCTCTCCATCAGTTGATTGATAGTATTGATTGACCAATTCTCTTGAGAGCTTGAGCTGAAAGGAGCTCAGCACTGTAACTAATGTTTACAACCCAAATGAGACCAACAACGCTGTTGAAAGAATGTCTAGGACTTAAAAAAAAGGGAAAAAAAAGAAAAAAAGAGAGACAAATCTCTGAAGAGTACTTATTTCTAAATGATGGAACTTTTCGCTTACTTTCTATGTGACATGAGGTAATGTAATTTTTTTCAGTCATTGCATGTGACTATTTTTATTTGCAATGAAACTGTTAGAATGGATGGTACATTTGTGACGTCAGTGCAACGTTCAGACACCGACGCTAGAAGTCAGCCGGTGTCTACTAAGTGTTTTCATGTCGCCGTGAGGAGTGCTTATGGACCAATGAATGCTAAATGTGTGACCATACAAAGCTGTAAAGGTTTTGTTTATTTGTACATGGTTATGGGTAAAATAAACCATTGAAGCAAATTAACATCTTTAGTCTTAAGGAGTAAGCCCTCACACGTTTATTTGTAAAGTCAGTGCCGAGAAAGGTACTTTGGATAATGCAGTCGAGGTAAGTTTCAACAGTTAAAGCTGGTGATGTGCTTCCATTCAAACACTCGGAGGGCTCGATGTAGTTGTGTCAAAGTGTTAGAGAGGGTCAAGAACGAAAGAAAATCAGGGTTCGATCCACTTCCACACATCACCATCCTCCCTACGACAGGCATCACAATCAAGAAGGGGTGAGCTTCAACTCTCTGACATATCCATCTACCCACAATCCTCCTGTGCACCAGAGTCATCCGATCAACAAACACCTGCACCCCCGCATCCACCATGTCAGCTCCTGTGACCTCTGGCCAAATCGTCTCAGCCCTCTCCATGCCATCGGCTAAGTGGCTAGTGGCTTTTTGAGCTGTTGTTGCAAAGCCTCCTGGGAAATGGAGTCACAAACAATTCACAGCATGGTCTGACCAACCTCTTGTCACTCTCCTCCCACACACCTTTCTCCATACGCCACTAAAGAAGTTCCTCCGGCTTCCAGCGAGAAGGTCATGCCATTTTGTTCCTGATGGGTTAGGTCGCCACAAACAAGAACATATACGGGCTTTCCGGGCAGCTAAAATACAATATGGAAAAAATGGGTAAAAGTGACTTTTTACAGTCAATTCTTACATAATACATTCAGTATTAAGATCTAACCACTGAGATGTTCATCGCTACACTTTGCACTATAAATGCTATGTGAAACTTTACTTTTTTTGTTGTTTATGAAGCTAGAAGTGCTGTTGGAGCAGCAACTACTTTATTGGTAGACTTTAGCCTCAAACGTGGAAACGCTGAAAAACAGTGGGGTTGGCAAAAAAGTTCAGTCACAGGCTCAAAATAATAGGGCACATTTCAGAAACTATACCTCAAGTACAGTGATTTACCGGTCATATAAAAATTTACAACCGATATTCAGGGTTTAAACTATTAACTTTAGGGTCCAATCACACTGTTGCACTACTATAGAACTCGACCTGACCTGATGTGGCTCTAAAATGAAGCTGTAGATACAAACAAGTCAAAACTCCTTTAGAAGTACATGACTTAACTGTCTGTACAGCTAACAGCATCTTCTTAACGGCATTTCCTGCGCAGGATGTGACATATAAAAAATACATTTGACTTAATTAATTCTAAATGATGCAACTCAACCAAATTGATCACTATATTATAACATTATTTCTGACTATTATGACCAAATACCACAAATATGCGTGCCAGGCTCTCCGACAAATCAGTTCAAACTGAACTTACTGACAAAAGCATCAGTCACAGAGACCTAGACACCACCTCCCTGTCACCAGGTATAACTGGTCACAAACAGCGTGCAGGAAAAACCGTAATGGGATTCTTTTGGTTGCGGGCAGACTGAGTGCCACGTTTGCTTGTAGTTTGTATGAAAGAAGCTGACTTGCCTGCAAATACCTGCAATATGCCTGCAGTGAAACTTGAAAAATTGAGTCGCACACCAGAAATGGTGATGGTTTGCTTTCAAAGTAAAAGCCTTATTGCTGGAACGAACCATTTTCAAAGGCTGAAACCTTTACTTTGAAAAATCTCTATTTCTGGTTTTCATCACACATTACAATGTTTCACTACCACTTGATGAGTAGTTTGCTGTTGTTTGCAGACAACTTCCATGCGAACCTCTGGTGACCGCAGCAACCTGCCAGCAACCAAAGCAACTGCTAGGAGGTTCTGGTGCAGTATCGTATCCGTATTTGCAACCTGTTTCCAACTATCATCTTTCACATTACGAACCACTTACAAGTCCGTCTTGGAATACATGAATTTCCCTAGCAACCAGCAGGTGACGGGGTGTCAATGATCAGATTTAAAGCCTAAATGACCGGGGCATGAGCAATTTATTTTACAGTGATTACCAGCAGGGGTGGATCCTGGGATTTAGGGCCCAGGAAAATAATATATCACTTTATGCCCCCAAAGTGGAAGCCATTGTTTCAAAAATTAATAGTTTTAATGATAATGTTCTTTATTTATTTTACATTGATACACCACATGCAAATGCTTTTTGTATGTAAAAACCACAAACACATTATTGTCTCTCAGAAATGAAGTGCGCTAACCAACACTTGGTTACACTTGGAGAGGCAAGCAGCATCTTTAATTCTGAATTCACTATGAGTTTAATTTCCAGCTGTCCCTCTTTTCTGGTTTGAGACCCAGACTTTGATTTTATCCACCCTATCGTCTTACATCTGTACCGCTCAGTGTCAACTAGGAGCTAAAAGTACCTGTTAAGTAAACATTATTTTATGGTGATAGGTTCATTATTTTCATTTTTTTTAAAAAAGACAAATTAACTGTTTCAAGTTTAAGTTTATTTCAAGTTTATTTATTTATATAGCACTTTTAAAAACAACTGTTGACCAAAGTACTCTGCAATAAAATAGTCAAATCAGAAGACTTACCAAATAACATAGAATGTAGATTAAGAGAAAATAGAATCATGGAAAGAACAATAGTAACAGACTCATTTTGATTTAAAGGCCAGAGAATAAAAGTGGGTCTTTAGACGGGTTTTAAAAGTATCCAGTGTTGGGAAGATCCTCATATGCAGGGGCAATGTGTTCCATAATTTAGGAGCAGTCATGGCCCGGTCTCTTCTGTGTATTAATCTGGACCTTGGGACAACCAAGCGCATTTGGTCTGCAGACTTCAAGGATCTTGGGGGAGAATACCAGGTTTCACTGATTTCTAGTGTGCCTGTCAGTCTTGGGCCCTTCATCGCTTTGCCAACCCATTAGCAGATATACATTTTCCCCATGTTAACTGGTCTCTAGGCCTCTGTGATTGGGGTTTGAATTGAATTACCACTGTCACTGAACAACCCTTTGGCATTTTGCAGTGAAACCTTGTTGAGCCATTAAGAACAAATACTCACACAAGTCTATTTTTTTGTGCTGAACAGCAGCATGAAAATCCAACATATGAACCCAAGACAGTATATACAGGGATGCTTTGCCTTGCTGTTGGGACTTTTGAATGCAGCAATGCAAATGGTGCCAGCTCTCAGGATAATAATCTCATACTAGTGGAAGAGGCCAAATTTTAATCAGGTAAGGTTTTTGCTTTTACTTCAAAGCAAAACTTGTTTGATTATGGCTCAATGAGCTAAATGTTGATTCAAATAGTTACCACCCCCAATATCTTTCCATGATGTTGTCATTTATAATATATTCACAATATATCAATAAAAGGTGGCATTTGGCTTCATAGTTAACACGAAATAGCCTCCACTGTTTGGCTTCTCTTACTTAACAGAAAGGATTATTTCTGGCTCCAGGGCACTTCTTCCTCCAATAAACATTTTTGTGACAAAACATATTCACTCAGATGCTTTTAGAAACAAAACAACATCTTTCTGACAGTTACTTTGAATGTGTTCACGTCCTTTCTCCTCATCTGTACAATGGCTTGAAAATTGACCACTGGGATGTACTCCAGTTTTAAGATGAATTACACTGTGCCTTAGATCAGCTCCCAACGGTGCTGTAGGTTGTGTCAGAACCACAGAGTGCTTTGAGGAGACAGAAGGTAAGTGGATTAGTGGCTTGAGAGAGGTTAAAGGATAATTTTGTGTAAGAAGATGAATGCAAACTCTCTACCTGTGTATAGCTAGGAACACATGGTTTATAAATATATATAGTAGTTTCATTTTTCCAAGGTCCTGTGCATTGTGCAGGGAGTGATTAAAGCTTGGTTCTTCCTCTGCAGAGACAGTACATTTTCAAAGTCACAGCTCTGTAGAAGAATAAAGACAAAGAAAGCAATAAATCCCCTCACATCACTGCTACAACCTGCATTAAAATATACAGTTAAAAACTCGTTTCTGTTGAAACTTCATGCTGTCAGTTAAGCATTTCATTTGAAAGCTTGAGAAATGTCTTCTGACGATTATTTTAGCCACATAATACATAAACAACATTATTATGAAAGACATTTTTAAACTATCCAAACTGGAAGTGTAGTTGCTTTTATATGTCATGTCATTTTTCAGTGTTTCAGTCACCACTGCCCTGCTTTTCTATAGAGGACCTTGCGATGAAGCTAGGTTAATAAACTAAGCCTGGTGCTAACACATAGATCACCGACTTCATTGAAATGAGGCTGCTCAGGTGTTGTTCATGCAGCTGCGATTTTCTGTCAACCAGTCAAGCAATTATGAATAAGTTGAAAATCCAGAGTTTAAATACCACCACAGACCTTAAAAGTAATTTAATAAACTATGAAATGAAGCATCTTTCCCAGGAAATTCCTCTGATTCTTAATTGTAACTGTAATTGTAGCCAGTGCTAGCTTGCCATCCATCTTTGTCAGTTTTAACAAAGCACCTACGATTGCTATTAGCTCACCTTTCCTCTTAGAAGCTGCATATTGATTTTCCTCCTTCTTCATGTGTTCCTTTCACTGCTTTACACGCTCCCTCATTCATCTGAACTCTAAGAATAGATCCCACTGAACCCCAAAGGAGTTTTCACAGGAATGTCCAACTTGTTCCAGTGAGGTTTGGTGGAAGTAGGGATGAAGATACATCGCATATGCTCGCTTACTGCAATATTTCTGCAACAATGCTCAGCTTTTACGAGCCTTGGGTTGCAGCTCTTGTTTTTTGTTTTTGCCTTATCTCTGAGGATTAGATGGAGGTTCATATGATCACATTTTGTAAGTAGGTCTGTGCCAAATGTCTACGTTGTCCATCTGCAGATGTAGATATCTGAACTAAACCAAAGTAAGCAACAAGCAGAATCACACTACACTGCCCCGGTGCTGGCAGTGCATCTTCACAGCATTAATAAAAAAAACCACAGATGCATCCTTTAGTTTCACAATTCAGGAAGGCATAAAGGGACATGCAAATATTTAGAGTATTACAGCAAATTATTTATAGTGTTGGATTCGGTACTGGATGCCTCTCTGTGCTCTTTCTCCCTGACCTGACCATGTTTACATACAACCATTAAGCTGTGACATATCCACACCCCACTGAAACTGTTAACTTTTAGTAGCTGTTATAAATAAGTAAGGCAATCGATCCCAAAGAGTTTCCATGGTTCCTAAAGGGGGTGAATATACAGCATTTTTGTTTTTATTAGCACAGGTTAGGGAAAAGAAGGTTTGTGGACTAAACCTATAATCTTCTACTTTTTCATGGTGAAGATGGAGATGACCGCACCACTGTTCCTACAGAGAAGCAATGACTGTCTACCTTAAAAATAAATTACAGCAAACAACCAAATAATAATCACCACTCCCTCCAGCTGCCTGCTTTCCATCCCAGTCTGAGGGCATGTGAGCCTTTGCCAAACTAAGCAGCAGATGTTTTGAATCTAAAAGATACACAATCACTTAATCCTTTGCAATTCACATTCTGAGCAACACCGTTTAACTGGATCCACAGTGAGGAGGGAGGTTGGCTCAAAGGGTTTCATTCCATAGGGCTATATTTAATTCGAGGGG
Source organism: Haplochromis burtoni (assembly GCF_018398535.1). NCBI lineage: Eukaryota > Metazoa > Chordata > Actinopteri > Cichliformes > Cichlidae > Haplochromis > Haplochromis burtoni. Next base: position 552,397 of record NW_024582514.1, read on the forward strand.
ATGAAGCAAATTAAAAAACAGATCTGAAAAATGTAATTCAGTAGGTAAAATTGCGGGCATTATTGGATCTTTAATAATATCACCTTAAATCTAAATTGCGGCTTTGAGGCAGTGTATGTGCTTCGCCCCGAATGAAATGCTGTATTTGGGCCTTGCAGGTTATTTTAAAGATGGAGCAGAAACATGAAATGATTCATCTGTCAGTGCTCTCAAATTTTCCTTCCTTGGGATGTGGACTGCTGAATTATTTAAAGTGTTTCACTATAGAATTTTTTCTTCTTTTGATAAGAAATGAAAATATATCAACCACCAGCAGATTCACAGATAACAGATTTAAAAAATCAGCATTTACCTTTTTGAAAGGAAACCCTTTAAGTGATATAAAGAAGACAACAGCGCAGTCCCTTTGCAGGTTTTTGATACAACCTATTTTATATGAAATTTAGAGTGTAATAAAAAGTTTAATAATTAAAGATATGATTTCTAATCTGACTTCATTTTAAATTAACTTGAATAATTTTGGAACCTAAAATGCTTTGTACTTACACGGAAAGCTTCAAATCTCGCATTATGAAAGTATCTTAACCACATACAGCCTGCAGATTTGTCTCACATAAAGTCACTGAACCATAAGGAGAATATTTAGGAGTGAAAATGAGCTGATAGTCCGTCTGCTCTTTCATCTAAAAGCAACTAATCTTACAGCAGCTGTAAGCCGAACAACACATTCTCCTGCCTTCATCAAGTGTTTCAAGTGACGTCACACACACACACCTAACATATGTCTAACATAAGTAACTCAACTTGTTGCACTAATGATATTAATATATATTTATAGTTTTGTTTTAAAAAGAGTGCTTATCAATTTAAATTGCTCGTCACCGTCTTTAATCCATATTATTTTCCTACAGCACCATCATAAGTGCTATAATTCAGATGTACATTTCTTTCTCAAACATGTTTCAGTTTTATTGAATGTATAATATGTGTAAAAAATCTTTACATCAACCATAACTGCATTACAAAAGCTGTGACTTAAAAAAAAGAACACTGTAGTATGTACAGTGATTGCTTTATCAATTTTATGGTACCTAATATGTTTTGCAATCCTGCAGCTGTTGTTCGTTTTCTTTTGTTTTTGTTCTGGAGTCGATGCTTTAATAAATAAATTTTTCTACGGCACAAAAGGGAAACCTACGCAGTGCTTGATGTGTCTAGCCGATGTTGCTGTGGGTGGCGGCAGAACCAGAACGCAAAGAAGTCCTGCTCCCTTCTCTCCCTGGTGTTTATTTTTTTCATTTGTGAACAACATAAAAATGCAATTTGCCCAAATGCTCTCTGCCTCTTCTTTCAGTACATAAAGCACTATTTTACTGCTCTACTTCTTTTCTTCTTGGATTTATTTCTCCTTGGAACATTTTCAGGCAAGCAAATGGAACTTGTTGCGTTGAAGGTAAGACACATCTGGACGGCTGTTAATGCTCTACATTGCTCTAATCTCCGTTTGCAGCATAATAAAGGATTGCATGTGGCATCTAAAAGGTTTGCAGAGAATTATCACCTGATGCTGCACTTCCCGTCAGCTCTGCAGAACGTCTTAGTGCTCATTTCCAGCTGTAGCAGGCAGCTGTTTTCATCAAAAAGCTCCACAACTCAGCCAGCAGGAATCATATCCCAGCATTTCAAGCTATCCATGGTGCCAAAGTCGTTTTGCTACTATATAGGCCTGCAGTATAATTAAAGAGACTATTACGAGGAACGTTTAGGAAAGTGCAGCATGATATATATTTGTTATTATGTTCCAACACAGTGAGCTAATGCTTTATTCCATTAGCTCTGCAAGTGTCAGGGCATGTTTTCAGCCCACTCTTTCCAGCATGCAGATTTTTGTTTTACTTTGACCTGAATTCACCAAATCCTCCGGAGCAGCTGTGCAGGGTGAACTCTGATTTGAATAAGACTAAGAAATTGTGTTGAGCTGCGGCTGAAGCACAGAAGCATCCAGAGCTGCTGCGTGGGCTGACGAGGACAGATTAGCATAATGAGGATATAGGCAGAATCTTTGGGTAATCTTCTAAACATAACAAAAAGTGTGAACAGTGTGTTCGCAAGTATGCATGAGGAAGATGACAAAGAGGAATCAGCAATGGAGTCTAAATTTGTGTGAGCATCTTTAGAAGGCAGCAGCGAGAGACGGCGTCGACGCGTGTGAGAGAGAGGCGGCATTTTTAGAGTGATGGGCCTTTACGCAGTTTATGTTCCATAATACAGATTTACACTTTATAAATGACAATAAACCAAATAAATAAATAAAAATGAATAAACAAATGGATAGATTATTAAAGGCGACATGTCTTCATTACTTTATTAGGAAATGAATAAGAAATTATATGTTGCTGGGAAATAGTCACCTTAAAGGTTTTCACCTCAAACTGATTATTAAACATTAAATGCTATTCAGGCAATGCATGTTTTCAGATTTATATTTAGCTCATTTCAGAGAAAGACCAAGACATGCAATGAAAGAAATATGTAATTAAGGCTAAATTTGTGAGCCTGCAAGTGCAGCTAAGTACAAGAGAAGTAGTCAAAGAGCCACCGCCCGGCTAACAGTTATGCTCATTTTTATTGCATTACCCCATTAAAATGGCATGATTAGAGAAATTAATTGCCGAAAGGTGATTTTTTTTTACTGGATTTTAGCAATTTTTTGGGTAGAATTATACAATTTATCTTTTTGCATTATGAGGGATCAAGAATAGATTCGGCAGCAATGCTTGGAAGTAAAAATAGTGAAATCTTGAGCAGGGTTAGACAGTGTAAGCTCTCCTCTAATAGGATGTGTGAAACATGCAGTCATGCCAACAAAGCTCTTACAGCACAGACAGAAAAGCATGGCTTAACATGCGTGTATTACATTAAGTATATGTAATGCAGCGTATTGTATAATTAACTGATAAAGGCTATTGCATTATTGTATTTGCATTATTTTTTAAAGGAGCAGGATTAAAATAAGTTTTTTTTATCTGTTGTGTGTCTACCATGCAAAAGACCTGACTGGATATACAGAGTGTTGTCAAGTGTTGGCTACATTTACAGGATTGTGCTGTTGTTTTAACACAGACATAATACACGTGTTACACATTTGGTTGTTCCAATCAGAAAAATGTAACACATCCAGTGTTGCAACATAATACAGCCATAGTCCAAATTTGACTTTATTTTTGGCACAAGTTTGAAGACATGCATAGAAACAGAACTTATTACTGCCGTTGTTGTTCTATTTTTACTGTAATAACATTCCCTCGCCTCCCAGCCCTGCAAATCACACAAACCCACAAGGACACATTAGTCTTTCCACAGTTTATGAGAAGCCAGCAGCCCTCTGCACTCAGACTGCACTCTGAAAACAAGACAGTTCTTCAAAGGTCCAAAATGGTGCTTTGGTCGTGACCAAGACCATAACAGTTTAACGTTGGTGGCTCCTAATTCCCACTATTACGTCACTAATACGCCACCTTTGTCTTAAAATACATGCCACGCAGGGGGTGGGAATATCTGTAAGGAAGCCAAACAGGAAATTCCTTCTCTTAGATGGTGCAGGAAAAGACTTTAGGAGGGTTAGACTTACTAATATCATGTATGAAAATATAAGCAATAAAGCCATACTTCATTAGTGTACCCACATGTGACATTCATTAATTACAAGACTGTGATCAAATCTGTGAAAAACAAAGACACTCCTGTTTTTTTGGCCAAAGTATTCCTCTGGAAACCAGAAGAGCCGCCTGCAGGTATCTTACAGAGTCATTTTTAATCACAGTGTAGCAGCCTCTCGACACGTTTGGCTCTGCCCAGCGGGTTCGACTATCCACCTGTCTTTGAGACCCCCAAACCATCACGCGAACCCTGTCGGGAGACATTAGACTTTCCGTGATGTATGGAAGTGAGCCAGAGAGCGCTGAAACCACATCAGGCTGCTCTGACTGCCTGAGGCTGCTACACATTACAGTCACAGCGGAGCAACAAAAACACACAATGTAAGCTCCTTCGTTCTCTCGTGGTTGTTTTTGCTTTATTTTATGATCTGCAGGTATCACACATGATCATTTACCTGTCTGTCCGTTACAGGTAACATCTCTTTACCGACCCAGTGGTCACTACTGCATAACTGAGTCACACGCCAAATCAAATTTTAACAAAGAGAGCTGTATGTTCTGTTTTCTTCAGAAATCTTGTAAAAATGTAAATCGTTGGTGAATATTCTGTCAAAACCCATCACATCGGTCCCAATAAAATGCATTAAAATAGGGAATGACAAACATAAGTCCTCAATGACTTATAAGGTTTATATATAGCAGCAAAATATTTGCTGTTTGGACATTCTTTCTAAGAATCTGAGCCTCTATATGACAATACATGAACATTATCTTAGGGAAAAGTCTGTATGTGTGCCAGAGAGCACAGCGCACAGGGAGGAGACTGATAACACGGCTTGAGAGTGTATCAGAAAAGCAACAGTGAGAAGTTTGACGTTAAAATCGGGATGCCAAATACCTCGATATGATCAGGGCTGTGGTGAAAGGCAGTTTTAAATATCAATTAATATCTGAGACATGTATTATTTCTACTTTGAGACATTGTTTGATTATTATTAGTCAGCTGGTAATCAAGAAGCTGATGAATGAGTCAGTGATAATTAAAGATGATTGAGGCAGCTGAGGCAAATGCTGACACGACTTCAGGGTTCTGCCTACTACTCTCCATAAAAGGCTTTTGCTTTTCTCCGCCTTTAAAAATACATAAACACTCCTACTGCAGCCTTTCCTTGCCTTTTCTGTCTGTTTCAGTGTAGCCTCACTCCTTAACCCCTTTTACTTGTTTCCTCCCTTCAGTCTTCTTTGCCTCGGGCTTTCCATCCCTGCTTTTCTCCATCCCTTCCTCTTTCCTCATTTGAACAAGAGACAATGGAAGACAGCAGTCGGAAAAAAATAAATGTCAGGACTAAGTGAGATTCAAGACAGACTTAGCGGATTGGTGAACTTGAACTAACCTTCAGTCTTTGCATTCCTCTGCTCTGCTTTTAAGTTATTACTGTTGTGGGTCATTTAATAACTGAATGATAATCTGATCAGGCTAAGTGCTCGGAAATAAAGAGGATGAAATGAAGCTTTCTTTATTCCTCCAGTCAGACGGATGAGATCCCAGGGTTTCAATCCAAAATGCAATGAAGCAGATTTCATTGGAAAAATCATTAATGTTAGAACAAGAAATAAAAATCTATCTATAGGATATATTTAAACAGCAAAAAAATCAAAGTTATTCAGCAGTGTTAAACTTTCCACCTTAAGGAAAAAACTGTAGAACACAGTGGCTAAACACGAGCCCTCAGAGAACGTCAGCCTGTTATGGCATCTTTGCGTCATCATGGGACATCTGTGCCTTTTTATGTGACATATCACACAATAAGATCTTGACCTTGAAAAAAACAAGAAAGGTCAAAGTCAAATGCTACGCCAACTTAGGTGCTATGTTCCCCAAGGCTTAGTATATTGTCGAGAGAAAATGCCACCCAAAAAAATTTGGGTTAGTTAGTTTTGGTGTAGGTAGTGCACGCCTGAAATCATTGCATGGTTCATTGTACTAGCAGACCATCCAAGAAGGTTGTGCTACAGTTTTGGTGAGGGAAATTCCCTTTTATTTGCCCCTTCATCCATTCACTTCTGCTGAAGCCTATCCCAGCTGTCTTAGGGTGAGAGACAGGTTCACCCTGGACAGGCCGCCAGTCTGTCACAGGGCTAACACATAGACACAGACAGCCATTTGTCCTCAAATTCACTCCCACATTCACACCTACTGGCCATTTAGAGTTTTCAATTAAACTATCCCCACAACCTGCATGTCTTTGGACTGTGGGAGGAAGCTGGAGTACCCAGAGAGAACCCATGCAAACACAGGGAGAACACGCTCCACACATAAAGAACTGAACTCAGGACCTTCTTGGTGTGAGGCAACAGTGCTAACCAACAGTGCTATTTGTACTTAGCACTAATTAGGGGGTATCTATCTCTGTGTGGCAGCTAAGCTTATAGTCTGGGTGCAGATTCCTAACCGAGCTACCCAGTATTCACTCTCTATCTTCTTGTCCAAATATGCTGCAGGTGGCTCCAGAATAATCCACACAGTGTTGGACAAATGTCATGTTGGGTAGGTTTATTCTTTATATACACTCTATGATCACACCTAGTTACATCCTAAACGGAGGCAGGTGACCTTATATAGGATGCCAAGATGTAAGAAGTCAGTGCAACTGGAGAAACATATCAGTAAGTGTCAATATTTATAAGACAACAAATAATGCTTGTATTGTTATAGCTTTAAGTGGGTTTCTTGTACAGTTGTCATGGTTTCAGTCACCTCATTCTTAACCACAATTAAAATCTGTCTTGAATGTGCATTTCTACGTTTAACTAGCCAGCACAGCCTGTTGCTGCAGCAATCACAATGGAGAGCAGAAATAGATGAGCAAGTTTACTATTTTCTATTTTTTCCAAACTCTCCTTTATTATTTTACCACAGCCTTTGCATTTGAGCCCCCAAATGAAACACACAAACTGCTTTTTGGCAGCTCTTGATTGCATGCAATCAATGCTGTCTTTACCTCTGTGTCCGATGTTTATTACAGCCCACTTCTTTAATCTTAATCTTAAGACTTGTGCCTCCTTTGTCTCGTTTTGAGCTTCTGTCTAGTAAAAATACCCCTTGCAGAGTCCTGGAACATGGACATTGGGCTCAAGGAAAATGAAATCATGTAAATTCAGACTGAGTCACTTGTTGCTGAGGTTAGGGGTGAAGTGGATGTACTTTGCTCTGTGAAAGTGGAGGCAGTTTTCTGGATGGACATTTGGAATACAAAGGGACTATTTATGCAACACACTCAGTGCCAGCTAAATCTCCTTTACATAAGTCAGCTTATGGAGCAACAGACTGCCTGAAAACAGGAAAGGTTCAGCCGGAGTAAACTGTCAGTACAATAATTCACTGCCACGTGTCTGACAACAGAATCTGTTATTAAAGTCAACCATATTAAATTTTAACAGAAATATATTTTAAAATATCACATTATGTCATGTTGAAACTCGACACAACGGGAGAGGGGGAACAACACTATGGAAGCAACTCCATTACTATTACACTGACCTATTTCTGTGAGTTATATAACATATAGAGCACAGTCCCCATTCGTAGGACTGTGAACAGCAGGATTTTTATATTATAAGTGTGTGAAGTAGGTATACCTCAGACTTTCATTTCACATTGCTCATTTTGTAATGCAGTAAAAGCGAGCTGGTAACTGTACAGTGTCATGGTTCTGCAAGTCTCACTGAGTCTCCTTTTTTCTCACATTAGAGGAATTTATTGCACTTTTTCCCTTGATGCATGTATCTTTCTATTGTACTCAGGATGTTGGGAATATAGATTTATCATTAGTGAGATAAATTATAGTGAAAGGGTTTATTTTTCAGGAAAAACTCATATTCACTATTGATTCTTGAGTGCTTTTAGTTTTAATAGATGATTAAGATGCGTTCGTATATTTCATTTTTTTATCTTTATGTCTGGGGTCATTATGGGCATCCTGACCACCAGACTGATAAAACATTTCTTTCCTACTAACGCCACAATGTCATGGTTTTTTTAGTATGCTTGATGTTACACTGCAAAATGTTTATTGTCAAATTGCGAGTAACTTACTGGCAGGAATTATCCAGCTCTTGCTGTATTTTATACCACAAAACTGACTAGACCTTTTGGAATACAATAAAAAAAAAGCTATGTTTTAACATGCTGTATGTTACAGTGTTATACTGACATATTGTAAAAATAAAATGCTGCAGTACATTTAACAGTGTGCGCCGAGCAGTGAGGTTTTAGTGTTTGATTGTCACACTGCAGATTTGCAGGAAAATGAGGGTTTGCATTTCATCTGTCATATCCAGCCCACAAAAACGCTTTGTTTTACAAGGCAAAGCATCGCTTTTAAGCTATCTAATGTAACCTGAACCACAAAACCTTGCAGGGTTGGACTGCAGACATCACATCATAGTGGAGCTCATCAGTCAGACTGATGCGCTCTTAGCTTACCCACATCTAAGGGCACTCAGGCAATAATTGCTTGTATTTGAGCCAACAAACAACACCTTTCACATGACACAGTCATTTGAGCCATTGTTAACTTTAAAATATTGATTGTTGCAGCCTGAACAAAAGTAAACAAGTGTGTACAGTGGATTAAGTAATGGCCAATTCAATGATTAGAGTACTCAATCATGAATATTTAATCATAACATAAAGGAGGATGCTAACTAATGGAGAATAAAGCAGATCAGCAACTTAAAGGAGAGCAATTCCTCTCCCCGGCAGAATAATATTTGGTTTCCACAATAAGAAAATCACAAGAAATATTGTTTTAGATCTTAAAGTGCACAATATCACCGAGTCTTTACCAAAACTGCTGCACATCAACTAAAAACAAACAACAATTCAACAAGAAAACACAGACAGAACAAAGTGGACCCCTCAACACTCCAGAGCTAAAAGGCTGACTTAACTTTCAATTGTCTGAAATTCATTGGTACAGTAAGACTACATGAGGAGAATGACACGTTAATCCACTTTTGCTGTCGTAACAGTTTCAAATGGGCAGTCCTACTTTACCAAACTCCCAGTCTTGAAGAGTCTGATCAGAATGGTTCGTCTGCCTTCTCCCGCGTGCAGATGGCTGCCCAGCAGGACTTCGGAGCGACCAGCAGCTCGTCTCCGACATCCAATTCATCTCCTATCCAGCAGCCTGAACTCTGACCTAAGTTTAAATGAGGGCCTACACACACAAGGCTCTCTGGAAAGATGATGTAAGTCATGAAGAGATGAATGAGTAAAGGCCCAGACTGCAAAAACACATGGCACCTTTACTGCCCAGTAAACTGTTACGACCCAAGAAGAAGAAGAATCCTCAATGAGGAAATCATCACCTCACCATCACTACAGCCTCAACTAAAGTTTTGTTTTAAGTGTCTACCTGTAATGGAAGGTTTAAATTGTCAGTAAGGCAAATTAAATAAAGTATAGTTACCATTGTTTATTTTGATGTGCAAAGGCTAATAACACAGGTCTGCAACCAAAAAACTGCATAGGATTTTTTGACTGTTTCTTAGGGATTTTTACTCACTGAAACCGGGAAAATATTTTAAAAACGCCATCTCATCAGGTTTTCTTGCAATTTCCATTTTTAAACTGAAATCTGGTAAACTATACTTGAGTCAAAGAACCATATCCAATAATGATTTCTTACATAAATTTAATATGTCTAAGAGTGAGACTCAAGAGAAATACAAAAAGAAAATGCGATGAATTGATGGGGGTCATTAGGAGGGGGAGGGGGAGGTGGGTTTGGCGGTGTGAGGAGCTCAGATGATCATGTCCCAACAGCTTTATTTTGTTCATAGCAAAAGGTAAGGAATCTCAGAAACATTATGCATAAATAATTGTAATAAAATATTTTTGTTTTCATCACTGTTGTGCTTTTTTAAATATAAACTCCTCATGTTTTGCAAAAAAACAACAACAACTGTATGTGATGGAGGAAAATGGAGATCAATTTGGATTCAGCACCCTAAAAAGCATCAAATTTACCAATCAAATATTCCACACAGCTGAAAAAAACTATTTTTTTGCAGACCTATGTAATCAAACCTTGACCATAATTTGATAACCAGAAGCTTAAATAACACAGTCGAGATTTGTTTAACAAATATTTAACCAAAATTTACATTGAAATCTCAAACTGAAAAAATGTTGATTGGTTTTGTCCAAACTTGTTTCTGCAATACTTGACACCTGCTGCTCACTCGCAATTAGTAATTTAATTATTAATACAAATGTGAAATTCAATGCAAGTCTGTGGCAAACTGATTTCTGGATCCACCAGCGTAGGACGAGAGAGGATTGGATGCCAGTGAAAATTAGTCACTTGTACAACAAGAAGTAAGATCACTTTTAGCAACACGGATTGGATGGGTCCCACGCTGATACCTTTGATCAAAAGAGTTCTTACACAGCTGCCAGTTAGAGGACTAGACAGGATTAGCAAATCATTTTATATGTGATCAGGTTTTACAGTCTGTACCAGTATAGCAAACAGCGCAATAGATACTGGCATTAGATAGAAATGGCTGAGTGCAGAAGAAAGACTTTATTTTGAGCTATAATATATTTGATTCTTCTATAGATCTATTCAATTATCATTGTCTTTCGATCTTAGATGAAATCTGTCCGATTAAAATGAGACCTGTGCTTGTTTCTAAGTCTGTACCCTGGTTAAATGACAACATTCGTCTTATAAAACGAAATTGTCGTAAAGCCGAGCGGTTATGGAGGAAAACGCACTTAAATGTTCATCTCCTCTATTTAAAGGATCTTTTAGCTTCCTTTAACAGTGCTATTAGAGTTGCGAGGGCTGCTTACTTTTCTCAGTTGGTTGCAAATAGCAGAGGTAATCCTAAAGTTTTATTTGATACTATTACTAATATTATTACTCCTGCTTCACCTGCCGCCATTATCTCCTCTGTTGAAGATTGTGAAACTTTTCTTGATTTCTTTTTAGAAAAAATCAGTAACATAAGGAAAAACTTATCCTTTTCAGCATCTGCGCTGTCTGCTCCCACGCCAGCTCGGCCTGTTGTTTTAGAAGGTTTTTCACCTGTTTCACTACCAGAGTTGGAAAAAATAGTCAGTGCAACAAAATTATCCACTTGCTCTCTTGATGTGTTACCTGCATCATTATTTAAAAATGTTTTTTACTCTACTGGTCCTTGCATTCTTACTATAATTAACACCTCCTTGGCTTCGGGCATAGTCCCTGCCTATTTTAAAACTGCTGTTATTCATCCTTTGTTAAAAAAGCCTATGCTGGACCCATCTCTCCCTAACAATTATAGACCAATTTCAAAAATTCCGGTAATCGCTAAGATTTTAGAGAAGATCGTGGCTAAGCAGCTTACAGCAGTCTTAGATAATTATAGTATTTTCGACAAATTTCAATCGGGCTTTCGTAAAGTCCATTCCACCGAAACTGCCCTTCTTAGAGTTTCTAATGATATTTTGTTACAAAATGATGCAGGTAATTGTTCTGTTCTCTTAATGTTGGATCTTACGGCGGCTTTTGATACTGTTGACCATTTTATCTTACTTAACAGGTTGAAATACTGGGTCGGTGTCTCTGGGACTGCATTGAAATGGTTTTCCTCGTATCTCTCTGACCGATTTTCCTCTGTGGCAGTTTCTAAGTATAGATCATCTTCTGCGTCTCTGTCTTCTGGTGTGCCACAAGGCTCTGTGCTGGGGCCATTACTGTTTTTAGTCTATTTACTCCCTCTCCAGCACATTCTGAGCCCTTTTGAGGATATTTGTTACCATTGTTATGCGGACGATATCCAACTCTATATATCTTTTAAGCCGGAGGAGGTTTCTAAGCTGCAGCTTTTAAATGTGTGCTTGGAAACCATTAAAGGCTGGATGGCTGAAAACTTCCTCCAACTAAATGATAACAAAACTGAAGTCCTCTTATGTGCCCCAGATAGACATAGACCCAGTATAATAAATGCTCTTGGTCCTCTTTCAGCGTTTGTAAAACCATCTGTCAGGAACTTAGGGATTATCCTTGATCCTGCTCTTACGTTAGATAGTCATGTTAAATCTCTTGTTCGGTCCTGCTTTTATCATTTAAGAAATATCTCTAAATTGAGCTCCATAATTTCCTATACCGAACTCGAGATTGTTATTCATGCTTTTATTTCATCTCGATTGGACTATTGCAATTCCCTGTTTACTTGTTTAAACAAAGGTTCCTTGGAGCGTCTGCAGATCGTTCAGAATGCTGCAGCAAGACTTCTGACGAAAGTTTCTAAATATTCACATATAACACCGTTGCTTAAGCAGTTACATTGGCTTCCTGTCGAATCTAGAGTCCATTTTAAGATTTTGGTTTTAACTTTTAAGGCTCTTCGACAACAAGCACCACCATATATTATTGAACTTTTGCAGCCCTATGCCCCTATTAGGTCTCTGAGGTCGAGTAGTCAGGGCCTACTTGTCATTCAGTATACGAGACTGAAAACTAGGGGTGATAGAGCTTTTGCTACTGTGGCCGCTCGACTTTGGAACTCCCTTCCTCAGGACCTACGATCCGTTGATTCATTGATTACTTTTAAAAAACAGCTAAAAACTTATCTTTTTAAAATTGCTTTTTGTTAACTTTGTTTGTTTTTTGCCTTTTAATCTGTTATATCTGTAAAGCACTTTGTGATGTCTATCTAGAAATGTGCTATATAAATAAAATTTTACTTACTTACTTACTTATAATAAATTCTACAACTACATGTGAAATGAAATCACTGAAAAAATAATTTAAATTATGTTTTAGGAAAAGCATATACTTTTTATTTTTATTTTTCCCACTAAAGCTAATTCTGAATACAAACGGAAAAATGTTTAAAAACGTAGATCCCAAACTTTTATAACTCTGGTATTGTGAAAAATAAACTCAATCCTGTCATGGGAGTTTTATTTTGAAATGTGGCAAACGTCCTGTATGTAGTTTTGTAGTGAAAAGGAAAAAGGGGGATCTTAAAATGTCACGAGCATGTGCCTCATGAATGAAGTCCTTGTTACAAGTATTGGATTTCTAATTCTGTGAAATTTTCTTTCTGATATATAAAATATATATATATATATATTATATAATATATATATATTATAATAACAATATAATTTATATTTTATATATATATATATATATATATATAGTTATTTGAGATACACTTTGTTGAAAGCTGTTGCTACATCTCTGTTGTTTTTCTGGATTCACTGTTGTGTGTTGATGATTGTTTGCAAGATAAGTTTGCAAGATGAGCAGTAGGAAAATGGTAGGGGACTGGAGAGAATTTCTCTTAAAAAAAGAGTTAATGTGTTTTGTCTTGTTAATTAGTCAGAGCAAGAAAGATCTGCAGTCATATTATTGCAGCGTCAGCGATAGTGAGGCTGCTGTATTGGATTCCTGACCAAAGCCTGAAGGCAAATCCATTCATTTAGCGGTCGATCTGTATCTAAACCTCACCTGTAGTCCTGGTCTTTGGGAAAAAGCAGAAAGAATGAGGTCACAAAACCTTTGGTCTCTGTCTGGTTGATGAGGAGCTACTCATGACGCAATACTGACAATAATTGTTTACTTCAAGAAGTTAGACACAGTAATTGATTTGCACTGTTGATATAAATTACTTTCCAGCAGTTTTTCTTTAAGGTAATTCTATTTTTAATATATTTGATTTTATATTAAATCTTCTTTGGGAGCTGCCTGTTTGGAAAAGCGACGTCTGTGAAGAAGAGCGTCACCAATTCACGACAGAAATAATTGAATTTGCTTTGCACAAACTGCCCAAAGCAACATTTTTTTATCGTTAAAAAGCTGTTCACATGGAAACATCAAATGGGAGTATTTATTATAGTTTTATTAATAGAAAGTTCAGTAATTATTCAAGCTCAGCGCCACGATGACATTAACCACACTCAAATGTAAAGGCAGAGCAGCTTATAATGCATAAAGCATCAGCAGAGTTTTATGCATCTCTAATCTAATCTGAATCATAAGGGAAACATTTTCATGGTAGAGTTTAATATGATTAAATTTTGAGATTAAAAGCGCTCCTCTGACAATAACTTTTTAAAATATTTCATATCTGTGATTCTCAACCTGAGCACACCTCAGCTTTGTTAACAGAGAGCAGTCCATGTCTGCGTGTCCCGTGAAGGTCAAGCAGAGGACGTCTTCTTTTATCGGTGCTTCTGACTGAAGATGACCCTGCTCACAGTCTCACACACACACTTACAGGCAGCCACAACCACAAATACTTCCACATTTACACAAAACTACACACATAATTTTTTTTTACAAATATTCACACATGCATACTAACAAAACCAACCCTTACTGTTGGGCTTCCAGGTTTTAATATACCAGGACTCTGAAAAAGCTTTCAGGATATCGAGCGGTCCAAACAATGGGGGGAAATGGCATTGGGGTTTCCATGGCAACTGCTGCAAGCTGCTAAGAGGGCTGCTTTGAAAACATATGTCAGACTTGACTGGTTTGTTCACAGTGAGCCTAGCAACAGATTCTGTGTGCAGCCTATCACGCTGTCTTGCAGAGCGTTCACTGTTCTAACATTTGACTTTGCTGTCAGAGGTCTGAGATGATTAAGTCAGAAGAAAACTACCCCCATTAGAAGAGGCAGAGATTGTTTGCGCAAAAACATCATGTTGTCTTTTTTTTTTTTATCTCAGTTTGTTCTTTTAAAGGTTTTCACAGCAGCGAAAGAGAAAGAAAGAAAAGGCAATGGAGCTTCAAATCCTAAAATCCATAACAGCTAATCTCTTCCTCAGAAAAGCAAACGTTCAACATTCACTGAGCACCAAAATATGATCGCCAATGTCCTCATACTGAGGAACAAGCTTCTTAGTTCTCACAAGGCTTAACAACCCTTCCCTTTGCTGTCTTCGCTCTTTCTTTAACTACAGAGGCTTAAACGGCTCAGAGCGAGCGATGCTTTCACCATCAGCATCACTTTTAATTGTTCAGTCAATTTTCCTGACTGCCAAACACTGACCTGATGTGAAGATTTGCAGCCTCTCTCTCTGTTTTACACTGCGTCACTGTAAATATCTGCAACATTAACGTGTTAGATTGCTGAAACCTGAAACTGTTAGAGAAGACACCCTGGGTTGTGGGAGCACAGCATAGGGACTCTTTACTGTGTTATGGCTGAAAGACTCAACTGAAATGTAAACTAATGATGAATTATGAAAATAATTGTTAGCTCCAGCCCTGGTAAAGGTTCTGCCTGTAAAATGCATACTGCTGCTGTGTTCAGCGCCTTTATATCTTTATGTCCCATCTGATTGAATTCCTATATTTCATTGCAGAGGTGGTGGGTGGGTTGTACCAGCAGCAGCTCAGTGCCATATCACTGCCACACAATGTGAAGAGCAGGAGGGTTGGAAGAAAGAAGGAAGGAAAGAAAGAAAGAGGGAGACGTATGAAAATAATTGAGATGAGGAGGGGGAGAGCTGCCTGGAAGTGGAAAACAGGGAGAGAAGTTGATTAGGAGGGAGGAAGAGAAAGAGAGATGCGTCATACCAAAACATTAGTATGCAATCAAGTTGTTGGTGCGGTGAGGACTGTCGTCTGTCGACGGCTGCCGCAGCCTTTTCAAAGCTACACCGCAGTGTCACACAAACGCGCAGTACACACTACACAATCAACCGGCACAACAACTCCCACCATTGTCTGTGAGAAAATAGAGGTACAAGAAAAGGATTGCCATTTCCATGTCAGTTTGTGCAGAAGAGCTTCATATATCCAGTTATTGATCCATGTCACCCTTTCAGTTTCAGCAGAGGGGCTTATTAGAGGGTTGGAGCTGGAAATGAGCCAGAGCTGCACGCACACATGCACGTAAGCGCACACACAAACGGCAGAAAACAGAAATAGTAGAAAAGTGGATAGTTAAAAAAAACAACAACTCAGTATTCTCTTACTGTAGATTGTATTCTTTATTTTTTAATTAAAAAAATATGGGAAGAAAATGAAACCAGTGAAGTCATGTAAAGGA
>NW_024582514.1:568280-595900 GCF_018398535.1 Haplochromis burtoni
TTTCAGCAGCATGCCTGAAGAGTGTGTGTGTGCCTCTCTTTGTGCGTGAGTGTGTGTTTGTGTGCGCATGTTTGGGTGGGGGAGGGACGGGGGACTCTAAGACATTGACGAGCTGCACCCCTCCTTTCTCGCTCTCCCTCTCTCTCTCTCTCTCCATCGCCATGGTCCTTGGCAGGTCCTCGTTACCATGGCAACGCTCCCATTGCCGCAGGCTGGCTCAAGCGAGGCGCGCTGGTTGAAAAAGAAAGCATGAGAGGAGCGGGAGCGAGAGGGAGAGAGAGATCACTGCAGAGGGAGGGGAGAGCAGGCGAGAATTGGTCCTCCAATTCATTACCTCCCCCCCCAAAAGGAAAAAAAAAACCTCAACCCAACCCCCCCAACAATCTTATCATTGGCATCGCCACGGCTGGGCAGTAGAAAGGCCTCTACTCTGCTCAGTAGTCTGAACACGTTGGATCCAAACTTCAGACTGCATTTATTATTCATCCTCCTCCTCCTCCATCGCAGACAGCACCGCAGCCTAACACCCAGCTACACACTCACACACACACACACACACACCTCAGGACCTGTACTGAGCTCAGACAGCGGGAACACACAATTAGTATTGCACACAGCGATATATTGCATCATTCTATTACCTTTAGATGGTATAATGCAATACAGTAGAGGCACAGGCAGGTGTAAGATTACTGTCTGTAGATGGAGGTTACAGTGACTCACTGGAACTGAAGACGCCTCACTGCATCAGCTCACGTTTAACCCCTGTAACCTTCCACTGACACAGAAGTGAGGTGAGGTTTTTTTCAAATGTTCTTCCTGACTGTCAGGATCAGAAGGTGTCAGAGTTTGTCGTCTTCAAAGCAGAGACATGAGTGCTTATTTTTTTCTAGAAGAACTTTCCAAAGTTATATTCCTCCTCATCTTTACCAATACTGTATATTCCCATGCGCTCAGAGTCTTGTGCTGGTAAGGCCATTGATCGGTCCAGTTCACAGAAAAGGAATCCCTATGGCCCGTAACCGTTTGTATTACATGATTAGTATTCGTTTATGTTGTCTTCACAAGCAAGACTTTCAGTTTTCAGGGATAATTAGGCCGTCATCTGCCCTCTAGTGGATATAGGAGACAAAGTTAACAAGCAGGTATGTGGAACAATAATGCAGATGTCACAGATGTGCTCATCACGCACATAGCTAAATGGCACCATATAACCAGATGTTCACACATAGTACTACATGTGTTTTTCTTTTGGGTTTTTAAAAAAAAGTTTTTTGTTTGTTTGTTTTGGTGGTGAAATGTCAGTCTGTGCTACTCCAGCACAAGTCGAACCTGCCTCACTGCCTGAGCTCTGACCTCTTGACCCCTCAGCTGCTAAGCTGAGCAGGGACAGTGGTGCATTCAAGCAGGTGAACACATTGAGGCAGGGTTGCTAAGATTAAGGCTGAATCCCACCATGGACATCGCAACAAGAACATCAAGAACCCCGCCCTCTTTTAGTTTCTCTTTTTACGTCCCTAACATCTCAAAAAATAATAAAATAAAACATAAAAAAATGCAAAGATTGTTGAAGCTGCACATCTAACTGTCCTCACAGTTATTAAATAATGAGAACCATTGTTTAATCATATCCCACTTAGTAAAAAAGTTTGTTGAAAAGCCATGTCAGCAAAGTTGAGACATGGTGAAAGAGTAAAGGGTGAAAAGTTGTCGTTACGTCTGAATTTTGAAGAAAAGAGAAAGGCCAACTGTTCTTCACCTCTGCAAACACCTCAGATGGCCAGATCATCAAACCACAGATAAATAAAGAAGAGACATAGCAAAGAATCTAAAATTTAAAAAAAAATAAATGAAAAAATGTAAAAGTCTGAAACGCTAAGATGGCAGGATAGCTGTCCCAGCTCTGCGCCCAAAGAACCAGTCGACAGCAGAAACATGTGCCCAGCCATGTTGTTGTGCTGATGTGTAGCCAGCGGCAGTGCTGTCTCTCTACTTGTTATCATAGTAAGGATGTAGGTGAGTGTACTTTTTTTTTTACTGTTGTTTGGCTTACTGTCGTCATAGTATGAATCAGCATGGTTTTTATTGGCTGCAGAGGTGCTGTTAATACCTCAGAGCCTTTAATAGTGTTGCAATTACAAAACAGTGAATATCTGGCCATGCATAGTAGAAGTACAAGCATTTTAGGGGGGCAAAATTTTGGATTTGACTGGTTTTTATGTCCCACTGACCCCATAAAATACTGTTATAGCCATTTATTTAGATAGATGGCTGCCAAGGTGACAGTACTGCTACTAGAAGGCCCTTCTTGCTGTGAGGCGACACTACTTACCACTGTAGGCAGTCAAAGCAGATTATAGCAATGGTTATGATTCAGGGTATCAAACATAAGGTCCAGGCGCTAGAATCGTCCTGGCAAAGACTCCAATCCAGCCAAGTGGACAGCTTTGGAAAACTGTATTTTTTAACTGTATTTTCACGAGTTTTATAGATTTTCCTGCTATAACCTAACATTACAATGACATTACACCAAAGTAGTTAAGCAGTGGATAAACAATCAAATGACAGAAAAGTTCCTGTTTTTCACTCTCTACTAAAGAAATTTTGGTTAAAAATCAGAAAAAAAGTTTCATCAATCAACAAAAATGTTATGTTTTATAAATGTGGGATAGACTGGGCAGCGAGCTACCAGATGTTTTCTGTAATTCTACACATTTATCATGTAGAAAAACTAAGATGTGCTGTTGAAATTGTAGTTCTTTATCTTATATTAAGACATTGTTACACTGAAAGAAAGTGGGGTTTCACTCATTCGGCCCACTTAAGATCAGAGTGGGCTGCACGTGACCCTCCATATAGAATGGTTTGGACATGCCTGGTTCAGACTGTCAAGTTACCGGAGTAAAACAAGCCATCCATTAAAACCAATTTATGACTTGCAGTGGAGGTTGTGTGGCTTACTAATCACAACTGCAACAATTTCATAACTAAAAAATGCTGGAAAAAAACAAACAAACATGCATAAATGTTTGCATTTGTGTACTTATTTTACACATGCTAAACATTTACATTTGAACCAGATTTAAACCAATTTTAGCCTTGATGGCTGCGTACCATTTAGATGTGCTTCAGACCTCTAATCAACAGTTAACTACTCAGTCGAAAGCTTCCCTGAGAGAAGTAACATCACTTCACCTGCAGTTCTGTGTTGTTGTTCTACTCTTTATCTCCGAAGGATGCATCCAGTATAATGATTACAGGCCATAAAGGGTCAGAAATAAAGCCTTTAGTAGTTTCCTTAATGAGTCATGAAGGCATACAAGAGGATAGAAATATAAACCTTGCTGATATGTTAATGCTGCCCAAGATTATTCCCAGAATGCATAACCACAGTTTTATGTTTCACCTCAGAAGCAACACAGCCCAGGATGTTTATCTTTGTCTCAGATGTGTAGCTGTACATGATAACTATTTGACACAAGTATAAAGAAGCACTTAGATACATTAAATATCAGAGATGTAATCCGATTACTTTTTTCAAGTAACGAGTAAAGTAAGGGATTACTGTTGCAAAAACGGTAATTAGATTACTGTTACTTTCCCGTAGGAACGCTGTGTTATTGCGTTACTAAAACCGTCATTTTTTTGCAAGAATGTCTCATGACAGTGACATAAGCGAGTGCGCTGTTAGTGGCAACAGCTGTGTGCAGATCAACAATGGATCATATATCGAGTGCGGGAGAGAGTATGAGCGTGCAGCGTTTAAAGCGTGGAAGTACTGACCTTACTTTGAGTTTGATTCCATAAAAAGTGACAAAAACATTAGTGTCTGTTGTGCGTGGGAAGAAAACTTCTTTTTACAGCGAAAAAACCCCCTAAACTTCTGAGCAAGCACCGAGTGCGCAACGAGGTAATGGGAAACTCACAGAGAAACTCGCGGATTCTTCAACTGACCGCGGCACACCTGCACCAGGGTAAACCTCCGCCTACCCCACTCCTGCTTTACAGGTGAAAATAGAACAACAGGACCACTAGTCTTTGTTTTTATTTATTTTCTGCTGTGTTTTACTTGCATCTATTTGAAAGACTGAGTGTAAACACAAAAAATATTTTTATTTTATGAGCTGGAATGTGCAGAAAATAGGTTTAAATCTTAAACAAATTTCTTCCAGTCAGAGAATGTTGCAGATAATTAAATCTTTGCTTGATGCATAAAGTTAAAAGATTAAAACTAATAAAACAAGTTTTAAAAAGAGAGTTTTACATTTGATTACATTTTGTATGATGGATTATGCAGAAAAAGTAGAATTGGGCTGAAAGATCTATCGCTTTATCACCTATTCAGGTTGTAAATCGTGTTTTTAAAAAGTCAGAAAAGAACAAAGTATGCATAAACAAGCTTATTAATTCCAGATTTTGTCACAATTATTTACTGTCAGCAGAATGCAACTCTCACAGCTGACAACAAGCCGGCTAAACAACAGCAACAGCTGCTTATAAGCTAACATAATGCTGATTAACAGCTTGATTATATCATCACATTGGATGAGTTTATTCACTAAATAAAGTTTCACTACTGCTGGCTAACAGGATATACTCAACATCAGCATCACTGTTATTGGACAGAAGTTGTCTCATCGCCAAGTTTCGCAGGCTCCTCCAGAGCAAACAGACGTGGACAAACAGTGTGGTAAACAGCGGACTGGCAGCCCAAAACACTGCAGGTGAACTGTGGCCAGAGTTGTTTGTCCTGCAACAGCCACCACAGATAGGATTACACACTTGAACTGGTAAAGAGAAGAAAACTGGATTCAGTTGACCGCAATCTGTGATCTACTGACACCTAGTGGTGAGATTTTATACAGTGTGCCTTTAAGATAAGATAAAGTAAGATATCGCTGATCCACATAGTAGGTTCATCTACCTCTAACTTCTATGTGACTGAAAATGTATGCACATGAATACATTTAAAGTGTAAAAAAACCCCAACTTTTTTCATCTATCTGCATGAAAGCTGGGTAAAAACCAACAAACAAACAAAAACAACAACATGTCTTGGTGTGTTTGCTTCCAGTTTACAAAGAGAAGTTTCCCTGTTGGTTTACACACTGCTGGGGCAGGTCTGGTGCAGGGCCACAATGATTCACCTTACATAATCTGGCTGAAATGTCTCCCACCACCTCTCCTGCTACACGCGTCATCTAATTCAGGGCACGTTTTAAAAGGATGACTCAGGTCCAGAGGAATTACACCCGTAGTCAAAATCTCCTTTCTAATCCTTCATTTGTGTGAGCAATTAGCAAATATGTTGTGCTGCTTTTCACTGCTTAAAACTGGCGAAAGCATTCAGACGTGCAGGACACAGAATATAACTGTATTCTTTCAGAGAAGTGAGGTTGTCAAGGAAGCAGAAACCATTACTCGCATCCCAGCAGGTGTATCAATATGAATCTACGAACCCGTTTCTCTGAAAGGAACCCAATTATTTTTTCCTTCCTTGGAAACAAATGTAGTGTCGATGGTGTAAATGATGCCCAGTGACAGTTCCTGTGTGCAGCATAACACTCGGGGAAGGCCAGTAATGACTGTAAGAGTGAATATCATGGAGATTTCAACTCTTAGACTTCATCTGCCTGTGTATTTCACATAAAATATCACAGATAGTGAACTCTACATATAATGGAAATGAGGTGAGACTATAACGCTTTGTCTTGACCACACTGGTACGTGCACAGACACACACACAGATTTCTTATGACGCAACCAGGATGAAAGATTCAGAAAAAAACATTATAAAAAGCATAACAAGATACATAAATGGTATTCTACCTTGAAACCAGCTTCCTTGAATCAGCCTGTGTAGTGCTTCACATGCACCATAAAAGCTATTACATAGTTCCTGGGAGATGACTGTTTATAAAAACCTGTTCCTCAGCAGTATTAAAAAGATGCACGTCAGAAAGGGTCAGAGATCACGCCTTTAGCTGTTTCCTTAATGATTCATGAAAGCATACAGGGGGGTAGAAATATAAAGCTTGCTAATGCGTTAATGCTCCCCAATGTCATCACCAACCACTGTTTTATGTTTCAATTCAAAAGCAGCTGAAGCCAGGATATTTTTCTTTGCCTCACATATGTATAACTGAACACTTAAATAACGAATAAACAAAACCTACTAAGTGACCACATATATGCTTGTGCAATCAAGCTGGTAGTTACAATTTAACTACGGGGCTAAATAGGTGGAAGGTTTGGGAAGAATGTGAATAATAACTTGTGGGCTTGTTGCTACTAAATAAGTTGGAGGTTGGCTGAAAAGACTGAGCATAGATACAGAATAGGAGGATTTTTTTATTTGTTTTATTTTTGTGTGTGTGTGTGTGTGTGTGTGTGTGTGTGCAAATCTGGCCTCAAATGACAAACTATAGCTGAGGTATTTTATTTTGAAATTCAAGAGAGTGAAATCACATTCTCTGACGAATCAAAATTTCAAATCGTTGGCAACAACCTGTAAAGTCTACAGAGGAGAGAGATCATCAAACTTTTTATCAGCACATGGTGAGTGTGGATTCGTACACATGCACAGCTACATCACTGCTGAATAGTGATGGGATTTCCGGCTCTTTTTAGAGAACCGGCTCTTTCGGTTCGGCTCACTAAAAAGAGCCGGCTCTTTCGGCTCCGAACCGGCTCTTCAGGTTGTTTTGTTGCTTTAATTAATTTATTATTAACAATAATATAAAATTATGCACAAAAGGAATTACTAATGTAAAAAAAAAGTGGTTTTATTTATATATGTTTATATATAAATATATGCGGTGGCCCCTAGAGACAAAACACGTACAAACTCCAAAACACATTTCTAGCATGAACTGAACTTCCAAAACAGAGCTACCTAGATCACTTAAATTACACAATTGAAAGCATGAAAGCATATGTGTATTGTTTGTGTATTTATACACAAGCATTCATATATAGTCAAATAATTTAAAAAAAAGTTCATTTACCTGTTACTACCACACACCAAATCCGGTCGTTGGTACTTGCTGGCTTGTGTAGCCACTAGGTAACAAAAGCTCAACACTGCGCCTAGCATCCTGGAGCACTTCTGTTGTCTTTTGTACGTGTTTTGAGTTTTTATGTGCTTCTGAGTTTTTACGTGTTTTGGAGTTTGTATGTGCTTTGTCTGTAGGGGCCACCGTAAATATACTTTTATTTATTCACTCTACATAAAATGTTCTAGCTCTAAGAGCCATTTTGTTCGCGACCGACCCATCACTACTGCTGAACACCATAAACAGGTTTTGGTGTAGCATGCGTTCCCACCCAGATAACGTTTTCTTCTTGTTTCTTTGAGCAAAATATTACCAAACCAGATTCTGAGCAGATTACAAGACCACATCTCTGTAATAAAAGAGTGGTCTGCCCCCTATTTAAAATATTTTGAGTAATAGGGAAAAAATATGCCAAAATCAGTCGAAAACTATTGAGAATTTGAAATGGTATCTCAAGACAGGATAGGAAAACATTTAGTCTCAAAACTACAGCAAATGATCTCAGTTCCCGTAGTTGACTAGATGTAAGCAGAAGAATTGAGGCAAATTGAAATGCGTAGCTGGAATTAAATAAAACTTTGCATTTAGTATACGCTTCCCTGTGCTTTTTTTCTGTTAATTATAGGCTTTAATAATTTACAAATCATTTCTTTCTGGTTTAATTTACCGTTTACACAGCTCCAACTGTTTGGCCATTTTTGCGTAGGGATAAAAATTCCAAAAATGAAGAGTCATCCGGAAGACTCAGGTTAGCTCTAGAAAATCAGTCACAATCAGTAGTGGCTAACAAACATCAGACAAAACACCCGTTTGGTGCAGTATGCTGGCTGCCTTGAACAAACACAGAAATGTTAAAACTGTTAAACTGCAACAGATCATGCAAATATCACAAGTCTAAAATAGCCTTTACCACAAGTCTGAGCACACCTTAAGGCCAAGGTTCCTTTAATAGTCACTTGAAGCAGGGCACCAAATCAAGTGAGTAAAAATAACAACAGACATCTTACAATCCCGAGGCAAAATTTCTTAAAGACAAGCATTTTGGGAAATATCGACTTGGCTTGGATTTTAGCCGGCTGCTGGACTCAGGGATAGCAATCGACACTTGCCATTGGTTTGTATAAATTTGGATTTTCTGAAAGACAGTGCTTTTTCTTTTTTTAATTTATCGCGTCTGGTCTTTACACATTTTTATTTTATACTATAAACAATAGGAGATCATATATGGAAACAAATGTTTTTTTTTCTCTTAGTTTAAAAGTTAAGTGCTCAAGATACAAGAAAGCACGAATGAATTTTGTATATTTTAGCCAACACAGTAAAAATTATTTTTCGTTTCATTGACCTTAAGCTCAGACAGCTACACACACCCTCTCTCAGCAACACAGCCATATGCACTCAGGCACTCAAGCCTGAAAGGTCTGAGGCGCAGGAGCTCGCACACACATTCGACATACCTGTGAGGATACACAGAAATCTGGCGTTATCTGCGACTCTCAGAAAAACATTTTAGCCAGCATCTGACATCTGTGGCTCTCGGCTTTAATGACTGCCTGCTACACCAAAAAAAAAAAAAAAAAAAATAGATGACTTGATGCCAAGTCATGTCAAATACACTCAGTAGAAAGAACGCAAAAAATGTTCCTTGTTGTGTTAAGGCTACATTTTACACCTCTAGCATGGTGTTTAGCATTTCGAGTTTGACAGGCCTTTTGAAAAGGCTAAAAAATGTTAATGCACTCATGAGGTTGGATCAATAAGGCTTGCAGCATGTGCAGGGGGTTACTACAGATGGTGAGTGTGATAGCACCAGAGGTGCCTGAGCTCATTAAGAAACAGGACCATACTCCGGTGCAGAGCAGGCAGAGGAGAGGGAGGAGGAGGGGAGGATGCAGAGCATGGACTGAGGTTTTTCACCTGAGTGTCAGAGAGCTCTGAAAAGTCGCTGCCATCAGAAAATGTCAAAAATTATGAATCGCCTCTTTGTGCATTCAGACGGCTACAGCAGATCTGTGTTAAATTAGTTAAAAGAAATAGTAGCATGTAGGTTAGAAGCTCAGAGGTTGTTCAAAGGCTGCAGGCAGCCGTTCCACGCAGACAACTAGCTGGACTGTGGCGCCCTCTCCCTGTCGCAACTTCTTATGAGCACGAAAATTTACCTGAATAACCGCAGTTCATGTGTCGAGAAATCACATTTTCTATAACCATATTATTACATGAGAATAAAAAAATCTGCCAATTTGAAGAAAAAAAAAGAACACAAGGCTTATTAAACTAAACCATTTTATTTCATGTTAGTCTTTGGGCCATCTGAAAAAACTGGAAGATCATTCATAAAAATCATATTTCACAGAACAGATGGTTTGGATTTTTTTGCCTGCATGAACATCATTACAAAACTACACCTCTGTAAACTGGGTACAGTCAAACTGTTGCACAATTTCAAATCCACAGTGTGGAGTTCACACACAAATCCAACTTTCATTCCTTGTAGATGAAGTCACTGCTCTGAAAAGGCACAAGAGGAAAATGTTGCTGGTAACTTGCGTTTGCCAACAGCAGGACAAAAAAAAAACAAAAAACCAAGTTTTTCTCATTTTTAATTTCCTTTAATCGCTTTTGGACTTCATGACATTTGTTTTCATGAAACAAAAAAGGTCTCCAGTACTGGACTCACACTGTTTACAAAAACACTAAAACAAATGCTAAATCTAATGAGATGCTGTGGCATTGCTCAAATCTGTTGTGGTTCCTGACACCATTATCATGTGCACTCTTATCAGTTTTGTAGTCGCTGATGCCTCCAGCTGCACACATTGTGTGTGAATCTGTCTCCATCTGGCCAAACTGAAATGAACATTTGTCTTAAAGATGCTAGAGTGAATCGTCTTTATAATTCACCTCACTACTCATTGTATTCACAAGGTGCCCTTTTGTTGAGCAACACCATGCCAACGTCTTGGCAACAACAATAGCGAAGTAATTAAGCAATAAACTGTCTCTGACGTGCTCACATGGTCAAAAGGAAACAAACAAAACTAAAAAACTCCAAAATGACACCAGACTAGTCACCATCACTTCTGAGTTTCTTTTTCTTTTTCTTCTTCTTTCCTGAGACCTCCACTTCTTCACCAAAGAATGTGTCCATGGGTTCACATTTCACAGGCACCTCTTCCACCTTGACTTTGACACTAGGCTCCAGTCCCTCCTCCACCTCCTCTCGCTCTCTGTCCTTCTTTTTCTTCTTCTTCTTCCTCTTCTCCACAGAATAATCACCCTCCTGGAAGGGGAGCTCCATCATTACTTCTTCCCGAAATTCATCTACAGGTTCCTCTTTCACATTCACCACTTCCTCTAGTCGCTCTTTTTTTATCCGTTTTTCCTTCTTTTTCTTCTTCTTTTTCCTCCCTTCCTCTTCCTCCTCCTCATCTTCTTCTTCTTGACCTGCTTCTTCTATGAATCGCTTGACTACCAGAGGTCGGAGAGTTGTGGAAGAGGGCCCAAAGGCAACTCCATCCAACTCATTCTCTGCCACGCAGGTAAGAGTGGGGGTCTTGCTGCCAAAAGGCTGGAATCGCTGTTTGAGTCCGGGCGGTATGGAGGGGGCTGGAGCAGCGGGGATGACCTGAGGGGCCTGATTGTTGCTGCTGTCTCCGTAGGTCTCGCACACATTAAGCAAGCCTGAAAAAGCAGGACCAACAACCATGCCATTTGACGGCTTCTTGTCACTGGTGAGCAGGCGGAGTTCTGAGGTACTGTGGTTGGATGCCAGGATGCTATAGATCTGCTGCCTGCTCCCAGTCTTGGCTCCAGCTTGAGCAGCAGTAGGAACCTTCAGGGTCTGGAGACCAGAGAGGGGCACCTTGATGCCACTGAAGCTGGATGGAATGAGAAAAGGTAAGTATGCATCACTTAAAAGTACTCTGAAAAAAAGTTTAAACATACTGTTTCTGCTTACACCCTCATGCTGTTACTTTGTTACTTGATATTTAATGTAATTTTAGTACAAAAGCAACATAATTCTCACAATGGGACGTTGAATTCATTACCAGCAACCAACACCTTTACTCACCTTAGCGATACTTGTCATAATGAGTCAGTTACCATTTGTAGATTTTAAAAAGATACTAACAGATTTTACAGTCATTTCAATGACCTGACGACTGCATGACTAGTTTTTAACAAATGCCACGGAGAGGTTGTTGCTGTTAAATGCAGTTAACTCAAAGTTCCACTGTGGAAACTGTGCAACACGGCAACAAAAATGAGACTAGAGGTGTACTCCTTTTGGAAATTACCTAAATAGATTTAATCTCAGCGTTCACTGACCAAAGTGCTGCACACAGTATCTACAACTACACACACACAGGCAAATTATTACGGTAAAAAAACAAACAAAACAAAAAGTGAACACATATGATACAGAATTAAGAGGCGTTCAACAATAAGCAGACACACTAATCGCTCTTTTTATGTCAAGTGGTAACTGATTCTACAACCGTAGAGGAGCATCTTTAAAGGTTCTGACACTTTTTGTTTAAGACATGATATTCAGACATATAAGAGAAGCTTGCCAATGGTTCAGAGAGACCTGGGAGCTGTAAACAAATAAGATTTGTAATCTTAAACTGAATTCCAGAATGAGATGGGGTGAGCAGTGACTCCATCGTTTCAATTTAACCAAAACCTCAGAGGATATCTGGGAGATTTCGCTTCAGTAACCGGAGATATGCGAGGGCTGATGTCTGTGTGAATGTTTACTGATGATATCAGAGAGATATTCAGCTTTTGGCTTCTTTATGAAAGTATTATTACTGTGGCATTTGCATCTGAAACTTGTTTGTGGTTTAAACTGTTTATATGATTGCGTGGAGAGGAAGGACAAAAAAAACAAAAAAAACAAATCACCATTGCAAAAAAGAAAAAAGGCTAAAAAATTGTTATTATGTTAGAAAAAAAAATGTTTGCTGTGTGGGATAAAGGTAAAGGCAGACTGTACCCACCATTTGGGATCAAAGCTGGCAGGAGCTTTAATGAGCCATAACTCATTCTTGTTCTTCTTGAGGTTTTGTGCGAGAGTGCTGCTGCAAGGCTCGTGGCAGAAAGAGACAAAGTCAGGAGGACACTGGTACCTTGTAGTCTTATCTGTGGATTAAAAAACAACACCATCGAGTCTGAAGCACAGAAACTGGAACACGTTTTAGTGTGGATATTAACTTTCTTCTGTTGCTTTATCTAAACCACATATTTAATGTAAACACAATCGTTACCGCTAGCCTGCTATACCGTTTGCCGTCCTCTGGCTACTTCTAAGCCTTAATGAATCTGCTCTAACGTAAGTAACTACTAGCATATCACCTCCATTATTACACCAACTTCGTGCAACGTCTGCGTGTTAACTTACCGGATTCTGTCGGTTTGGGCGCCGATTCCACACCAGTGGTGTCCGCTTCATCTTCGCTCGATGAGGATATGTCTTTCGGCATTTTTTTTTTTATTTTAAAATACGATCAAATTTCTGAAATTAAAAGTTTCTGTCTCCAAACGGATGGCTTGTGTGGGAGGCACACGTGTTGACAAAAACTGAACCGTGACCTTTAAGTATTTCACTTCCGTGCCAGTTCTCACTGTAGTTCCACGACGAGGCCCTCTATTGACTTCGGCGAGTAAGAAAACTCAAATACCCATAATTCACCTCACGTGGTTACGTAACGTTCCAGAGCCAGTCTGGGAAGCCGTTGACAGCGGGGAAGAGTAGGCCGAAGTCGGTAAACACAACAAATATATCAAAATTAGTTGCAAACAACCAAAGTATTTGAGCTAATTTCATATATGTAGAATGCGTAACATTATTTTAAAGCTGTGTGAGGTCCGTTAGGGGACGAAGTCAGTAGCAAAGAGGGCGTGCACCTGTCCACGCTAAGTAGGTTAACGCAGCTAACCTGTGCTAGCACGTTAGGAGGTTCGCTGAACACGCTCAGGTTAGCTCGGCCAGCCATGTCGTCCCCTTCCTCCTCCAGGCGCCAGTGGTGCTACCTGTGCGACCTGCCAAAGATGCCATGGACCGTGGTGTGGGACTTCAGCGAGGTGGTCTGCCGTGGATGCGTGAACTACGAGGGAGCCAACCAGATTGAATTCCTGATCGCAAGCGCCCGCCAGTTGAAGCGAACTCACGGCATGCAGGACGGTAACGTGAGGTCACCTGGTCCCTCTCCCAATAAACACGGCACATCAGCCCGGGGAGAGGTGGCGGCAGACGGAGGCAGGCCGCACGGGGACCGTTTCGAGAGGGGAGGAAGAGGAGAAATTACCGCTTCAACTATTCGTGTACCGCCAAACGGGCTGCATCGTGACGGGCAGCCGCCTCAAGAAGTTAACCGTCAGAGCCCCAGTGGCAGCCGGAGATCCATGATTAGCGCAGCCATCCCTCCTAATCTAGTGAGTCAGAGTATTGCAGGTATTCCCGGTATTCCCTCTGGGATACTTACAGGGATGCCCGCGGGTCTGACGGCCCGGACAGCCCCTATGAGCAGCCCTATGATTTTCCCTGCCCCTGTGCTGGCAGAGATGAGCCGCAGACAGCTGGGAATAAGCATGGGGATCACCCCTTTTATCGCGCCAGAGCTGGAGCGAGAGCTGAGTTCCTCCCAGAACCAGCCCAAGACGCAGACCCACACAGTTGTGGCTGGCAGCAGTACCAGCAAGAGTACAAGCTTGGCTTCTTCATCGTTCTCCATGGCTGGAGGTGTAAGCCAGACTAGTCCTAAACCTGCATCATCTCCAGCCAGGCAGTCACGCCCCCTAACTGCAAGGTCAGGAGGAGAGCCCCTAGGATCCAGCACCTCAGCGGAGGCAGCTACCACCGCTGCCGCGTTACCCCACAGTGGTGCCTCTGAGCTGGCATCTGCATCTGCCAATAACAGCCATTCGGCTGGAAACAGTCTGTCCTGCACCTTGTGTCATGAGAGACTGGAAGACACCCACTTTGTTCAATGTCCATCAGTGCCAGGCCACAGGTTTGTATGTTTGTCATTTATTTATTGTTATATAAATATCCTATAACATTGTTTGTTTTTAGCTTTTAGCCAGGTTAGGTATTTAAATATGTCTTGCATAAAAAAGCACGTATTTGTTAAACTGGTTATAAATATATATCCTGCAGTTGTTAGCGTCCAAAATAATTATGTCCACTGTAATACTCTTCCTCCGCCAAATATAGGTTCTGCTTCCCGTGCACAAGAGGGTATATCCAGAGTAGGCATGGTGATGGGGAAGTGTACTGCCCCAGCGGAGAGCGCTGTCCATTGGATACCTCTCCCAACAGTCCCCCATGGGCCTTCATGCAGGGGGAGATAACCACCATTTTGGGAAATGGTGCTGCCAGTTCAGGATCGAGCGGAGCAGGGTCTGCTTCAGCTCCTGCATCAGCTCCTACATCTGGAGCCAGTACTGGTCCTGGAGCTGCAGCTTCATCAGGGCCTGGAAGTGGAACAGCAGCAGGAGCAGCTGGAGCCGGAGCAGGGAGTGGGAGTGGAGATGTCACTGTCAAGAAAGAGAGAGAGACGTGATGGTGGTTTCAGTGGCAGCATGGACCCAGCACAGCAACAGGCAGGTCTACAGGCATCTGACCTTTGTGAAGAAAATTTATAAAAAGCACTGATGTTTGGTGTTTTTGTTATTGATATAAAGTGGGACACAAAATGGGGTTAAAATACAACAAGAGATGCTCTCCTGTTGTATTCTACAAGTGTTTTAACAGTAATATCCATAATCCCAACCATGGTATGATCGATATGCTTGCAGCTGATATTAACTATATTTTCATGTGTTTGTTTTCTGTCCCAGAATCGTATCCCAGATCAGAACAGACGTCTCCCCCGAACAGCTAAGAGTCCCAGAAGAGAAGCAACGCAACAACCTACAAATCTCAAAACATCCACTAAGCAAGTTAAACTGCTTGTCACATTGCAATGAATTCAAAACTATTAGGCCTAATCAGAGATCTGATGATGGCAGCAAAGACTGCCTGCACACATCACTTGTTTTTTCTCTGAGCAACTGCTGATTTTTGCCACTGTATAGTGAGCTTGTGAAATTAAATTTCCCAATGCATTCTGTGCATTGCGCGCTCACTTGCAGCAATGCTGTAAAACAGTTTAATGCCATTTTAAATTTTCAGTCCAGAAAACAGCAGAGATACTAATGGAATATCACCACCACAACCAGACATACAGCGTATACATATCCCTAATCATGCGATGGTGGAATCACATATTCAGGAAGACTCACAAGCTGGACAGCGGCTACTGCTTAAGAGTTGGTAATTAGTTCTGTTACTTGAAACAAGCATCGCTTTCACGTTAGCAGATGGATATAGATTATAGCATTCCTATCTGAACACATACAATGCAGCTTTGTCAGGTGCTTCCTGGATCTTCCCATTAAGCACAAGATATCCTTTAGTGTTGGTGCTTTGGCACTATAGCTGCGCTACATTGGCTGCTGAGGCGTAACAGGAGTGCAAAGGCCTAGTGAGGATGTAGAGGTGATGATGGCACTTGGCATTTTACTGGGTTGACTGCCAAGAGACCCTGATTTGTACCCCATTCATAGCTGTGTGTTTTATTCTTTGTTTTTGGGTTGTTGTTTTTTTACCTCGGTTTATGCTCTCAGATCCACTCACTGGTTAGGTTTAGCCACTAAAGACTACTTGGTTAAGGTTAGTGAACCCTGCTCCTTGACAAATGATGCGTTGCAAGCGATTGATGGCTCATTTATACCATAACCCAGTGTGTCACAGCAAACATGCCAAAGGACGCTTTGAGCATAAATTAGTCATGGTTTAGCTACAATACGTGGTACTGATTGGCACCTTGGAGATAAAGACAGAAATACTTTAGTCAAAGCAATTGACATCAGTTTAATTTGTGTCAGTGATGGCTTGTTAGGAGACCTGATAGATGAGTGATTGGAGTTCGCAAACTCTTAGACAATAGCCGCTTCCCAGTGTTGTCAGCATACACTCAGCTTTGTGCAGGAAAAAGCACAAATATATATACTACATATACACATATATATATTTACATGTATGTCAAAGTATATCTAAACAGCAGCCACAGCTGTTCTTTTTATTGTTGAAAAGTTGAGTTAATTGTCTTGGGAAAAAATGCCATATTATTTACCAATGCTTCATCAAATGAAATATTTTCTGCTTCTACAAGTTAAATTTACAGCTTATAACTGACATGACACTGACAGTGATGATGTAATGTACCTTCAGCAGATATTTTTTTTAATTGCTTCATGACTGAGTCTGTGTCCTGATGCACAGATTTTTCTTTCTTTCTTTTTTCTTTTAAATCTCCAGTAAAACATCTAAACAAACCTGCGTTAGATGTGGACAGAATGCCAGTAGAGACATTTCTGTGCGCTTGTGCATTTGTTGTTTTTGTTTTGGGTTTTTTTGTCAGCTTAAATTGAAGCTGACTTTAACTCAGAGAAAGGAGAATGTTTTGCTGTGTAGACACAACCAGTTAACCTGTCAGCGCGTCAACCAGCAGCAGAAACTCAGTGTTTGACTGTATTTAAATGTTGCTTTCATACAAGATCCAGCCCAGCCTACATTTTACCCCGAATGTATATAAAAAAATCTATTGACAGGCCTATGATTATATTTTATACTAGAATGTTAAATGTTATATACTGTAAAGAACTGTAATAGTACACACGTGCAATCCTTAGACATAGTACATGCAAGAGTTCGACATATGGTATTAAAAAAAATTTCTTAAACTTTTTTTTTTTAAGTGAGAATCCACTGAAAAGCAGAAATCTTTGTTTCTGATCAAGAGATGTTTAATAAATCTGTGTGGTCTGGTTTCCAGTCATACTATTGAACATTGTATATTATTTCCCATTTGCTATATTTCAAAATGAATTTCATAAATACATTAAAGTGCGCAGGGATTTCATGTTCCTAAATTGAACAACCAGACATTGTAATGATAATATATCAAAATGAGTTTGTTTTTTGGTGGATTCTCTTTATGTGCAGCGAGTACTTGACAGTACAGAAGCACAGACAAACCAAAGGTAATTTTATGCCCAAAATGATGTTTATAATTGTAAATGTTTTATGGAAGACATATATTTCATTATTTTTCAACCAGCTGGTTCTCTTCATTAGGCCGTTACAGTTAACAGGCCAATGTGTTCTACTGTACTTATAGGATATGTACAATCTATAGTCTGCAGCAGATCCTTACATAGCACTTATATATTTTAAAGGGGACCTATTATGCTAATTTCTAGTTCAGTATTTTTATGTTTTACTTTGCTAGAGTAGCTTTGCATGATTCATAGTTCAAAATAATTCACATTTTTTCTCAGACTGGGCCTTGATGCAGCCCTCCAATTCTTTCTGTCTGAAATGAGCCATTTTATGGCCGTTCTCCCTTTAAGTCATCTTTCTTCTGATTGGCTGCCTATCGCAAACAGAAGAAGTGTCAGAAACTGAGTGTTTAGAGCCTGAATTATAAAGTGACCAGGATTACATGTACATACACTAACCTCGTGTTTTGAAATTTTAGCCATGTTCCTTATATGCATCCACCTCAGTATATATTTGACAGAAATTCAGGAGGGAAAAAAGCATAATAGGTCCACTTTACAAAAAGATCCCACAGATCAGGCCTGTTGTAGAGAAACATCTTTGAAGAAATGTAATAGTATAATATGCACTGATACGTCATGCAATCCCTTGTTAAGTGCCTTTTAAAAATGTTTACCATCTGTTTTTGTGTCTGGGAACCTCAGGGGAAGTTAGGAGTGCAATGGCTTCTTTTATTGTCTTGTCAATGATTAACCTGAATCTGCTTCCCTTCGATCACCATCTGACTGCTTTTGCTTTTATCTGAAGCCTTCGTAAGGTTGACAGGCCCTTCGTGTTTTATTTGAATCCTCCCACTACGTTGTTTTTCATTTATGTGACTTTTTTTTGTAGATCTGTCAGTTTTATTGCAGCTTCCTGTACAACATAAAACCAGGAATAAATGGGATGGAAACTTGTCCTTCTCTTTGTTGTTTATTTACAAGTTTTACTGAGTATCTTTACCTGTTTATTGAATTATTTCTGGGTAAAACTTCATATAATGGAACTGCTCACCATCCTTCTGTTAGAATCGAAAGACTTAAATGCTAGCTGTCTGAAATTGCTACAAGTCAAGGAATTTTCATATATTTATTGCTTGTGCAACCATGCATCCTTATTCTAATTATCTGGGCCCAGCACACTGTAGTAGATCTCTGAGCAGTGATGCCCAGATCTTCTGCTTTCCAACCACTGCTTACAGCTTTTCCAGAGTGGACATTGGGGCATTCCCAAGCCAGCTTAGTTTGGGACTGCCAAAACTGGTTTCACTAGTGTCTAATGTCCATCATATGGTGTGTTTTGCCTTTTATCTGTTGGTATTTATCAGCTCTAATGCTGAAAATGTATCATTTAACCTGCAAGACTTGCCTATAGACTTGGTTACAGCTAAACTTCACGTCTAATTCACCTTTAAAATCAAAGAGTGAGAATAAAGCACCTCTGTGTTTTAATGTCACAGCAGTTCGAGTCTGTGAAATTTCTTATTATATCTGTGCTCCTTTATAATCCTAACAGAAGAAACTGCACAAAGCATAGCTGCGACTCGGTTTTAAGGGCCACATGATGGCGCTCCTGGTCTTAGCGTGCCTTACGGAGAAGACGCTGTGTGGCAGCATGATCTTTTGTCAGGTCCATTAGGCCTACAGCCTGTGGAGTCGGTAATCCTTTAAAATCGAGAACTGTCGCACTTTGACCTGTTACTGCCTAAAAACCTTCTGTTTTCACCAAAGATGCCACAGCTTCAGGTGTCTGCCCTTTGTCAGTAGCTGTAAATAAACTTGTCAGCCTGAATAAAGTTACGCACCCCTGATTAATTTTCACTATTTTGATTGTGATGAAGAAAAGGGCGGGCAGTGGCCGTATAGATGTCCCTCCCCATCGTCCTCCAGTTGCGCGGATCTGCTGTTTTCTCCATTAGTGTCAGCTCATTACAGCTATTGTTAAACCAATTATGGAGGTGTTAATGGCCGGTGGAAGATCCATTGAATTGAAAAGCAGCCCGCAGAGTGAGAGAGGTGGCTTTGAAAAGTTCGATTAAAGGTGTTTATTAGACGCAGCAAAAAAAGTCTTGGAAAAAAAACCATACTGAACCCTTTTACGCAGCAGGTGTGTCGATATATATATTAAGTATCAACTATGATCAGTTAAACAGGTTGTGCTTGCAGGATTGTCTGTTTTTGGAGAATATTTGTTATTCTTAAGTTTAACAGGACAGAGAAGTTGTAAACACCACAAACCTCTCCAGAAAAAAAACATGCAAACTTGATTAATATTTATGAACTCGAATTTCCATTTGAGACATTTGCGGAGCAGTAGGCAAATGATTAGCAGATGCGCTTTAGTTTGTCCCGTTTTATTGACTCATACTCGGATAACTGAAACCTTGTAGGGGAGAGGTTTGAGGCCTTAGGGTAAAAGCCGTTTGGATCGTTTCCGCCCCTGAAGAAAACAAGACGTTGAAATTGTAAACTTGAGTAAAAATGGGATAAAATCAAGGCTCCATTATAATAAAGAGTCGTTTCGTCCACTTCTCATTTAAATTCACCAGTACGTCAAATTAAAGTACATTTTAACCCGGAAGCTTTTTTTTTCATGTGACCTCAGAGTTGATTTACAAATATTTTATCCAGGGAGAAAAATAAATCATCCAGGCTTGGTTACATCGTTACGACATTCAGGCGTTAGTTTATTCCACGTTTAATGGATGTGACAGCACTTTGCAAGCAGGTGATAATCTGTGAGTCTTTGACAGGTCATATCATGGAAAGCGTCTGATTAACTATAAGCTGACCCGAGTCCCTCCCTCTCATCTCTGTTTTCGTGAGGGCAGCGGGGCCTTTATGTGGACGCCACGGAGAAATTTAATGGCTGTAAACGTCATGTTTCCAAGAAATCTTCACGCCGCTGAATCCTTTACACTCTGCATAATATTGTTGCATCTGAGCACTAACAGGCCAGTTCCTTCCTGTGATTTCCACGGGATCTTATCGCCCAGTTTTAATCCCGTCGACCTCCCGCCTGCGCATCAATTACATCTCCATTGACTTGCCATTAAGCATAAGCATTGACATTCACAGGCCTCCGTCTGCAGCGAGGCCTGATGTGTATTCCACAATACAGGAGTCCTGGCCCATGCATTAGGCCAGGACTAGGCTACATTATTTATTTCTTTGTAGCGACGGGCCTCCTCTGAGAAAAAAGAAGCTCTCCAACAAAGTTCCCAGGGTGAGGAGGTCTCTCACATTCAAACGACCCCAATATGCGTAAAATGCGCACATGAGCCATCGTTACCCAACAGTTGGATAAAGATCTGTCTGTTTATGCACGGGGATAAGCTTCTTAGTCAGCTGTGTTTACTTTTTTACTCCTTATGTTTTACTTGGTTTTCGTGACGAAGATTCAGAAGAAAACAGAGGCTGATGGTGGAAAAATGAGAAATTTAATGTTCTCTGATCTTCTGATAAGTCTCAGGTGATTCGTGCTATTATCAAAATATGTGAAGGTCAAAGTAGTCACGATTAAATATTTTGTTATTCAAGCCAGAATTCTATTTTTCGAATTCTTTTAGAAAAATTGCGTTGCTACCAAAACTGCAGAAACCAGACGCTGATTGTTAAAAGAACTGAAAAAATAATTTTGGATTTTAATGAAGCGCTTTTATGTAGATTTTTTTTTATTGCTCCAGTTTCGAAACGTGTTTGATATTTAACTTTTCGTCATGATCAACAAAACTTAACTCTTCTGCAATACTGAGAAACATCCCAAAAATGGGCACAGCTTTTGAACAGTAGTACATTTGCCTGGCTGGTTTTCGCCAGCACAGCCGCGGGGCCAATATCCAGCACGCCAGGGGGCTACATCTGCCTTTTTTGCCGGGCCCTTCCTGCCCAATTCAAAAGTCAGGGCTGGGCGGGGCCGAGCAGAGCCTTATAAGAGAAGGGCGCCCAGGTTCCTCTACTGTATTTCCAAGTTATATCTCCGTCTGTCGCGCGCTGCGTCCCGAGGGCCCGGTGACCAAAAGAAAAAACGGGCCACGAGAAAGAAGCAGAAGTCTGTTGAGCATTAACAAATTTAAAGCTGCAAAACAATGGATTACTGACAACTAAGAAACGCTGACCTACCTGTTCTCCGGAGCGGAATCGCATCACTTTTTCATTTTTACGCATTTTAGACTCCGTGCGACAAGGAGAACCCTTTCTGCTTGGATTTTCTTCCCGATACGTGCCAACTTTTAGGAGGACTTTATATGTATTTTTGTTATTCTGAAAACTTCGGTCACAGATAAAATATTCTCTTCTGAAGACTTTTGTTTGGGATGTTGAGTTCTGTGAAGATGGAAGAGTGGAATACTTACTACACAGCCAGCGAGGCCAGCGAGGTAATGACAAGCGAAAACGTGAAAATATCAACAGTAACTACAAATAAATCCAGTTTTTTATTTACTCTTGTTCTAAATATTGCCAAAGTTTCCGCCTTTGTTTTGGGGGATTTAAAAAAGGGAGAAAGAGAGACAGACCGTGAGGGAAGACAAAATGTTCGCTTATGGAGCGGGACTCCGAATCAAAAGTAGTTGCTTTGATACAGTCGAAAATAATCTTATAAAAGTAGGCGAAAACCTCGAATTAACATGGAAATATTATGACACTGTCGTAAAAATAAAAACATCCACGTATGGCATTAGTAATGGAAAATCAAATCTCGGGAATCTGGACAAAAAACAAACAAACAAAAAAAAAAAACCCCGAAAAAACTAAAATTAAGAAAATAATAATATCGTAATATGTGAGTAACTAATATTTTTAGCAGTTATGGTAAACAAAGATCATAAATAAATCAAGAAATAAAAAGCAAGTCAGGAAGGGGCTCGCTTCTTCTGCAAAATAAATACTTTGATTTTAAATCAACAATGAGACAATTATAATTTAACGGATTTCGTAATAAATAGTCTGTGAGAATTATATGATGTTTTTAAAGGACATAGTCTCACTGTTAGGCCTTAATCCTTTGTGTCTCTACTCCGCTTAAGTGTTGCAACGATTCAAGTGTAAATGAAACAAGACTTTTTCCTCCCTAATTCAATTAGGAGTTAATTCCAGCAGCAGCAATTCTCACCTCAACCCAGCCTGATTAAATTACCGAGAAGAAAGCGTTTGATAATAATTAACCAAAACTAAGCGGGCTAAGATACTGTTTTTTATCACCCGCAGATTTAGTATTTTCGCATCCATAAAGATTAAATATCAGTAAGACTCGGGATTCAGAGAAGCACAATTCTTGACATTTAGCTCTGAATTATTCAACTTTATTCCACACAAAAAGGACTTGGAAGTATTATCACTCCTCCACTTTAGGTTAAATACTGAAGAACTTGTTTTTTCCATGGCAGCAGTGGAGGAGGCCGTCTGACCGAGAGGCACCATGACGCGCTTTTTACGCATTTTCAGGTTAACATCGCTGTGTGAAATCCATGTCCCCTCTCAGCACACTGAGAGCTTCATTGTGCATTGATAAGAAGTGACTTTTAACACTGGGAGTCTGGGAGTGTTTCCTTTCACATTTCACGTTTTGCCCGAGAAATTTAGATCAGTTATTTCCAACAGAAGTGTTAAAAATCGAAATCAAAATTAGATAGTTACAGAATTTATATAATTATTTGTCTTATTTTATTTCTTTTCTGTGTTCACATTGCAACTAACTAGATTTTGTCCCTCCTGTTTACTCCAGATGTACTCATCTCCTACAACCATGAACTCTGGTCTGGGCTCCATGAGCTCTATGAGCACCATCAATAACTACATCAACTTGAACCCAGCCACTGTCTCGCCTGCTGGTATGAACATGTCATATCACCCGCCCACCACCAGCATCAGCAGTTCACCACTGGCCTCAATGGGCTCCGTTCCCGGCCACATGTCCCTCTCCCCAGTGGCCCCGTCCCTCACCTCAGGCTCACTAACTCAGCTGGGCCCTGCTGCTCCAGGCTCCCTGAGTTCTTTGTCCCACTACCAGGACATTAGCCCATCCATGAGTCAGCTGGGATACACCTCTCCTGCAACTCTGAACCGAGCAGGGGCAAAGGAGATTAACCCAAAGCCCTTCCGACGGCCAATGACCCATGCCAAGCCACCATACTCCTACATCTCCCTCATCACCATGGCCATCCAGCAGAGTGGCAGCAAGATGTTAACCCTGAACGAGATTTACCAATGGATCATGAACTTGTTCCCCTACTACCGTGAGAACCAGCAGCGCTGGCAGAACTCCATCCGCCATTCCCTCTCCTTCAACGACTGCTTTGTGAAGGTGGCTCGCTCACCCGACAAGCCGGGCAAAGGCTCTTATTGGACTCTCCACCCACAGTCCGGCAACATGTTTGAGAACGGCTGCTACCTGAGGCGCCAGAAACGATTCAAGATTGAGGACAAGTCAGCAAAAAAGGCAGCCAAGAACCAGGACATGGGCTCAGGAAAAGTAGTTCACAGTGTCGATCTCTTGGTGGAGGATCGCAGCCCTGGAGGTGGATCAGAGGGAGCAGACTCCACCCACTCGGATAACTCCCACCCGGGATCTTCAGATGACCAGCCTCATTCCCGAAACTCGATGGTTTCATTGGAATGTCCACCATTGTCCTCCTCACACCTCCACAACCCACCTGTCTCCCTGCCACCCTCCTCCACCCCCTCATCTTCCATCTCTCCATCCTCCATGCCCCTCACTGGCACCTCTTCCTCCAACCCACTCCTCCACTCCCAGACTCTACCTAGTAGCTCCCACCTCCTGCCGAGTGTCATGCAGCAACACATGGACATACAAAGCGACCCCCTCAAGTCTTTAGACCCCCACTACAACTTCAACCATCCATTCTCCATCACCAACCTCATGTCCAACGAGCAAAAGATGGACCTCAAATCCTACCAGGACCAGCTGATGACCTACAACACCTACACTGGGACCTCTCCTGTAGCAGCGAAGCAGATCTACGACAGCCCGGGGCCGACCACAATGGACTCGGGCGCTTACTACCAAACTCTGTACAGCCGCTCAGTACTCAATGCCTCCTAATATGGACTTTTAGCGACTCCCACACACACACACACAAACCTGCTCATGGAGGAAAGCCAAGATGGAGACTTCTGTGTCTCCCTGCATCTGTTAAAATGGACTCCAATGCTTTTGCCATCTTCCTCTTTCATTCTCTCTGCGTCTCTGGACTTCAAAACTCACATCCAAAATAAAATGGCTGCCATGTTTAGAGGGACAAAAGAACACACTTTTTCTTTTTACCATCTCTGTCAAACAAGGAGACAAACTGGTTACACGGAGGACAGAAAAGTGAAGCTGGACAATAGGAGGTCTTAAATGATAGTGAAGTCATTTAATTTGTCTGTGTGTAAGTTAAAGTCCAATCCTGAGAATTGTGTGTGGCAAAAATAGCCTTGTATAAAATGTAAATAGAGGTAATGAGGAGGGGAAAGGATATTTGCATTTATTTATGAAGGGAGAAATTTTAATATAACTTGTATTGTGCTCTGTCGACCAGTTACAACCGCAATGTGAGGTTTTGTTTTTTATCCAGAGGAAAGTTTCAGGTTACTGCTTCAGGCAGGTGTTACTGCAACTGGAGACATTTAAATTCATTTCTTTGTGAGTGTGTTACAACATTGGTCATTTTTTTGTTTTCACACCCTGATCTGTCGTGTTTTTGTCAGATCGGGCGTCTGTCAATTTAAACGTGTAGCTCATGAACTCTGTGCTTTCAAAAAAACGCGTCGTCTTTTTGGTTAATATGAAGAAAAAATACATTGTGTTCCTGCTGAGGTTTAGAGTAAAACAAAGTAACAAAAAAAAAGAGAAAAATCTGTAGTGAGAAGGAAAGATGCAAAGCAACTGTGGTAAAAAAAAAAAAAAATGTGATGTGTTTCAGATGACCAGAAAATAGTTCCTTTTATTACTGCGTGAAGCATTTTAACTGCATGCCTTTCCAGAGACTGTAACATTTCGAATAACAGTTAACTGGTGAGGTGCATGGAGGAGTTCTGTCAGTTACTAACAGTGGGGGGAGGAGAGATGCACTACTGGAGGATTTACATACAGTACTTTGCACTATAGAGCTCTCAATGGCCAGGTGGGCTGATAGTGTGTGTGTGTGTTACAACAATACGTAGGAATGTCCTCCTTAAACTGTCAACGGATCAGCTAAGTAGTAACCATGTAAAAGTGGGTCAAAAGACCGCCCCCATGTCTGAAAAGTGCCTTTTCTTCAAATGACTGCTGATGTGAAGAGATCAATGTATGGATGATCTTGTGAAGGATGATAAGCAGCAGAGGATGCAGAAGTTTCAGGTCACGCGATGTCCTCTGTGGAACATGTTTTAGTTTCAATACCAAATGTCCTTTATTTAAAATATGTTGCTTTTCCAACTTTGAAAGTGTGCTGATATAATATATTGTTTGTGTTTTCTTTTCTTTCGGTTTAAGTGTGATCACACTGATTCATGTTTCTTTTTTCTTATTAAAGAGGGTACAAATGGTGTCTTTGCTTTTCTTCTTTCCATCATTTTTAATAAAGTAAGAGTTTGTGTGTCAGCACATCCTGGATCAAACATAAACAAAACAGCATATCCTTAGCGTGGAGTTGCTGTTTTGGATTAGAAGAAAACACATCAGCTCTTTAAGGATTTCACACAGATAAAGCATTCAAGAATAGCCTTTTATTACAGATTTTATTATTTCAATAAGTGAGACAGAATAAAAGTTGAGTCTTTTTAAAGATCATTTTTGCAAATGCACAAACATTTCTAAAAGTTAGCCACTGAAACAAATGTTACAGCAAACAAATCAATTATAAAATTATATTTTTCTACATCCTGCACTATTGTTGGCAGCACATCTCTTACTTGTCCTGGCCAATCAGTCACGGCTCTTTGGTAGGGTAATGCTGCAGGAATAGCACTGCCTTGTTGAAACAGCTCCTGACCAAATGACTGTGGTGTGCGACATGTAGGACATGTAGGACTGGTAGACTAAACATGGCTGGATCACACTGAGATCCTCAAAGCCGACCTCTGCGCAGACCCTCTGCCTGGGCGGCATCGCACACACACAGAGTGAGGCCCTGACCACTCCAAAAACTACTGACCTGCCTCTGACCCTGCACTAGAAAAACCGTCAGCAAGTCAACGAAACAAAAACAGGGGAAAGTAGGAGCAGGACATTTATCTTTTTTGCCTTTAAGGACCAATTCCAGAGAGCTCCACCTAAACAGTAAACACACAACTTTCTGCATGTTTAAGAAGATTTTTCAAGCAAGGGAGCAACAAAATATATAGACTAAGCATGGACACTGGCTGAATCTCTTGCAAAATATGGAGAGGATGAGATAGTATAATCATACATATGAAAATGTTGACTTCAGAGAAAATTCTGTTCAACACTAACGGTTCTTGCTTGGAGCCTGCATCGAAATGCAGGTAAATTCATGCTAAAACCACCAATTCATGTCTAGAAACATGAACAAATACAATGCTATTTTGTCACCAAATTATTTAATAGGAGTTAATGCACTGACACACACACACCCACACACCGCACGCTGGCACGCTGGCAGGCCGCCTGTCTACCTGCCCTACTCTCTACCTGTCTGCATGTTTGACAGTTGCTCAACCCAACCCTATGCTGTAGCTGTCGTCACAGATTTGTCCCTGACTGCTCTTTTATCTTAAGCACAGTAACAAATAACGCCAGTGCATATGATCAGCAGCAGCACACACTCTGAAGATATTGGCCTCATTTTTAACCTCAGTCTGAATCAGCGTTTCTGACTTTCATTTTTCTGTCTGTTTCTTGCAGCAAGATGTTTTCGCCAAAAGTATGGTGTTGTAAGTCATTTAAATCATGTAGGTTTTGTTAGCAAACTGTATTCATAGAGTACATGAGTGAAATGCACAGACACACACGTCTGCAAATTAGTGCTAAGGAACAGCCGCCAAAACTGGAACGCTCGTGCGGCCGTCAGAGGAACTGAGGTGCTCGCACATCAGCTTAATCCTTCAGACCAAGAGGTTACCACCAACTTACCAGCCTATTTCTATTAACTATTGGAGACAGTGTCCACTTGATTCTTATAAAGAATTACAAATGAATCAAGTAGGCAAGACATGTTTAAAAAAAGAAAAATTAACTATTAGAGAGAGAAGGAAAAAAATATAACTAATCTTTCTTTCCTTTCCATACGGTTGTCCTCAACACACACACAGGCAAGACACTCTCATACATATGCCTTAAAGAAATAAAGAAATGCTAAGTGTGAAACTTGGGCAGTTCTTGCATACACAATAGTCCCTTTGGAGCATTTAGCTTGATAAGATAGGCAAGCACCCACCTGATATGGTCTCCACAGCTACAAAGACACACAC
>NW_024582514.1:595920-604819 GCF_018398535.1 Haplochromis burtoni
CACACACACACACACACACACACACACACACACACACACACGCATACAAGAAGGTGTTCCAGGTATGACTAACCTGACTCTATAATGTCACTCATAGTAATCAGGAGACCTCGCTGATAGTGGTCACATTCATTCCAGACTTTTGGTGAAGGAAAACTGATTAGAGTCTATCCACAGATAACACACTGTGACTTAAAGGTTTGAAGGGGCAACAGTGCAGCAGCTCGAGCAATTTCAGCACCAAAGAGAGAAAAAATTCAGATGTGACCCTTACATTTGTAACCTTTCATCTGTAATCTGTAACCCTGGGCTGACCGAGTTTCCAGACATGGGACTCTTTGAAAACAGATACTGACTGCTGATAACAGTCTGGATGTCACAATAAAATATTCTCCTCTACAAATGACCATAACAGCCCCAGATTTTGGTTACAGATTCTGGGATTTTCCCACACACTTCTGTGTATCATTTTCTTTTAAAGATTTAATCTCATAAAATTGATAAAGTTTATCAGATATAACCAACTCTTTGTCAACATAATTATGCACATCAGACTTGTAAAAAGTAATTGAAATATCTGTGTTGAATAGTATGAAATAAGTATGAATAGCCACTGATTTTTGTGGCTTTTTTCTATGGTGAGTATGGTGATCAATTAAGTTCATAAGACTTTTCCAAAGTTACAAAAGTAAAAGAGGAAAACATGGAAACAAACGCTGGAATATACCAATGTATTCATGTCATTCAGACCATGACTGCAACATGGATGCACCTTGTTTGTGGAATACAGTGTTGGGTTACAAATGGCTGGTTACACTACAGAATTATTGGGATTAAATAGTAATTGTTAGATTACAAGTACTCGTGAAGTAATTTTGTATTACCAAACACAAACTTTCCTTTACGATTACCTCACATCTTATTTATTTCACTTTTATTTATATATCTAGCCTTCTATAGAGTATATCTACCTGTGAATGCATTGCTCTTACATCAGTGCACAGTGAGTTGATACTTGTAGTATTTACCACACCAAAAGTAACAGTAACAAGTAACAAGCTCTTGCAAACAAGCTCATTGGGGACACAAGAAGACCACATCATCCAAGAAAGAGGCCTAAACATGTCT
Source organism: Haplochromis burtoni (assembly GCF_018398535.1). Taxonomy (NCBI): domain Eukaryota; kingdom Metazoa; phylum Chordata; class Actinopteri; order Cichliformes; family Cichlidae; genus Haplochromis; species Haplochromis burtoni. The sequence continues at coordinate 597,049 of NW_024582514.1, forward strand.
GGAGATGTACGCGAGCATATCACATAGGACATGAATGCACTGCTTAGAGGAGGTCTTTGCAGTAGTAACGTCTGGAGTTAAGCAACAAAATATGTTCATGAATTGGGAGGAGTACATCGTGAATGTGTGACTGCAAGCTTGAATCTTGCAGATGTCATCTCTGCATAAAAGGCATGCTACGTCGTGTACTGGCACTAACAATGGATGGAAGGTCGCACATGTTGGATCTTTTAAATTATATTTTTAACTGATTTAATTCCTCTGAATACTGTGCTGTTCTGTAAGCACTGGGTCTGCAAGTGGTACTGAATGATCAAATTAACAAACATATTTTCCCACTTCATAACATCTGTTCAGTTAAGCCACGGATGTTGAACTCCAGGCCTCGAGGGCCGGTGTCCTGCAGGTTTTAGATCTCACCCTGGGTCAGCACACATTAACAGGCTTCTGGAGAACCCCAAGACATGTTGAGGAGGTAATTTAGCTATTTAAATCAGCTGTGATGGATAAAGGACACATCTAAAACCTGCAGGACACCGGCCCTCGAGGCCTGGAGTTCGACACCTGTGAGTTAGGCAGAAGATTTTACTTATTTAAAAAAACATCCCTAATTTGGGGCAAAGCACTTCGTTTGGTGGTGCTTCCAGAAGATTTATAAGATGACAGTTAAGATATGTTTCAGTGACAAATGGTTCCTAAAGACATTATCGTGACACAACTGTCATTTTTAGTATAATGAGTATTTGTCTCCTGAGGTGCAGCAGTTTCTCTGTTGAGCATGTGGTGACAGATGTCCTCAGGCTCTCTTGCTGGAGACAGACAATCCAACGAGGAGCCTGCCAGCATGCACACCTGCACAAAGAGTATCTGTGCTAAAATGAATATTTTTTCATTTGCATAAGAGACAGAAAGAAGAAAGAAAGAAAGAAAGAAAGAAAGAAAGAAAGAAAGAAAGAAAGAAAGAAAGAAAGAAAGAAAGACAGAAAGAAAGAAAGAAAGAAAGAAAGAAAGAAAGAAAGAAAGAAAGAAAGAAAGAAAGAAAGAAAGAAAGAAAGAAGAAAGAAAGAAAGAAAGAAAGAAAGAAAGAAAGAAAGAAAGAAAGAACGGAAGGAGGAAAAAAGGGTGGTGTCTGTTTCTAAGATGTCTAATGCAAATGAGGCAGTGCATCCTGGATCCTGTTCTGTGGATGAACTGTTTACACTTGTTATGCCCGAGAAAAGGGAGGGAAAAGAGAGCGAGCGAGATAGAGAGATAGCGAGAGAAGGAACAAAGCACTTACAGTTCAGTCCTCAGGCTACTTGAAAAGTGAACGATTATTTGATGACATATAAGTTCATGTGTTAGTTAGTCAGTGAGAGGGGTATGACAGTTAGTCAACAAATTTGCACTTACTTGTACAACAAAATCAAAAACCTGCTACTCCCAAAAAACTCAAACTGGTAATTATGAGACTCTTATAACAACAATAATTTAAGGAGATCTTAGAGATAAAAGTCAATAACATACAAATGCTGAAATTTAAAATATCAAGTCTGGTGGAAGTGTGACTAATAAAGTCACACATCCACCAGACTGACAACTGCAGCAGTGAATGGAAACTATAAATAGTCCTGCCAAAGAGTCACAGGTTTTATAAGACAGACAGACAAAGGTCCAGCTTTACAAACATCAATAAATACAGTTCAGTAAAAGGGCCCAACCCCAGTTGTTATTTGCATCTGTGAAATTTTCTATTTGGTAGTATAGCTGTGTTCTGAGATATCCTCATCTTGCAGTATGTATAAGTGGGGAGAGCAGTACAGAGCAGGTGTCAGTGACAGAGGTGGGCTCCAAAGCGGCTTGCAGATGCACTGCATTTCTGCTTTGTGAGACAGGAGCTTGACATTTTAGTGTTTGAACTGTTGATCTAACAAAATAAGAACTATGAAGTCGTCAGAGAAATTTAGATTAGGTTGTAGATCCGTCAGTAGAAAAAAATTACTATGATAATAAATCTGCACCCTAAGAGCAAGAAGGTCATGAGGCTCCTGGAGTGAGGTTTGCACATTCCCTCTGTGCCTGCCTGGGCTCTCTCCGTGTTCTCCAGCTTCCACCCACAGCCCAAAGACATGCATAATAAATTAAACACATTCATGCCTACAATTTAAATTAACTGTAGGTAGAAATGTGAGAGTGGATGGCTGCCTGTCTTTAACTGCTAGCCCTGCAATAGACTGGTGTCTAGGATATACCCTGCAACTTACCCTATGACAGCTGCAACAGGCTCTAACCGCCCACAACCCTGAATAGGATAAGTGGGTAAGAAAATAGTGTGTTGGATAAACAGTAACATAAGAAAATGTGCTTTGTACAAGGCCACAGCGGGCAAGGCCGAGAGTGAAACTAACATTAATAAACATAATTTTGTGAAGGAAAAAATAAAATAAACAAGAGTTTGCTGATGCTATCATGCCGACCTTTATTTCACTAAAACCCAGCTCAGGTCCTTTTTTACTGTTAATGATTAATCGAAATAGTGGGGTGTGGTGAATGAACTTTTTTTAGGTTTTGAAGGAGATGGTCGACAAAAACAACAACTATTGCCTTGAACAGCAATAATCATGATGGTACATCTCTGTTATATAAATATTACAATATAAAACATCACTTTAAACTGAAGAGTAAAGTAAAGAAAAGAATCTCAAAAATCGTGAAAAAAAGCCGTTTATCAGTGGCCAAATCATCAGGATGAAGAGACATTAAAAACTGAGCTGCAGGTAAAAGAGAAAAAAAAAGCAGACAGAGAGACTGTCAGTGCATAACACAGTCAGTATGTCATCCAGACAGACGGACAGACAGAGCGCCACTGGCCCAGCAGAGGCAAAGATAAGCAGTTGGACTTTGTACCGTCGGCCGTGGGTGTTGCAAAGAGCCCGAGATAAAGTGCTGGCCTGAGAGACGAACACAGAGGAGGAGAATGATTACATTTAAACCTAATGGTGTGTGTGTGTGAGTGTGTGTGTGTGTGTGTGTGTGTGGAGTATTGCTCAAACCAGCACCACTGACTCTCATGGATGCAAAAAAGAGCAGCAGGTTAAAGGTCAAGGGAGCTTGGTTTGTAGACTGGTTGCTGGTTCTAAACCCTGGGTTTGGGCAGAGATGGCTCTGTTTTCTTGTTGTTTTGATAGTGTGCTCGGAGCAAACTGTGTAAAACAAACTGTAAATAAATGTTGAAACGTCCCCAAAAAGGTCACTGTTTTTTCATGTGCCATTCATTCAGCTTTTAAAACTGTGTGTTGTTTTTCAAAAGATCATTTTTTAAAATCCTTAAATTTCCCGCTTGAATACTTCTTCCTGTTATAATTTTCATGTAATTTTTTTGCGTCCGGTGACTGTTTACCCTGACCCAGTTTCCCAGAGGGATCATTAAAGTTTCAGTTTATCTTATCTTATAGTAATATTGTCTCTGTTATGATTGCACATAGCACCTGCCGGGTTTGTCCAGTCCTCCCTGTAACATTAGACAAAGCAGATTTGAAAATAAAATCCATGGATTGTTTGCTGTGGTATTTCGATTAAGTCGAAAGCTATGCATCATACCACAGGTTAATATGCTGACACCTAGTTCGGCTCTGTATTTTCAGGATGTGCTGTGGATGTGAAGACCAATTTCCTCAGGACTTTGTTTTCTCATGTGTCAGAAGAAACCAGCAGGCTGGATTTATGAAGCCGGGCGCTGAACCAGGAGATCAACAATGATGGGAAAGCCCCACGCAGTTGTTTGTATCACTCTGATAAACCTTGATTCACAAAATCACCTTTGCTTCCCAGACATGAGGGATAGCCACATATAGCCTATCTAAATGACAGATCTATCATGCAAACTAGCTCAAACCACTGTGATACATTTCACCTGAGGCTAATGCTGGTGGAGTGTCTTCAGCATAAACGTCCTCAAACAATAAAACCATCGTTTCCTCAAACAGCTTAAATAACAGATCATCTCATTGCAATGGCGTTCTCTGCCAAGAAATTTAGGATCCGGGAAAGTTGATGGTACATTAACATAACTGAAACTTCCAATGGTCACAGCCAATGATGCCAATTACTTCAGAACAGCTTAAAAACCTTACAAAAGAACAACTGTCATGCAGTTTAGATCATAATAAATGTACAAAACCACATTTCTATTAATGTGCCGTTTCAAGCTGGCCACAAACATGAAGGCTAGAATGGTATTTACTTGTCAACAGCGCTATCAGACACTTTAAAACCAAAGGAACTTAGATCTAATACCTTATTTATACATTGGGGATACATTCAATTCAATTCATCTGTTTGAACTAAAAGTTTTTACACTGGAATAGTTTACAATGGCAAACAGCATTTGCCATTTTCTAGTACTGTTGGTTCTGGGTTTGAATCCACCATCTAGCCAGGGCCTTTCTATGTGGAGTTTGCACGTTCTCCCCATATCTGCGTGGGTTCTCCGTGGGTACTCCGGCTTCCTCCCACAATCCAGACACATGCATGTAGTGGGGTTAGGTTAGGTGTGAGTTTGAATGGTTGTCTGTCTCTCAGCCTGGTGGCTTGTTCAGGATGTGTTGCTGAAACTCCACATCCACAAGCAATTTTTGGAGTGGAGTGAATAATCACACTGTAACAGCTCCTAGTACGCCCATTACATGTAATTCAGTACACTATAAATGCTACAAATGTAGCACTATAAATGATACAAATGTAGCATTTATAGTGCTACATTCTGATTAAGTCAACTTCTGAATCAGAATGTTTCCATAACATCGTGATTTGGAGCTTCTCTTTAGTGGGAGTTGAAAAAAAAAAAAAGATATTTGTTGCTAATACACCCTCCAATTTTCAGCCACAATTTTCATGCTTTCAGATGAGAAAAGGAAGAGTTACAGGTCAGCGTGTTTCATTCCCAAAGCTGAGCAGTTGTTTCTTCATAGCTACTTTCAGGTTCAACAAACCGACAAGTGGACTGTGACAGTGTCAGGATGGTGTGAGGAGACATAAATTGTCCACAAGTGTGATGAGACCTTCAGGAATGTCTACCAACATCTGGAGAGCATGTGTCGGGTCAAACACACAGTGAAAGTGTGCAAGAGTGTGTGTGCAACTGACTAGACTTTAAGACAACAACTACTTGAATTGACATGACAGCCACCAATGTATGCTGCTGTAAATCACACACACTGAGCCAAAGGCACATATTCTGCACACACACATATAAAGACACACAGAGCATGTTGGAGGTTGTCTCTGGCTCTCAAGCCGATGAAGACAGGGTGCCCATCCTTTGCCAAATAACAGAAGCTGATGGAGCAATGTGTCAAACTGTTGTGTTGAACCTGGCTCTGACCGGGTAACAAGCACGACTTTGCTTCTCAGCTTGTAACCACTTTGGCCGAGTTGGGTTCCCTTGAGAAAGATTTTAGTGTATTTGCTCAGTTTTCATCTTTGTGTTTTTTAACTGATATCAGACAAAGCAGTAGTCTTTGCTCTGTCCAAAATCCTCTGAGGTAGATGTGTAACATTTAGAAATCAGGCAGAAGACAATATCAGCTTTTGGACAGCAAGTCGAGTTGGAGAGGAAAAACCAAAAAAAAAAGCACAACTTTCACTGCCTAAAATGTTTGTTTAACCCAATTCAAATAATGATTTCAGTAAGGACAGATAAACTGAAGATGAAAAGAGACACTGTTTCAACTACTAATTATTTCCATCACATCTTCATATTTGAGGCAGGGATAGCTCAGTAGGTAGAGTGGTCGCCCCATGATTGGAAGGTCGGGGCTTCAAATCTGCTGAACGGTTACCCTGAGGTACCCCTGAGCAAGGTACCGTCCCTACACACTGCTCCCCGGGCGCCTGCTTAGTGGCTGCCCACTGCTTCACTGAGTGAATGGGTCAAATGCAGAGGAAAAACAAGTAATTTCCCCACAGGGATCAATAAAGTATACATTATTATATTTCATTAAAGAACAATCGCCAATAAGTGGGTGCCCTGAAATTGCTTCCACAAATTACACTACAAAATGTGATTAATCGATTTTTTGTTTAGCCATCAGAAAATAAAATCAAGAAAAATATGTCTTCTGATTGGATGGACAGCCTGGCGACTGATACCAGAGATGCCCGCTCCTTCGACTCTTCATATTCATATACCGGTAGGTGCTAAATCAGTCACTAAACTGGACCTTTTTACCATGTTTGGACTGTTTTAATAGAATTATCTGACAAATAATATCGTTTTCAGTTAGGTACTCTTTAAGGGGTTGACTCAATTTGTTTTAACATGTTTTATTTTATTTTATTTTACGTTGCTTATGCTATTTGTATATGTACAGCACTTTGTGAACCCTGGTTTTATGTTAAAGTGCTTTATAAATAAAGCTGGTATGGTATGGTATAGATCATCCAAGAAGTCTCTTCTTCAGTTTTGGTGCCTGATATTGTAGTATTTTATGACTCTGTCATTTAGCAATAATTAGAAGATTTTCTACACAAGCAACATCCAAGTTAAAGCTGATAACGTAGCGCACCACCCTCTCTGGTTTGACTCTGCTGCAGTAGGGTGGGGTTGTAGAAGGAATAAGTGGTCAGCCTGGGAGTCAGGTGTAACAGTAGACCTGAAGGCAGGAAGGTGAAATTGTGGTCTAAAGTTTTCTTCATCCAGGCATGATTCTTGCCTCTTCTTTGCTCTGTAACATATAGATGTGGATATATTTTTTTTGTAATTGAATCAAGCTAACATTAGGAAAAACAGATTTTCTCTATTTCAGGCATGACTTAGAGCAGGTTGTGTGCTATAAGAGTGTGCAGTTTTGTTTTTAAGGGCAGTGGGTCAGTGTGTGCAATCTGAGCCATGAGAGTTCATTCTGTGCAGAGGAGAGGTCAGCCTGCTACAACCTGTTCTCATTCCCAGGGCATCATATAATGCAGTTTTGTAACAAAACAAAAAAAATACAGCAGACTAAAACCAGCCCTGTCAATATGTCAAACCCTACAATGCAAAAATCCCCACCCCAAGCCACGAATCCACCCATGGACTCTAAAGTTAGCACTACAGGCTTCTTCAGACTAACAGTGAATTGCTGCTTATGATAAATGCCAGTGAAATAGTGACTAAATCCTAATAACTATCGTTGCTAACTCTAAAAGTCTAAAAGAAAAGTACATGCTCACACTTCCCCACAGTTTTAACTGAATTAAAACTGATCAATAAAAAGTTTGAATTCTTTTAAAACAGATACAGAAATAAAATTTATTATGATTTGATAAATTCCATCTCTTGTGAGAACCTTTAATGATTCCTAAACGAGACACACACCTTTACATAAATAAACACACCATTTTGTCTAATCAAATATAGATTAACCTTGGCTTTGACTGATCTGTTTGTGAGGAAGCAGCAGAAGAGTAAGGAAAACAGCCATGACTTAGCAAATAACCTCATGACACTGATTATTTGCCACAAATATTTACAGCAAATCAAAGAATTAATCTTTGGTTACAACTCAGCCGCTGATTGTTTAATATTCTGCCAGCGGAAAACCAAATTTGCTTTGAGTGACTTTTTATCTGTCTATAATTCAGAGAGACAACTGTGAATGTGATGGCCCAGAGGCCAACAGCTCAGTTTTCAGAGAGAGAAAAAAACAAAGCAAAGCATGACACACACACACACACACACACACACACACACACACACACACACACACACAGAATAAAGTAGATAAAAGCATGCTTTCATCTGAGTTTGTTCTAA
>NW_024582514.1:604839-695888 GCF_018398535.1 Haplochromis burtoni
ATACAGCAGACTAAAACCAGCCCTGTCAATATGTCAAACCCTACAATGCAAAAATCCCCACCCCAAGCCACGAATCCACCCATGGACTCTAAAGTTAGCACTACAGGCTTCTTCAGACTAACAGTGAATTGCTGCTTATGATAAATGCCAGTGAAATAGTGACTAAATCCTAATAACTATCGTTGCTAACTCTAAAAGTCTAAAAGAAAAGTACATGCTCACACTTCCCCACAGTTTTAACTGAATTAAAACTGATCAATAAAAAGTTTGAATTCTTTTAAAACAGATACAGAAATAAAATTTATTATGATTTGATAAATTCCATCTCTTGTGAGAACCTTTAATGATTCCTAAACGAGACACACACCTTTACATAAATAAACACACCATTTTGTCTAATCAAATATAGATTAACCTTGGCTTTGACTGATCTGTTTGTGAGGAAGCAGCAGAAGAGTAAGGAAAACAGCCATGACTTAGCAAATAACCTCATGACACTGATTATTTGCCACAAATATTTACAGCAAATCAAAGAATTAATCTTTGGTTACAACTCAGCCGCTGATTGTTTAATATTCTGCCAGCGGAAAACCAAATTTGCTTTGAGTGACTTTTTATCTGTCTATAATTCAGAGAGACAACTGTGAATGTGATGGCCCAGAGGCCAACAGCTCAGTTTTCAGAGAGAGAAAAAAACAAAGCAAAGCATGACACACACACACACACACACACACACACACACACACACACAGGTAAAAGCTACAGTCCTGCAGTTTACAGTGCATATGTGCTTGAGAGTTTTCATACCTATATAACCGCCACAAATGCAATTATATATGTGCATGCACACACTCAGCCTGCTGTTATCTTATCAGTTATCACAGGTGTTCATATTGAAGGTACCGTACCAATTGCCGGTTTCCTGCTAGGAACGACATTTTATGTGCATCCATGAGTTTGTTGGCATGTATGTTCATTCATGTGTTATACAGAATCTTTCTGATGATTTTTTTTATATTTCTGCATAAATATAATCAAGAAATATGAAAATCTGATTTCTGGATAATGTCTGTGAGCAGATGCACTTGGGTAACAGGGTGGCAATCTGACAGGTATACTACAAAGGAAGTTCAACACAAATAGGATTTCTTTGAATTAGCAGTGGTTTTCAACAATGCTGCATATGACTCTTATTCTGCGAAAAATGATCCCTATGAGCGCCACCCACTCTGATAAGATAAGAAATTATCAAATAATAATAATATAATAAGATAAAAACAAAAACAAAATAGAACTCAAATTAATTTTGCAGAAAACTGTTAATCTTGGGATTTATTACACATAGTGATAAAAAGAAACACGTTGACTCAAGTCAAATTTATTTCAATGCTGAGTTCACTCTTGGTGCTGTTAATTTATAATATGACAGTTTCACGTTTGAGCTTCGAAAATTTACAATGGATACATTTACATATTAAAAGTTACTATCCAATAAAGCAGATGCAGAAATCACTTTAGACTCTTAGCAGAACAAAGTGAAATTACTTTTCTGTCCTCCTGCGACCCTGAATTGGATAAGCGATGGCTGGATGGATGGATGGATGGTTGGGTGGATGTTGAAATGGATGGATGGATGGATGCTGAAATGGATGGATGCTGAAATCCAGCATGTGCAAAACAGACTAAGCAGCACATTAGAAGTAAGTTTAAAATAATTTATACACTTTTGCACCAACAGCTAAAAATATGCATACATGCAAATTACAGTGAAAATGAAACATAGTTTGTAACTTTTGCATCTGGGCTTTATAACATAGCAGAGAATCTAAACAGTAAGAGTCTATCACACTTAACGCATGCTGCAAATAAAAGAATAAATATAAACATGCCACTTCCAATTTTATCCAATTTTAAACCAAAATTTGGAACCTGGCTAAATCTGATTAAATCAACAGCAGAGCTAATTTTGATCCTCAAGTATTCAGGCTGTGGAGCATGTGCACTCACCAACGCTTTGCATTATGGGACTATTGTTCACAGTCTGAGTTAATGGTAGAATATATGAAGATAGATGTTTCATTTGGGTTTGAAAATTAAATTACGGACATTAGAAACTTATCAGAATTATAAGCTGCTGTGTAGTAAAATAAGAAAAATGAATGAAATGGAAACTTTTCATGGACAGGAGTGAGATTTTTGCACTTTCCAGTTTGAAGTAGCAACAAGGAAGTACAGTTATGAAACCAACAAAACATTGCGTGGGAAGTCGTTGGAAAGAAGAGAAAAATCACCTAAAAAAGCCTTTTGAAAAATATGTGTTTGTGATCACAATATTGTCACACTTTGAAGTTATAATTATAACACATTGAACTGTTGACATGTTATAGGGCTGTTATTATTTTATTTATGATGACATCTTTTGATTGTACACTTTGACAAGGATGCCCACCGCATTGAGAGCAGAGATTCAGTATAATTTGGTGATCATGTACTGTAATTGTCTTCTGGGGTCTTCCAGGCCTTTTGGTGTGCCTAGCTGGTCAGTGCAATCCTCTGTTTTAAACAACTGTTAGCAGTCGGACGTACCGCCCACGGGACATTGGATGGTTTAGGGGACTAATAGGACTGCTAAGGGGTTAAGATTCTTCCTAGATCTCTCTGATGAGATTATTTTGGTTTTTCAGCCTAACGATGGCCTCCCTCATTTGCATTCGCATCTCTTTGGGCCGTATTTAAAATGAAAAGCTATAGAATTAACATTTTGAACCGACTTCAGGTATTTAATTTGCTTCATTTTAATGAAATAAGACAGGAGCGAGCCTCACCTGTCCATGAAACTGCTTGTCAATCAGATAATGAATTTTGAGCTTCTGGCTGTGGGGAATGGCTGTAATTCCTGAACACTTCATGCTCTTACAATTGATTTTGTAAAAGACCTTTGGATTAAAGGTGAAAGAGCACACTTCAACCACACACTGATTATTTCACTTAAAATCTTTTGCAGTGTTGTGCAGCGGCAAAACTAAAACTGCATTTTGTGTCCAACAAATAATTAGACCTAACTATGTAACCAAAGAACCAAAGAATTTAAGCCATCTAATTGGAAATTCAAGTCTTCTCAATCCCCTTCATAATTAGAACTGCAAAATTACAATAAAACCAATGCCTATAATGCTATAAAATATATGTGTTTCTAGGGTTATAGATGACTCCACAAACATTTGGGGTTTTAGGAGAAGCGGACTGGTACATTCATTACAGGAAGCATCTCTTTGAATATCAAAATGTCACATTTAAATATTCACCTAGGTTCCCCACACAAATCAGGAATCATAAATTTTTTTTAACCACATCCTAAAATACATCAAAAACTAAAGTGGAAACCATTTAATTTCTAGTTTTTAAGAGAGTCTCCGAATTTGCCCTCTCACACTGCTTCATATTTAACTCAAATCAAGCCACTCTGCCCTTTGACCCAAGGTACTGTGATAGTCACACCACAGTGACAACTGCAACCAGGAACTTAGTTCATTAGCTGTGTGTGTGTACAGCTGGACACACACATACATGTAAGTAGGGACCGTATAACAGCTGGGGCTGTGGCCTGTAGTGCTGCAGACACAAAAGTGACAGAAAACTTAGAGGAGCGAGTTTAAATCCTTAGACCGCCTGGGAAAGTGAGGGTCGGGAACCCCGAAGATTCTTTCTTCTCTCAGCAGCTGCTGCTGATGTCTCTTTGATCACATTGCTTCAGCCACAAAGTAATCAACAACGGAAGATTGGAGCTGTCATACAAAAAGGTGTAAAACGGTGCCGTACGCGTACAACGCATCAAAACAAAAACAAACATTTTCACTTAAATGTAACTGTCAATCTCCACAGGTGTTCTGGGTCTTTGCACCTGTCTAGAGGCAGGAACAGGTGTACAGGTAATTCTGGCTGTCTCATGATTGCCGGGCCTGTACAGACAATGCTTGATTGGCAGCACTTTCGCTCTCTGCCGTAGGGTTGTGACAACTTGTACCTTGATCATTTTTTGCACAAATTTTGCTGATAACAAAGCAGATGTTTGTGAAATTTTAGAGTTTTGAAAAGTCCTTCTGAAGAATAACAAAAATGCTTTCATATGTTTCCACATTATCAAATAAAATATAAACAAGTGATAAATTAAAGGAAAAACCAACAAAAAGTATTGAAGTAAGTTTTGGGGCTGTCATGTGCCACCAGAACAGCTCTTGCAAGTGTAATGGAAGAACTGAACACCAGACTAACAAAGATGTTTCCTCACCTGTGAAACATCTTTTGGACGTGCACTCCAAAATTTCCCAGAGATGTTCATGGGAGCTGAAATTTTATGACTGGCATATGATTTGATACATAGTTACAATATTTTTTCCATTTTTTAACGAGTACTGAGCACAGACTCTAGTGGAACAACTGCATGACACGTTAAAGGAGTGATAGGCCAAATGCACATATCTAAAACAAAACGGTGTACTTTTTTGAGCGACAGCAGAGTTTGTCACGGAGAAGAAGTGCAAAAAAATTGAAGATAAAAAGCATCATGTGATGCATAAGCTGTCGCTGCAGAGGAAAGTTAACTTCCAGTTTTTGATACTCGGTTTCACATATTATGACTTCTGTTTTTTTCAGTTGCAGAGATTAAGCAAAAGAATCAACACCAGAACAAATATAAACGAGATTCCCCACATTACCAGTTGTTTCATGCATTTTTGACACTGCGCCCTGGTGACAGTACAAAGCTGCAAAACTCTGCCAGAACCCGTGTGGCGTCTACGTAACTAGCATACCTTAGCTTCCCTGACTCCCACTCCCCTTCAATGACTTGTTACAGAAAAACCTGAAGGTCTCGGTCACTTTCACTAACCTGTTACTGATTTGTCTGTCCAGTGCTTTCATTCACAGAGCCCCCTGGCTAGCACCAATTAACAGCGACATGCACAGACACACACATTCCCTTAGAGGCTTCTGCACCCAGCACCCAGCTGGGGCAGATTAGTCACCCTCAGCACCCTCCCTACTGTGTAGCCACCCTTATCAGGGAGCTCAAATTAACACCCACACATGAGAGACTCCCCCATTACTGGTTCTGATCTGACTGCATACCATCTTTGTTTTCCCAGCTACATGCAAATCAAGGCGAACCCTCCTCCAGTCCAGATGGTGGTGGTAATGAACCCAAAGCTCCGCGGTAAATGTCAAACGTGCAAGGAAGAACGACATCTGCATTTAGGCCATCTAGAAAAAATGAGTTTAGTTTAGCTAGCATCAGCTAACTGCTAGCTATTTATCACATAGACCCAATAAATTTATGGACTATGAGCAAGATGCGTATTTAACTGCTCTGTCAAAGAGGGGCGGCCCGTTCACTACAGCTCAGAAGAAATTTCTACATCTGTTGGATACGCTACAGCAATTCTTCTTCCTGTTCCAAAAAACAGAGCTAATCCTCGACCAATTCTTGGAAGCACTCACATTCCTTTTGATACCCAATCCAGTCTGCCATAGACACAAGCAGTGACTGAGCTAAAGTAGGATCAAAGGTCAATAGCTAAAGGTGTAAAAGAAGGTAAGAGATCCATCAGGTGAAGAGCAGCTAAAAAAAAAAAGGAGGACACAGGGAAATAGTTAGAACTCAATTTATAAACCAAACTCGGGGTATTAAAAAAACCAAAAATCACACAAAGTAAATTGCAAAATGTCCACAACACAACAATCTTAAAATAAATGTTCTAGAAAGTGTCGCAGCAATCGGTCATTATGCTGCTGGCTCCTCCTCCATGTCTGACTCCATGGCTACTCCCAGGTTTTCCTGATATCAATCCTGCTGCACCAACAACTGTGCTGGCCACCAGTTGACTTAGCCGGTATAGATCATTAGCTTAATTGTGGGTAGGAAGTAATATTATCTCTACTACAACAATAAGAGGAGTGATATGGCTGCCACCCGCCAGCTGAACCTGCTGTGAACCACTTCCCTCATTAATCAGAGCAACACAGCTGGCTAATATGTGTTCTAGTTCCATGTTGCATGTCTCCAACCTAACCGACACAGCAACGAAGTTCAATAAAAAAACCTTTTCACATGCAGGTATTGTGTGTTTGCTCTTTCATTTGACTGCCATTTTTAACAATAATATCAGTAAACATAGCAAACGGATATGTTGTATGTTGTGTCCTAAGCTTCCGAGATCAAAGGTCAGACACCCAGCACCACATTTCAATCAGTACCTCTTCAGCATCTCTTGGTAGACACAGATAAAGCTATAAATTGCCATTTTGAACACATCGTGCCTTCTTGTGTGTAGTGCAGCAGCATGTGCTTTCCATCAAAAACAGTGAAAAACAAGGCCGGCCTGTGGCGACAGATTGGACACAGTGTAATATGGTTTGGCGCGTGCTGGTGTCTCTAATGGGCCAAGTTGTGTTATGGATGTATCCATCCTGTCTGTTCATCCGTCAGACTGTTTTTCCTACCTAAAATGGACGTGGTCTGAGGAGGGGGATGATGATGAGGAGGTGGGTGGAAGGACGAAAAAAGCAGGGGGAAGGATTGAAGGCCAGTGGTAGGAGATGGAGGGGGGGCGACTGCTGCCAGGGGATGAATGAGGGCTACTATGTCTGCTGGCTCCAGACTCTGTGCATGTGTGCTCGTGTGTTTGTGTGTATGTATGTGTGTGTGTGTGTGTGTGTGTGTGTGTGCGCGCGCGCGTGTGTGTGTGTGTTTGAGCATGCGGCTGAACAGGGCTCCTTGAGGAGAGGTCGACAACCTCTCACGCTCAGGTACACAAGCTCCACTTATTTTCACAGAACAGCCTAAAAACACACAGTTGCACAGTTTGGGCCATGGCAGACGCCGTAGAAAAGGAAAGGAGCCGTGATTATTTATAATAACTGTTGACACATGTCCATCAGTCATTTTTAAGTTCACAGTTAAGACAATTAAGAGACTCAGTGTGTATGTGCCTGTGTTTTCTGCACTGTTTGAACTTGAGCAGGTTTAAAGGTAAACTTGCTGTTTTTTATGTAAAAGTGGGTCTACTCCCTCAACCAGTACAATAAAAAGAAAAAAATCAACAACAACATTTGTGAAATAATGTCATTTCTCTCGCTTTGTATTTCTTGATATATCAGTGCAATGAGAACCAAATTTTTTCACATTTTTTGCACATTTTTCATCACTTTATATAATTGCTGTGAGGTGTAGCATGCTGGTCTAATGTCTGAAAAAACAAAAACTACGTTTGCAAAGTTGCGACCCAAAGATTTACTCCTTCGTGGTTGCAGTATTTTCTGCAAAAGTGAGACTTATTTGTGTTTTTGCTTGTATCTGTTCAGTGAAGTTTCAGGACCAGTGGTGGCCTCTGAACACAAGCTGAACCTGCTAAAATGAGATGGAGACCCCAGACATGCAAAGCTATGTTTTTGCCTATATCCTGCATTGTTTTTTTTTTTTGTTTTTTTTATGAATACATGTTATTAAATCTCTTATTAGCCGCTAGTTAACAAGCTCAATAAACAGTGTCAAACTTAGCTTTTATTGCATGGTCTCCAGAAGAATATACCAGACTGTGACAATTAGTGCTTCTTTTGGCGTCACTACGTGTCGCTTGTTGGAAAAACAAGGAAGGTAATGAAAGAACTGAAAACTTTTTTTTGCATATTAAGGTCAAAGATTAGCTGGAGAAACTGAAGGCTGGTGCCTTCAAATACTCAAAATGGTACAAGCCACAGTGGCAGCAGCAGAAGAGTGAGGCTGCAGGTGAGAAAGCTGTAGATGTTCCCCAGAGTAACAGCAGAAGTCAAGTTTAGCATGGTGCTACTTTTGGCTCTTTTGCTAGTCACCACAGATATTACATCACAAAATTTACGAACAAAAATGTTTCATTTTTTAAAAATAATGTTGGATATTTAGCTGTAAACATGTAATAACAGAAGTTTACACAAGCTCGTTGCACTTTTTAAAAACTTTTTTCTCTCTAAGCACCAGTAATGTTGCACGCATTTTGAGACTCTTGGCTTCAAACACTTGTCAGGTGTGATAACTTTTTAAAAAATGTATTTTCTAGTTCATACAAAAATCTGGAAATATATTTCAGCAAGTAAACAGTAGTTTTTGATTTGAGGCACAACTCTGTTTCCTTTTCACTAATGCTGAAAGATCTGTGCTTTTAATAAATCAACACCAGTGAGCAAAGGACAAAATTAACTACTGTTATCAGACACTTCATTGTTATTAAAGGCAGGAAGCATAAAGGTATAAAGGCTGCAGATAAACATCTCTAATTAGACACTGTTCAATTACAATAGTCATACATAATCAAAACTAAAATCAACCACAGCACGGCACCTCTCGTAGAAGAAAACCTGTAAATATACAAGAACAAAATACCAACATTCAGCTGTGATATTTGCATTTGACAAAGTATCAGCATTATAGACATTAAAGGGAATGAGGATCTTATTTCTGCAGCTGCACACCATTTGGCACAACGAGAGACAGAGCAACAAACAATGAAGTCACGTTGTCTACAAATAGCAGGCAGGTTGCTTAAAAATGACTCACATGATTGTCTTCTTCTCAGTTTTCCTTCCTGCCATTGTCAGGTGTTGCTTACCTTACGATATAAATGCCTCGAGGTGACTGAACTGAATAAAACCAGTGTAAACAGCACTCCAATAGCTAACACACAACCTGTCCACATAAGGCTGTCTCAGAGGGATCTTGCATCATTTACACAAGCATCCATAGCCGGTACATTCAAAGCAACATCAGTTAGCCCCTAGGCTTTAAGTCTATTTCAATGTTCACAAGCCCCTGTAATTATTAAGCAGTGAATGGTGAACTAACTGCAAAGTCCCGCAGCTTTAAATCTTTCCTAAAAAAGAAAACATGTCTGCCAAAAATGCCGGGCTTTCCTTACAAACGGTCTCTCTTGCCTTCTTAAACGTGCTGAAGGTTAGGAATGTCCAAGCCTAAAATACTTTCCCCTCTCTGCCTCTCTCTTTCTTTCTCATCTCTTAGTTTCGGGCTTATTTCCCCGCCATCAAAATAAACACCTGGAGAGCTGCCCTTTTTCATTCAGATGCTCCGAGTCGATGGCCTCATTTAGGGCCCGGCTTTCTTCCCGTAAGTGTGTGTCTAGTGTCTCTTCAGTCTATGTGTGTGTTTCTCTAAAGTATTTACAACACACATTAAAAAGCTGATTTTTTACCCCCAACCCTCCTGCTTTGCCCCTCCGGCCCAGGCGTGGTATCTGACATAACCGGTACTGGGTTTCTCTCTGTGGCCCTGCGTTCCTGGCAGATAGAGGGGCCATCGACCGCCACTGGGGGAACTTTCCTGGCTCGGGGAAGCCACTAGACAATCACACCTTTCATGGGCCGAAGAAAGCACCGCCCGTCCATTGGCTCGTAGGCCATGGCCAGGGAATTTCTCCCTCTCTCTGGACCCTCTCTCACTGTTTTTCTGTTTCTATCTCTAAATTGTGTTTTGGTTGGGGGGGGGGGGGGGGGTGCCACTTGTTGATTTCTGACATTTCATGTGCATTTTAACAGTGAACTGCAAACACAGAGGGAGCTATTAAAGTTGAGATATTTTAATTTTAGGCCACCAATAAAGCAGTTGTCTAATCATTTTTCATTTTACGTTTTTGTAAAAAGTAAAGAAAAGAAAACAAAATATTGACTTCTAAAATGAATGTTACACATAAAGTTAATTTTACATGGATGCAACATCCTAGCACGAAAATTGGGCATGATCTGGCTAAGGTTAAGATGCTAAAATGTGAAAAACTGGTTTTGCAACAAAACACTTGCATGTATTTGCATCAGCAGAGGCACTGCTGCTGCTCAGAGACCTCAGCAGGAACATGCTCACAGCAGTTATATAAGTCAGAGCGAAATAAACTGAAAGTCTTTAAAAAAAAATCAGCTTTAGATTGCGTTGATGTGTGTTTCTCTTATATCGCTTCCTTTGTGTTTAGGATGTAAAAGTAAACAGTTTTTTTTTATATTACCTCAAGAAGAAGAGATTCTTGTCGAGATTACTAACAAGTTTTGAGCAAACAAGATTCACAGCCCTTCTTCATCTTGGTCTCTGAAGCTTTCCTCCCCCATCTTCTCCTTCTAGATCCCCACTGAAGCCACATCTGGGTTTACAAAGCTACCTTTTTGCAGGTTTAAATTTAGAATCACCTTCTCTGGGACCACGACTCTTACTGAAAGTCATCCTGAAGTGAGAGAAGGAGAGAGAGAGAGACATTTTCTAAACTCGTCCCTGTAAATTAGCAGGTTTTGTGAAAACCAATTTGGAAAAGCTTGGTTTGGAAGCATGAGGGGACCAGTTGTGATGTTGTGCTGTGTGCTTCCCGTAAAGGTGCTGAGTAGCTTTATTCAAAGAGCTGTGGTAAAAAGGCCAAATAAAGATCAAATCAACACGGAGGAAGCTTGAAGGGAGGGCCAGGCATCTGCGCAGCGGTAGGGGCAACCTGGGACATGGAAAATGTAATAAAAACCTGGAGCTGAAACATTCACGGTATTAATCAATGTGCTGTGTCACAATCACAAGGACATCGCGGAGTTGCAAAATCCCACTTTTAGCATGACTTTGATGCTCCTGGACTCATCAGCGGTGATGTTTGAGCATTACAAAACCTCAGTCAAGAGACTCAGTGGGGTTGATAAAGCTTCTGCTTGTATGTCAATCCTGTCCTGACATCGACGCAACACTTGGTGCCAAATTAATTGCCCTAAAACTTCTAACCCTGACGTTGCCCTGCGTGTGTTTGGCTGCTCAGAAGGGCTGAACTGCAAACCCTTTCCATCCCACCTGAGTGGGCACGCACCTCATTTGCCAACCACTATTTCAGCCTGCCCTTTCACAGCCTCCACATATTCTGCTCTCTTCTTCTACTTAGACTCCTAAATGTGGTGCTTCAATGGAACATTGCGTTCTAACAGAGTGATCTGCTTGAGAGCATCGATCAGCATCATATCTTGCCTTAGCTTGTTTTGTGCCGGCTGTTTCTTTATTTGCCTTCCCGGAACAACTTTCAGCTTACAATCTTGTGACGTTGCTAGAAGACAAGCAATCCCTACGACAAATATCTGATGCTAACATGCAGAATCTGCAGGCGAGGGACATGGTTCCTGCTAGCAGAAGCTTTCTGGTTTGTGTTTTTAAAATGCTTGAAAGAGGAACTGCGTTTGCCAAAATCTAATCTCAACACAATCAGCTACAGTTTGACAACAAAATGGTGATTTGTTTGCTACTTATATCATTAGCAGAGCAGTCAAAAGTGAAACTGTACACAGACCTGTGTGCCCAGCACATGTTCTCATAGGGTATCAAATACTACCCTTCTGTCAAGTGCTGCTGGCAACCCTGAGACGTGCACAGTGCGTCATTTGGCACCAGTGCTTTGATGCAGCAGCACGTGCATTATTAGATGCCAGAAGAAGAGCGTTTTAATCTTTTAAAGAGCAGTAAAGTCTGTATTAGGAGGCTTGTTATGAGTGATTTAAAGCTGTCTCCGTTTGAAAGCTCCCACTTTTGCTTTCTTTTCACTTGTTTCATTTTTGCTGATGTTTTATCTTTGCTTCCACCATTTAGTCTCGGTTGCAGCACTAAAATGTGCTTGATTGGATTTAGAAAAAGTTTATGGTTTCACTTCAAAGACGGCTCTTTACAGCATTAGCTCTGTAAAAAAAATAACAACACCTATCCATACTTTTAAGTGCAACATGATTGCAGCAGTCCATGTGTGGCAAGATGGGAGAGTTGTGTGTTACAGGTGCAAAGGACACTTTGGGTGCAACCGTGAGACACCACTGCATTTGACCAAAAAGCTGTGTTTTCATAGGAAATCCCGTCTTTGAGAGAGTAGTACAATAATAGTATTTCTGCACTTCTAAAAACTTTTTTGACTATAGGGAATACTATCACTGCTACTTGAAGTTGTTTTTTTTCCCACCAAAATACTGTTTCAGATGGAAGCAGCTTTGAAAAGTGCTGCTAAGCAGTTGGATGAATACACAGACGTTCACACATGTGCATACACACACATGCACACACACCCTGACATGGATCAGGAGAGGGGTGGGACCAGCCATGCAGAGCACGCTTGCATCCTGGTGTCACGTCAGCCATTTTAATTCCTTCCAGGAACTTGTGAGGATTTTCACCGTGCTAACAATGTGTACTTACGCATGAGTCACACACACACTTGCAGCACATCCCTTTTTCTCCCTATTCCCCTCTCGTTCCCTGTCTCTTCTGTCTGTTGCTGCCCCTTTTTTCTCTCTTTCTTTCCTAATAAAAAAAAAAAACGACATCAGCGGCGGTGAGTTTGCTTTTGTGAGAATTAGCACGCTTGAATGTTTATGTACCTGAGCAGGTGTCCATGGACGGATGCAAACCTTGTCTCGTCTAACACGGCCCGCTGCTTTTTAGCTGCCTCTCCTGTCGTCTCCTGCCGTCCACACTGAGCCGCTCTCTGCTTTCTGCCCAAACTCCATCATCTCAGGCAATCGAGCTCGCTCAATGTTTCTTTCATAAAGGTTGCATTTCACCCCATCGTAATTTCTCCTGAACCTTCGTCGGGCCAGAAGCGTCTGTATCTATAGACTCATTCAGGCCTGGCTGAGCAGTAGCTGAGCGTATCTCTATAACCGTGTTAAAACCAGGCATCTGCAAAAATTTGACCTCAATATATATGAACTCACATATGAATGAATGAGCAGCCATTTTACCCCAGTGAAAACTCTGCCTTCAGTCCCATACACATCCATACAGTCTATATACTGCATAGTTATCCTCATAATGATGTTTATACATGACATCAGCATGGGTACTTCCATCATTTCCTTGTACACTTCAAAATGAGTTAAACACACTGATGATTTGACAACATATGACATCTTCTGAGGTTGGCGATCACGGAAATGATTTGCAAATCTCATAAACCCATAATTTATTTACAATAGAAACACAATAGAAAACATATCAAATGTTTAATCTCAGAAAAATCTAAATTTTAACAAAAACATTATCTCTTTTTGGCAGCAACATATCTATGTTTACCACCATGTAGCGTCCCCTGTAAATGAAGAGGACCTGAGGACAAGAAGACAAGAATCTCCTGGACGTCTTGTTTGACAGAGAATTCTGGCTGATTAACAGTCCTGGCTCATACTTGCTTTCTTTTTCATTTCACGAAGTGTCAAATGTTTTCAGCTGGTGAAAGGTGGAGACTTCAGCCAGGCCAGTTCAGCGCCCAGACTCTTCTGCTGAAGCCATGCTGCTGAACTGAGCCCTGATAGGAAGCTGGGTGGTTCCTTTCCTTTTTAGGATGAGGATGCAAAGGATGAAGAAACCAATTTACCAAATATTACCAAATACCTGTCTGTCAGGTTTAAATAGGTGTTTGTGTTTTGTGAAGGGATGCCAAATGCTATCAGTTTTCTGTAAAGCAAATTTACCTACGGGTATAAATAAAGTAACCTTGAACCACATTTTTCACATTTGTCTGTCTTAAGAACCGTTTTCCACTCAGCTCAAGTCCATTTTAAATGAGCTTCACTTCAAAGGGCTTCTTCTTTGCATGGTAGAGGTTTAACCTGCATTTATGGATGGAACAGCAAACTTTGTTTGCAGGCAATGATTTTTGGAAGTGTTCTCAAGCCCACACAGTCATTTTAATGACAGAATCATGTTAAACCCTGTTTTTGATGCAGCACCATCCCAGGGTCTGAAGACCACAAGCATCCAGAATGCAATAAATTATATCCAATATACAGATTTTTTCCCTTTGCATGCAGAGATTTCTCCAGATACTGGTAAAATCTGGGATTCTTCACAGTCTTCACACTTTTGTGTTGAGGAATATTAATCTGACAGAGCTTATTGAGTCTCAGTAGGTCACAGACTGCTGTGATACCGACCAATTACAGCACAGACTGTGTCACCATTTTTTTCTACTTTTTAGTTCTTTGAAACTTTAAAAATGACAAAAGCCAAAGAGAAATGATGTTGCAAGTGTAGCTATGTTGGAACTGTGAACACTGGTGGGCAGCTATTGTCACACATACCACTTTGGTCACATACCTCCTCCTGAAGGCAAACAAGCATGACGGATTGGGGAGCAACATTCAGTCTGAGTCTCAGTCACTAACATCACAGAGGGACCAAAATAACAGACAATACCACTGTGTAGTCTGAGCCCAGTATAAAGCAGCACTTAAGGAAGAAGGACAAGTTTAGTTAGATACTTAAGACAACAGAGAAGAGCTAAACTGAGTCACGTTAGAAGTGTCACAAATAAAAATCCAATAGTGGATTTGTTAATTCTGAAAATAAAAATGTAATTCACCTTTCAAAAAGGCTGCACATTTGTGACTGAGTAAGATACAAGTGTGTTTATTTTTTTTTTTTTACAGCTAAACAATGTCTACAGTAATTGATTCAGATTTTTGTGACTTTCGTGTTTTTCCATTCAGCGTGAGCCTCTGATGAGGACGTTTCCAATTTCAGCTTAAAAACACAAGCATCCCGAAGCATATCCTGTCTTCATAGTTGCTAAGAAGATAAACTGATCATGAGACAACATTAACGTTTCAGCGGTTTCAATAAAAGTTCACCTAACAGTGTAGGTGCAGCAAGCGAGATGCTGGCTGAAAGCAAACAGAACAGGACTGGGAAATAACTGGTCTGACTGGTTTCCTCTAGATGCTAATAATGGTGAAGGGAAGGTGAAGGTACGTCTGAAAATTTTCCATCCCAGAGTTTATTTTTTGTCTTCAAGCGACGTTCATAAATTAAGAAGTTGGGAGGAGCTATGACATATTTACAAAAAGAAAATCAACAAAAAAGAGGAAGAAAACCTTCCATAACTGTGTACGACATCATAAGCCTGATTTTAAATGAAATATTTTAATATGAAGTTGGTCTCAATGCACGATTTCGCCTTAATACTTTGCATTTTTTTCTTGTTTAAATAAATCAGTGTTTGTTGGTTCATGTAACGCATCATGCAAATAAGTGTATCACCCAAAAACCCTGTTATGAAAGTACTTTTTAAATATAACTTCTCGTATGCCAGCAGATCAGTGTTGAAAACTGAACTCTATAGTAAGCATGACTCATCTTCCTCTGCTCTTTACATGAAAACCCAGCAGATAAGATAAACAGCAGTTTGTAAATTGCCTTTTGAAATGAAGCATTTATCACCTGACGAGCACCTGCCTTCCTTTTTCTCCATCTGGGTTTTGTTTGAAGTTGAATGAGCCTAACAGGTCAAACAAAACCCCTTATGGCTTGTTTGCTCGTAAAGACAGTTAATTAAAACTCGTCGCCCATTTAAAAGAATTACATGACTTATGAGAGTGGCAAATTGATTGAACTCTCGGGCATTGTAAGGCTGAAATTAAATGGCAGAGAGATGGGGGGGGGGGGGGGGGGGGGTTGTTTTTATCACAAGGCATTTCACCCATTCATACAGTCAAATATAAAATAATATATTTTGCCTTTATATTCACACAATTTCCAATATTGGTGCTTTTTTGGATGTTGGTCATTCTTTTTGATCCAGCAACGGCACGCTTCATTTCTTTCCATTTCACATGACTGTATATAGACCTGCATAGACTCTGAGAAGCAGCCATCTCACATGAATGTCAAGTTAACTTAAGTCATACAGATAATGGTGCTGAGAGTAGAGCTAGCAGGGCATCTACATGTATTCTGATACTATAAAAACCCATGTCACACTGGTATAGAGACCTATAGAGACCTGTCACTATGGAAAACTGTGTATTCCCCAGTCAGTTGGTGAATAATTGTCAGGGGTTGCTGACTATGTGAAATCTGGGTGCTTTGTGATTGCTCATCACTACCTGATTGCAGTGGTTGCCCATAGTTCACATCATAGGCTTTTAGTAGTAGCGTTCTACTTACATACTGATTGTTTACCCACACAAATATGTAACTCATACAATAAAAGTAGTTTCCCCAGTGGACAATTCAGTTCAATCCAATCCAGTTTTATTTATACAGCGCCAAATCACAACAACAGATATTGTAAGGTAGACCCTACAATAATACATTCAGAGAAAAAACCCAACAATCATATGGCCCCCTAGGAGCAAGCACTTTGGTGAAAGTGGGAAGGAAAAACTCCCTTTTAACAGGAAGAAACCTTCATCAGAACCAGGCTCAGGGAGGGGCGGGGCCATCTGCTGCGACCAGTTGGGGTGAGAGAAGGAAGACAGGTAAGAAGACATGCTGTGGATGTCTTTCTTTCTTCTCTGTAGCGTCTTGGCCTTAAAATAAAAAACACTTAAAGGTGACAGCTGTTGCTAGTCTGCACTATATAAATAAAACTGAATTGAACTGTAAGCTCATTCATTATTTTTTATATGTCAAATCCCTACAAAACCATAAAATATACTATATTTAGTTGTTGCATTAAAAAAACATGTAAACTTGAGCAGGCTTGTTTTGGTCAGTTTCAACATAACCTTTTTGTTTTCTCTCTCTAAAGCTCCCTGCAGAGTACTTGATAGGATTTCCTCAATCCTTCTATTATGCATCTACTTATTTTGCAAGCAGATCATATGTATATTGTAGCTGTGAATATGTTAATATAAAATAACAGGACTATTTACCTACATGGTCAAAGGCCCTGGACTCTCAGCTATCTCAGTGAAGCAATGTTGACCTTTGAGCCAATCAAAATGTTGGGAAGGTTTAAGCTAATGTAAGAAGTGAGTGTGATGCATCTGACTTGAGAAGACTGCTGAAATCTGCTTCACACTCCTGTCTCTCTTTGGCTCTCACATACATGCCATAAATAGATCATATACATATATCACAGTCACATCTGCTTTCCCTCTTTTGCACTAAAGCACACTGCTGCCTACACATTTTACACTCACACATGCATGGAGACAATCATGAAGTCTACAAAATACCACAGACATCATTTTGGGACTCTGTGAAAAGTTAATGTCCTTTATCACGTTTATCACATAGCACGAGATCTCACACCTGGAAAACCACGCAGGAGGCACGAGGTGGGACAAAGGATGATCGCTTCATTGCGACAAATTCACCAGACTATTACCTGCACTGTCCTCGCATAATCGCAACCCTGTCATCAAGCACACTTCGTACGGAGCTGGCTGAAACGTTTTATGTCCATCAGGTAATCTCTAGAGAAGCTCAGGGCTACGATGCACGTGTGAAAAAAGCTACACGGACTACAGACTCTGCCACACGCACAAACACACACACAAACACAGGCTTCCTTTCTGTCCCTTCTCGGGTCCATTAGTCCCACAGGCAGCAGCCGACAGGACGGAATTAGTGATACGGCGGGTGATTTTTCACTGCTAAAGTTGCTCTCGGCCAAACCAAATAAATAACACCGCCATTCATTCACTTTTCCCTCCACAACCAGTTTCCCTTCCCTTTTAATGGTTTATGCTGAGAAAACACACATGCACACAGACAAACAAGTGAAGATGAAGACCCACTCAAACCTCAGCAGCACACTGACAACACAGATACAACACAGAAAAAGACATATATGTGCATATGTAGACACACACGGTCACGTGCTCACTAAACACACAAACACACACAGAGAGAGTGAAAACACACACTCCTTCACCACGTTTGGACATAAATAGCTGGATAAATAGAAAGCCGAGAGTCCGTTTTAAAAGGGTCTGGTTGAAGTGAAAAAAGGTCAGAGCAGTTCTCAGAGGCCTTAAAAAGAAATACATACCTTAACTGACCCAAAGCAGACCGAACGCATCAACACGGCTTCTTGTTTTTAAATACAGTTTCACTGCTTCAGTGGGGCTGATATATTTAATGTAGGAGGACACAGTGTCCTGTTTTTTTCGCTTGTTTCTTTTAGCAAATCTTGCAGGGACTCGTCCAAGTTGCACTGCAAGTTTTAATTTTTATAGCTCAAAATTAGTCTGAAAATACCTGCTTTCCAAAACAACACTTGATATTATCTTGTTAAATAGAATTATTATACATTAACGATTAGGATAAATGTAATAGCTGTAAATCATTTAAAGCTTCTCTTTGTAAAGTTTTACAAAAAAGCAGTTTATACTAACAGTTTATACCAAATAAAAACAACTGCATGATATCATCAAGAACTGTATCTCTTTTGTGATACTTTCTTATACTTTTTAAAAAGAACGTTACTGCAGCTACTGAGAAAAGGTGTACTGAAAAAGGAGAAGCGATGAGAGCAAAGATGATGATGATGTGGGTGAATGGATGCGATTCAGTGAGGAGACAGGCGGCTGGCAGCGAATCTGGTCCGGGTGGAAAGGAAAGCTCGTTTCACCACTGGGGAGACAGAGGAGTCAAGTTTTTCCTTGTTTTCCCTATTAATAGTTTAAATAAATACTCAGGTAAACAGAAAAACTGAAACTGGAATAAATAACCATTATGTGAATGTGCAGCTTCTTTATTTGTGGTATGGATTGTTTTCAAGTCTGGGTTTGCCCATATTACTGGCTCCTTTTAGACATCGTGATATTAAAAACTTAGTTTAGTATGAAGATTACATTAAGTGTACTTATTTGTTCTATATTGTAAAGTGCTGTCTGCTATTATTTATTAGTTATAAGTCAGGAATGAACAGACGTTTTGATTTTAAATGCATGTCCAAGTTTTATAATAATCAGACTCTTCTACATTCCCCTTGGAGTTCTAAGAGTTTCATTAAATAACGTTTTTGTGATTCTGAAAGATTCACATATCAGAGAGTCTTCACAACTTGAAAAATCTTTAAATAAGTGTTTTCTGTTGTTGGATGATTGCAGACTTTTCTGTTTTCTTTCAGTTTGGCTCACAAATTGAAAAAAACCCGCCTCATACATCTTTAGATGTAATTAGCTCACTTCTCATTTCTGGTCCTTCACGACAGCTTAACAAACTGCTAAAATGCAAACACATCCGAGGTGGTGACTGATATTTAAAATCTCACTTTTTAATAATATTCCTGTTTTACTGAGACCAGCACTGGCTGCAGTTCTGAGTCTGGAGGCTGTAAAGCGAGAGTAATGAGAGGAATCTTTTTGGACGTGGACTCACTGTTACTCTGCCAGTGAGGTTTGTATGGAGACAGAAGGAAATTAACTGTATCAATGGAGAAAGTGTCCTGCTGCAGGTACAGGTGAGGTTTCAGTGAAAGGCACACAGAACAGGTCCAGTTCAGTTCATTTCCTTAGTAAAAACAGAGCGCGAGAGACCCAGAGGGTACAGTTAGTGCAGCTACATCCTCAGTCTGTTTCCTTGAAAACATCCGCTCCATGAATTAGACATCTTATTTACCAAGTGCTCCCTCCAACTCAGTCCACTCCCTCTACTCCGCCCCTCCTCTTCTGGCCATACACCGCTACCCCGCCCGTCTCACCCCTCTCCTCCACACCTACCCTCTTGTCGTACACCCAGAAAGGGGAAGGTTCTTTAAAGAGCTTTGGTTACCATGGTGGTTCTCTATAAAACCACTATGAGTCAAAGAGCCCTCTGATTTCTTAATGGAGGAAAAAAAATTTACAGATCAGAATAAATAAGCAACTGTGGTTCTGAACGTTATTTTTAGTCGACCAACTTTGAACACTTCAGTGGCTTTTGAAGTAGTTACATGTACCACTTGAAGATAAATAAACAGTTACAATTCTCATCATCAGACACATTTTATTATACTCAAATGAAGTTTTTTATACTTTTTACATTAGTTTTTGGGAAGCTAAGTAAGAGGTAAGGATGCATTTGCTTGTACCTCCATATCTATGCACATTCCTGCCTCCTGTGTGTGTTCTGTATGGTGGCTGCTTAGATCAGCACTCAGCAGGTTAGTAGTGGGTACAGTTCTCTGACCGTAATTTGTCTGGTATCATAAATTGACAGTGAACACAATTTCTTTTAGTCACTTTGATCCCCAACTCCCTGGGCAAGTTTTTTAACCAGTTATTGCCCATATGCATCCATCATACAGTGAAAGTGTTTGCATAACAGATCAAATGCACTTAAAATGCACAGAACAAAGTGCTGAGTGAATGTGCACTTGAATGGGTGAATGCATGTTGTAATATAAAAAGTGTTTACGGTGCTCAGTGGGAGTAGAAAAGTAAATACTAGTTCAATTACCGTTTCACACACTTTACTGTCAAGTAATGACACCCTTACTGTAACCCTCACCATTTTACATCATTAAATAACAGCTGAAATAGCTGAAAGCATGACATCCAGAACATACCTGAAGCCCTGTGCTGTTTAAGCTCAGCCCTGTATGTCTGCATACATACACTTCAGCCTTGAATTTTCTGGTGTGCAAGTAAACGTAATGAACTCGTCGGGCACAACAGCATAACTTCCAGTAAAGATCAATTATTATACGATGCTGGGACACTGAACATACAGCGAATTGAGCTAAACTCTTAATACTGGTGTGCATGATTCAGTTTAACATTTAGGTACTGCATTTCTACTTTTTATTAAATTATTAAAAGTAAGAAATTTAAACAATATTGGTGCTATGGAGGAGTGTTTTTTATGAGTGGTCTCGTACATTTTTATATAAATGGATGCACTGTAGTATGGTATCACCTGTTGGTTTTCACTGGAGGTGATTTGTTTATGACCAACATCATCTTTCTTTGTGGAGACAAGGTTGCTCATTGTGCAGTATGTTTAACACAATAGCCCTCAGATTAGATAAAAGATGATTCAAATGCATTTTATAATAAAACAAACAGATTAGGACAGGAAAGGAACAAGTTTTTCCCTCTCTTGAGTCACTGTCCCAGATTCAGGGCAACCATACGATTGAGCTATTTCTGTATGTCTGTGATTTAAACACTTATTCATAATTTTAAATATTTTATGGATTTTTTCAAATCAGCAATCAAAAGGAAACATTTTGTATTTTAAAACTCTACCCATACCCATGTTCAGTTTGACCTTACATTTCTAACTATCCATTAATTTTCTGTTGTTTATCCAGATCTGGGTCACAGTGGCAGCATTAAGCAGGAGACGCCAAGACCTCCCAGTCACCACCTATAGCACTTCCTGGTTTCTGACACACACACACACACACACCTACACACACAAATACACACACACGCACTAAGGTGTTCCCAAGCCAAGAGATATAATCTCTCCAGCATGTCCTGGGTCTGCCCTAGGGCATACTGGTATGCCTCACAAAGAAGGCATCAAAGAAGAGTTAGATGCCTGAACCACCTCAACTGACTAACTGACTATTTTAAATGTGGATTTGTGGCCAGGACCAAGTTCCTCACCCTACCAGTAATAGCACTCTTCCACTTCCAGTTTGACTCGACTCAGTTTCGAACATTTTGCATTAATATCGGGTACCACCTAATGTGCACGGGGTCGCTATAGCAATGTATGTGACACAAACACCACAACAATAGAGGATGTCAGGGCGAGGTATACCCGCTGCTTGGTGTATAGCTTTTTATCAGATTCAGAGACCACCTTTTTTGTTTTGTTTTTTCAAAAATGGCAGATTCTATTTGCATGAATGAGATGCTCTCATCGAGTAAGGTCACTTACCAGTCGACTATAGTCTGTTGATGTCACATTATCAGTTTGCCTCAGATTGCCTGGAATTTTAACCGAGCAGATACTATAAGGCAGTACCTGGTACCAGGTACTACCACCTAATGGAAAACCCTAAGAATCGTGTCGAATCGAGTTGAACCGAGGAGATCGAGTGGAAAAGAGGCCTTTGATTCAGGATTGATGCTCAATTTCTGCTCCTTATACAACATCTTTGCACAAAATTAAAGATACTTCTACAGCAGGGGTTTCAAGCTCATTTCACTTCATGGACCACAAGGAAAATATCTGCATAATAATCATAGCAATGCTTTACTTATTAGGTGCACAAGAGAGGGATGAGAATTGATGAGAATTTGGCGATTCATATGTAATTATCAATATCACTTATAGATTTTCATTGGGTTTTCACTGGCTCAAATTTGAGAGTCACCACCATTACTAAGCAGCATATCAAAGACATTACATTCGTGCAAATTACCTGCATGCTGCGTGATCAAATGTTTGTGGATGTTGGAGGTATTGCCCCTTTGTTGTTATTACACATATTACACAGAAATTTACTCGTTACACTGCTCTTTGCACTACGAGGGATTATAGATTTCGCTGTAAGATGACATGAAATGTATTCTTTAATAATTAACATTCATGGACTACAGTCCCACACATCAACACAAATCCCTGAGGGCACACATATGCTCTTTCTCTTGGTATTTCCATATGAACACAAACCTAACAACACAAAGCAAAGATGGAAACCAGCACAAAGAAGTGATCACCACAGCAATTCTACTTTTGGAACATGAATAGGTAGAAGCTGCAGCTTGTTACCTGTTGAACTTCACAGTTTGGCTGGGGTCGGCGTTCACTCAGCTTTAACATCACTCTGGGTTCCTGACTAGCTTAGTGTTAGCATGCTGTCTGTGCAGCTAGCAAAGAGTTCAAGCTAATGCAGTTTCCTCTTCACCATTGCGTTGTCATCCTTTTGCGCAGTAAAAATAAAATGTCACATCCACGCTGCAGACTGCCCCACTATTTACCTCCTCACCCACACACGATGATTATAGTGCAAGTGCAAGTAAGCAGGATCAATATGCAAAGATTCCAAGGAATTGAACTACTGGGAACTGGTTTCTACAAGAACCAGTTCTCTATTCCCAACCCTAGGTAAAGCTCTACAAATTTTCCACATTCAGTACATCTGTTGCCATTATATGTGCAGTACAGTTGTACTTTGTGCACAGTGAATCCAAAAGAGCATTAACCCTGACGTGTAGAGTTCCTGAAAGAAAATCACAGTAGCTTTGCATGTCTTTAGGACTCCAACTATTTACCTAAAAATACTCCTGTGAGGTAAGCATCACCACACCAGGAATAGCAGTGCATTTTATTGTAAAATGCTGACTTATTAGTACATTGACTAAATACTAAGTTGTGTGAATTGGACACTCTTGCAAGTTAGCTGTGGGCCCTGAACCGCATGTTTGGCACCCTTGTTCTGGAAGCAAATATTGCCACTCCGCAGCTTATTTTGGTCTATTATTTTGAAGCATTATCTCAATTAAATTTTACCCTGATCTTGACACATAAGGCACATAAGCCATACTTAAGAACCACCGGTTCGAAAGCGAGGTTTTAAAAAGCTTCTTCAAGCAGGATTCTTGGAGTGACACGTCCCACCGAATGTCTCTCTCAATATCTCTGCTACGACAAACCCAGTGAGTTTTCACATTCCACTGGTTGATGTTTACATCCCTCCTTCCACTAACCTGGCAACCACGTGTGACATCATCCACTCTGTTACCACAGGACTCCAGACCATTCAAACCCACATTTCTTGTACTTCTTGTATAAATTTACAACTTCCACTGTCTTGATCAACTCTTAAAAAGCAGTTACCCTGCAGGGATTAATACCATTCCTCTGATTCTGTTTATTTAACCTGCTACAATTTCATGTTCTACACACAGACCTGCTGTGGCTCCTTCCTAAAGCCCTCTGGGGTTTTGATTGGTTGAAATGTCACCTTGATTACTTATGTTTCTCTCATTAAACAGTAACAGTCTAAAAATACCATGTTGCCTCCATAAATTCTCTTCAGCTCTTGCACATAGCAGGGCCCGTGTTGCAATTAAAGCACATTTAATTTTAGTCTCATCTGACATGCGAGTCCTACAAAGGTACCAGTGTTAGCTAGAGGCCAGAGAGAGAGGGAGAGAGACAGGCAGAAAAGGGAACACATGGAGGTATTTATAGTGAATAAAGTAGAGAGCAGAGGTGGAGTCGGCATCCGAGGCAAGAGTGACATAAGAGTGGCAAAGAGGTAAAGCTGAGGGAGTGCTGCGAGTTTAATATGTGTCTCTATTATTCTGCACAGACAGGAGAGCAGAGCTAAGATGGGAATGCAAAAAAATGAATAAATAAAAGTATAGAGTGCTGAATTAATTCGCTGTTACAATAAAATCCAGACTTTTTGTCATATATTGGACTTTATTTCATAGGCAAACTAATAAACTGCATCTATAGTCAAATTGTTGGCTAAAAATATATCTGAAAATCTAAAATGTAAAATACTGACTTAAACATTTATAGCTTTACTTTCATTTTAGTGCTACATTGCTTCACACAGCAATAACAAATATCTAGAGTGACTCTGTAACATTCATGGTGGAAAACGTTTGTGTCTCACACTAGAATTGGTACTTTTACTCATTCTCCATCTAGTTTCTACCTTCCCTCCTTCGTTCCCTCTTTCTGTTCATTGTTCCATGTTCAGGTGCTGTGCCGCCGGGTGGTTAATGGTTAACCTTGGGCTCGGCCCTGGCGCAGAGCGAGGGGAGGAGGTGGCAGCTATGAAGAAACGGTGACATTTCACTGCCATTATTCATCCGTGCTTTGTTCCTGCTGTGCTCAGGAGTGTTTGCACTAGGATGGAGCGCAGGGTAGAGGGATGCCAAAATGGAGGGATGAATGGGGTAGGGTGTGGAGGGTGAAGAGGAGGGGGAAGGATAGGGGTGACTGGGGGTTTGCAAGGTGAAGAAGTCATGGGGTTAAAGTGTGAGACACCTATGAGGTGGGGATAAGAGAGACAAAGGCCTCTGTGTTTGGGCCTCACTATCTGTAACTTTTAATCCTCCTGATCTCTTTTCTTTCCCTCTCATCTTTTTCTTTTTCATCATATTTTCTCTCTCAGTCATTCTTCTCACTATTCCTAGCACACACATGCACAGGAGACACGCACACTCATACACGCACATGCTCCTCTCAGCTGTTTACATGGTGTGTTTGCACAATATGGTGGCTGGGCGGGGGAGAACAGCTAAGGAGGGGCAGGGATGTTAACCTCAGGCAGGGATGTTCTCTCCTCTGTTTAAACGACCACAGAAAAGCTCATCAGCTGCAGCACTTTTATTGTTTTAGGATTGGCACAGACAGTCTTCCTGAGAGAACTTCG
The DNA here is from genome assembly GCF_018398535.1 of Haplochromis burtoni. NCBI lineage: Eukaryota > Metazoa > Chordata > Actinopteri > Cichliformes > Cichlidae > Haplochromis > Haplochromis burtoni. The sequence goes on from NW_024582514.1 coordinate 629,937, forward strand.
CAATCACCCCGATGATCTGGCGAGTGTTGTTGTGAAATGGATATGGGAGTGAAAAGTATAAAACTGGAGTTATTGTTTCCATGGCCTATATCACATAAAACGAAACAGGGAACAAAACTTGTAAATCTGCAATATGGAAGAGCTTTAAACCTGCATTCTTTCTAATAGCAATAATGAGGAAACTCCTATGACTGAAAACAAGACAAACGCTGCTATCATGACACCCGTCGGTTTTTGGATTCCCCATTTAGCTGAGAGGCTAGTTATCAGTCAAGGCTAACCACTTTGAATAGCAAGCTGCATCCATAACTATATGGACTGACACACACACACACACAACACACACACCTGTTGATTAGTGCTGAATAACAGATTAATAAAGCACAGACCTCTTGGACTCCATTATCTAAATGGATGAGTTAATTAAAAAAATGTTATGAAGTTATGAAGGAGTAAATTAACATAAACATGTTATTTTAACGCTGCAGATGTGCGTTGTGATATGACAGCATGTGGGGACACATTCACTTTATATGTTTGTGGAAATTGTTTCACCTGACTTCAGTCAGCTGGAGTTGATGCAAAGTGCTGCATTATATTGTTCATCCTGAAATGGGGATGTAATTGGTTTGATTTTCTCAGCCGGTGTGTACACCGTAGCGTTATTTCCTGAGGCCTGTGTATTTTTGCATTTGTTTGCAATGGGAGTGGCATCTGTTTCACACCCTATTATAAAAATGGCAGCAACACCAGGGGCTGAACGTTTCTTCGACACAGAGCGCCACCTATAACTTTTCTTTCCAATCGACAAGAGCAAAATGTGGCAGTTATCTCTAATACTACACCAACCAACCGCCAGACTAATGACTGAAAAACAAAGCCTGTAAACATTTGATACAGAAGGTGACCATAAATGAACATTTCTGGGTGGTCCACTGGGAACTGTTTATCTTTAGAGGTCCTTTTGTATAACAACCAACACGAACACTAAAGCAAAATTTATACCTTACGCATCCACAAGTCAGCTTGGCTCCCTGTGATGTAAATTTCATCATTTGACAGTGAGCGTCTGTGCGGTTGCAAAAAACAGGCAGGCACGTGGATGTCCACAGAAATTTTTCATTACAATGGACTAACTATGCATCCACCCAGCACAGAGGACTTCAAGTGGAATTTAAAGAAGCATAACTTCTTTTACTACTAAGCTGTCGAGTCTCCAAAGTCTCCAATCTCTGCTTAAGGTGGCCGATTAGCCAACTGGCAATTGGCATAAAAAGCTGACAACCAGCAGTTTTGAGCTTGTGTTGCTCCTCTCAATTTTAATACTACTCTAGATTTCACACAGTCAAACTCACTATTTACACCTCATGCACTCATGTACACCAACACATGCACCCAACAGGCTGCTTGTAACACGGACAAGCGAGCCGTGTCTGGGTTGTCGTTGGCTGGTGATCAGATGGGTTGACTCTCCATGTGCATTTCAGAAGGTGGGGTGGATGTGGTAGGATGTGCAGTTTCTGTGTGTTTGTGAGATGAGTCTTGATGGGGGTGTATCTCCCTCCCTGCTGCTCCCCGTGGTCGCTGCTGCGTGTGAGCATGTGGCCTTGCTGATTCCGATCTGCTACGGTCGTTTGGTCTTTTATTTACTTGTAGTCAGCCTTAACATTTTCCTTTTCTGTTGCTGTGTCCCGATTCTCCAGATAGCTTAGAGGAAATGCTCGCTAATATTTTAGCAATTCTCCATATTTAAAATTTTAAAGCCGCGTGTCATGTATGAATGTACTGTCAACATCCTGATGTAATGTTCACATATTTTTTTTTGTTTTTCCATTTTTTAATAGGACGGTTTCCACTGAAGGTTTCCTGTTGTGAATACCTAAGGTTAAGGAGCTAAATAAAAGACCACACAATGGGTTTCAAAGATAATTGATAGTTCCATAAACAATAACTTTACCAGGTTGTCCAAAAGCTTTGAAAACTTTCCCTGATAATCTGCATCCAAATATGCTATTCAAACATGATACACATGGACTACAGAACACTCTTTAAACATTATAAATAAATGTTCTCCTTAGAAGTGTTATTCTTTACTGACTGCTACTTAATTATCCTTCAAAGAAAGTTTGTTTTTTATCTTTTGTGTACAGAAATTAAATACTAAAGTGTTTCCATTTATCATAAATCATACACCCTCTTCTGCTGAATTGAGACTAATGCACCTAACAGCTGCACCTGAACATGTATGTCTGCATGTGAATAATTTCATGCATTGTGCATATAGGTGTGTGTCTACCTGTATACAGTGGGATATATTCTCTGTTAAATGGCTCACACGCGCACACACACTTACACAGTGTGTGCAGAACAATGGCTGGCTTTGAGAGAGGTAGGCTGACAGGAGGAGATGGGCTGGATCTATTGTCTGCTCTGTTTACTCACAGACTCACCTGGCACTGAGCTAATAGCACCGGCTCTATCTGTCAGTGCTGTGGACGAGGGTCTCAGCCCACACACACACACACACACACACACACACACACACAAAACAAAAAAGAATTGAGAACTGAATTGGTGGGATACACGTTCACTTTTATCGGCATGAAATTAACACACATGAACACAAGTAATGAATGATGACACAGTGATGTGTGAGGCATATATGTTGTGTGTTTTTTGTATGTAGTCACACCTGGGTGTCCTGAGAGGGTCTGGGTAAGAAGGGAGGGTTTGTGAAGGAGAAAGAGGGGAGGGACAGCGGGGTGGGGTTCTTTCAGGTTTTTACTACTGTGCAAACACACTGCAAGCAGAGTTGATGGGTTTTGATGGGATCAGTTAGAAGCCTCAGAGTGACCCTGCCCACACCCCACCCTTGTTTGATCGACAAGGGTGAGAGACGAGGGTTTTGTGTGTCTGGATGTGTATGTCTGAATTGTGGGGTTGTGATGTAGGAAAAATTCATGATGGCTGTTACTAAAAACAACCAAAGACATTTCCACATGGCCTGATAAAGACACACACAAAAGGTAAAGCTGAAACTTTTTAAATAATGCATCATTTTTAGGCCTTGATTGGTCTACTTTCCACATCCGTGAATTAGACGGTGAGTGTTAGGGTCCATGCGGACATCCTGGCCTCTTTTTTGTGACTGTGCAGACTCCTCCTTTGAGAATTTACATTACAATGCACCAACTATGCCACCACATGCTCCAGGCAACGGACTTCAAAGAAGTATAACAGGAATGAGTACTCGGCTGTGGTGTCTCCAGCTGTCCGTGTCCGTGTCCGCAACAGAGTATAATCAAGGCTTAACAAATCCCTTAAACAGACAAAAACACACTATATATCTCTGTGAGCACTGTCTGATTTCCCAATCCCCTCTGTGGCATTCACTAACACGCCTGACACAGAAACAGTTGCAGTAAGGAGGTGCAGGGTTTAGCACTGTTGACGTCCATCAAGAAGGTTCCTGATTTGGGTCCTGGCTGAGGCCTTTCTGTGTGGAGTTTGCATGTTCTCCCTGTGGCTGTGTGGGGTTCTCCACGTAGCCCAGCTTCCTCTCACAGTAAAAACAGGTTTACAAGTGATTTTAACTTGGCCACAACCTTGCCGCTATCCTACTGAGTGATCAGCTGACTTATTTAATACGATAAAAATAGTATAAGTGCAGTGAAACTATGCTGTTTATGTATGGCGTTATTTTTGCGCCACTATTCTGAGCGCACGTAAAAAAAAATTGCAGGTTGTTGTTGTCTGTTGCATTTTACAGACTTGGATCCAAAAAAAATCTGATTGGCTGTTTTGGTCTCCAATCAGCTCGAAATGACGAAATGCAATATCCCAGAATCCATTTCGTCCAAAACTCAAACGAGGCAGTGGCGGAGGAACACAGACTAGTGGAGTTTGAAATATAACTCTTTCTGGGTCACAAAATAAACTTTTAAGATATTTTCCTTTGAACTAAAACAAACGCTGTTGTGACAGTGATGTACACTGTCTTGTTGGTATATATGTATGATTTGTATCACCTTCATGTTTCCAAACCGATATCATGACCAGCAGCTTTTACAGCTGTGGCTCCAGCAAACATCAGCTGATACTAGAAATTAATTTTAAATAAATTATAACAACAGCTGATCGAGCTTGAACGTGCTGCTGTTGTTGTTTAGCGCAACATCCGCTAGTTTCCTGTTTCTGGCGCAAAGTGGGAGATAAACAAACAAGAGAGACGATCAGCTGATCATTGATGAGTTTCATGATTGAAGTAGCAACAGGAGAGGGGGGAGAGAGAATGAGGGGAGAAGAGGCAGCTGTGCAACGTAAAGACTGAATAACTCCAGCTTTGTGTCTTTTTTTCATTCTAGCTGAAGTCCGGGACGAATCGCGTTCCTTTCCCCCTCAATACGGATGTATTGTAATTGGTCCAGCCCAGAGTTGATCATGACCAACTGGCTAATCCACATTGTTTATACCGTTACAAAGACAAACAAGCATAAAAATGAAAAATCACCATCATCCCACCGGGCAAATGTCCGGTATGACCAACGGCCAGTCCAGCTATGCGGTCAGCTGGTGGGTAACAGGCATCTCCGAAAACGTTAGAGCACTTATGCAAATATGTGATGTCTCGATAAATCGAGCAGGTATTTGAAGTTTACACAGCACCATTCTGGCATGAAAATATCTTAAAAGTTTATTTTGTGACCCAGAAAGAGTAATAATATCAAATTCGTCATTTTGAGCTGATTGGAGACCAAAACAGATTTTTTTGCATCCAAGTCGGTGATTGGCTGGTTTTGTGGCACAAATATAACGGTGTACAGAAAGAGTTGAGCGCGCACGGGCAGAAATGTTGAGAGCGCGAGCGCGAGAGGGGCTGCTGTTGTGTGTGTGTGTGTATGGATGATAGCAAACACTGAAATACATTTTTTGCACGCAGCAATGAATTTTGTTCACTCAAATTTAGTTTTTCTTCGCTCAAAATAAATTTCTCCTCAAAACGCAACACTTGCACCTGCAATTTTTTTTACGTGCGCTCAGAATAGTGGCACAAAAATAACGCCATATTTATGTATCCTGTTCAGTTTTTCTCTATTGTTGATCTAGTCAAATTAAATCAGAGGATTTACATGTAAATGGTGAGTCCACAACTTTATTTTGAAATCTGTGTGCTAAAGCTTAGAGCCTGCAGTAACTGTCCAAATATTTCAAACCTGGACTGTATCTTAAAAGCTGATCAGGCCATTGCATAAAGGCCTATTTCACAATGTGTCCTTTAATTTCAGCTGTTCAGACCCATGTCAGAGTTCACTCTCAGGTCTCAAGGCCTGTGCAGTGGAGAGCTGGGCCGACCTCGACTGATAAGCCATTTTGTTGTTTTTCAGCTTGGGCCTTGGCTCTTTGCCAGCTGATAACAACAAGGGGCATACCTGCTGCATTAATGATTGGTTAGCCCTGCCTTCTGCCCTCACCCAGCTCCTTTATTTTAACATAATTCTTTATCATTCGGGCATTGAGCTGAAACTAAACCTTATCAAGTAAGAGGCCGAGATCTGTGCTTGCCAGCAGTTTCCACTCTTGCTATTGCAATAAAATATGCCAAAGGAGCACATCAAACATATCTTGTCCTCTCTTTATAAGGAAATGTAAAGTGTCAACCTGCATGTACATCAGTGTGCAACTTCTCCAAATAAAGGGAAGCAATTTGAGGGAGAATCGTCCACGCAGGGAGCTTTGAATATACAGTAGTAGGCTACCGAGTTGAATCAAGCGAATCCTCATTGACATCAAACAGAGTTCAGTCGACAGTCACGCTGACAGGCTGTAATGGAGGCAATGTCTTCATACATGATGGCAGCTGTTCACAGCACGTTGCACATCATTGCACAGCTAGCTACCTGCAAGAGTGTGTGTGGTCGTGGGCTTTCACAGTGCATGCTGTGTCAGCTTGGTCCTCAGTTCTTAGACAGCGGTGGTTTAGGACTGCAGGCTGTGTTTTGGTGCAGGATACAGCATGATCACAGCATGGTCAGACTTGAGCATCTTCCTGCCAGCGTGCAATGCTGTGGATTTTAGACTCATACTCCATACAGTGTATTGTATGTGATAGGACATTGTCTATAATATCCTGTGTATCACAGCATAAAAAAAACAATGGGGATTGGAGCATCTTCTGAGAAAACAGCTGCATTTGACACCCCGGGATGAAACCAGGCAATGTAGAAATGGGATTTTCTTCTCACGTTGAGTGCAGAAAAACTTTTTTTTTTTAAATGTACATAACAAAAAGTTTGTGCTTTTTAAAAAACCTGCAGCAGCAACTTACAGACTAGGCTGTAGCACCATGATGTTGCCTCAGTGGAATAGCCCGCCACTGACATTGATTGCTTTCCCTTCTCAAAAGCAGTGGAATAAAAAGCACAGGATTTGCTGAGATTCCACAAGCAATTATTTCAGTTACACCTCATTAATGACAAATATTAAAGGCTTGGAAGATGCGCAACCTCTGTCCAAAACATGTTATTTTCCAAACTTATATTTGATGTGTTTTCAGCCAGTATGTTTTGGAGTGCATATAGATGGTAGATGAATCTGTGCTGATGAAGCATGTGCCAGCAGATACCTGTGGGCTCATGGCCAAGGTGTATTATTCTTCTTCTGTTAAGATTCAAACCTACTGTGAGTCAACCAGGTGATTGATTGTGACCTTCATAATGAGCCACAAAACGAAAAATTATCTAACAACAGCAACTGTTCCTGACTTTGGGACGTTTGGTGTCCTCATTTTGTGCCTAAACTGTGTGTAAACATTACCTACAGTGAGGATAAAACAGAAGAACCTATAGAGACATTTATCAGACACTGCGATATAACAGTGTTGTGTTTTGGTTAATTTGTCTACCTTCTCTCTCTCTCTGGCCCTTATCATGCACACCTCCCACACTGTCATGCCCTTAACTAATACCCCTTGCTCTTCTTTGATATCATTGATATCAAACACCAGATTGAGATGAATGAGTCATCACTGCTCTGTCAGATCTGTGCTGCTGGCTATGACGGTGCAGTAAAAGCAAGAATTAAAACTGAAAATCAGTATTTAAAAAGAAGAAGGACAGGAAATCAAAGTGACAACTTAAAAGTTAAAATTTGCTAACATTTTGCTGCTGATTTTACATTTTTGTGGTCGAGCAGCACCTGAAACCTGAGTGCCGTAGGTCGGGCAGTGACCTAGGGGTTGTCTGGCCTGGATAAAAGGAAGTCCTGGTTAATGAGTAACAATGGTGGCGATGTGGCCTGGCGCTACAGGTGGGGTGGGTGGGGGTTGGCTAGGACGCACACTGATAAGGCAGGGTGAGTTTTAGTGGGTGGGGGCAGTGAATTAGAGCAGGAGAGAGAGACTGGAGCTTTGTTGTCTTTACGTTAATGGCACAACTATTGTTCTTTCTGATGTTTGTGTCAGTTAATTCAGGTAAGGATGTTCACGGCATGAGGGAAAAGAAACCGAGGTTGTAACTCTAATAGTCGTAACTATCAGGTGAGAAGCGCACATGCCTGAAATAACACATCATTTGTACAGTAAGAATACACGACCAATACTCCCCCCAATAAAATACACTATTTTAAAATGTTAGAATAGTACAGCCTTCATTCTTAATTATAGTCTTACTGCAAGATGTTGGTTAATCATTTAAAACATCACAAAAATACAAAAGGTTCACCTCTTTTTCACTGGTGCCTACTCAGGTCGTCTCGGCCAGTTTTTAGGGTTTTCCATTAGGTCATAGTACCTGGAACCAGGTACTTTTTAGTACCTACTGGACTGAGGTTCCAAGTGATCCAAGGCTGTCCAAAAACTGCAGACTGCATGCCACCGATTGGCTAGCCAGTGGCGTTACTCGATGAGTCACGGAAGCAGCAGGTATACAACCTTTGTTGGTGGTGCTCCTGCTGCATACAAATAATGTCACGGGATGTCATTAAAAACTATTTTTGGATACTTCTAAAATATATGTATGTTTTAGATCTTGGTTGTATGATGATGCTTTTCATTTTATAACCAAAGAGAACCATCCAAATCTACAATAAGAATTTTTTAATACTGAAAACCTTTAAGTATTAAAGTGTGAAGTATGGAAGTATAACTACACTTTAAACCATGTAAATACTTCACAGTGTAGTTTTCTTATACCTGTTTTAGCCACACACACACACACACATAGATATATACACATATATATAAATGATGTCTTTCTTTGAAGTTCTCCATTTAAAGATTCTGAGGCCACTGTCTTGGTTTTTAGAGCAGTTGAGTGAAAATCAATGTCACCACTGATAGAGTGGCAACTTTTCAGTCACATGGGTGCTCAACCCTAAAGCAGAGTTCATGATGAAAGAGAGCGAGACCATAAACTCAAATCACCAAATCGAGTGAGAAGCAGGTTTATATTCTCAGACTTCTGTACAATCAAACTTCTAGAAGTCTCCTAGAGTCCTCATGCTGGCTACTTCTGCACTCGATTCCCTCTTGAGACACAGAAGTGACGACTACCTTTTACTCAGAGCATAGAGCAGCTTTACCACTGAGTAGTAGTAATGTTAGTACCAGTCATAGTACCATTAGATTACCTTAGAAGTATCAGTAGCACAGGCAGTTGTACTATGGCTGTAGGTTATTGATCTAACAGTTGGGAAATTCCTGTTGCTTCTAAAATGCCGTAAGTGACGTAACAGAGACACATGAGCGCGCTGACCCTCTGATGCAGTGGAAGTGGATGCCAGTTGAATCTACACAGTCTTAGTAATGTGGTATCGCGAGCATTTTCCCGGTGGGCCGACGCGCTTTAGCGCCAATGGGCCGGTTTGAAGGGTCACTGCGCATCAGCACTAAAAATACTGACAGCAGCCCATTTACTTTGACCATGAGCCACTGCTAATAAAGTGTAGCTTTTATTTATTGTCACGTGCTGCAGTCCAACTAAGAATGAACCCAAAAACATATGTGCATGCACAATATATACATATATAAGATGGTGGGCCACCTGTAACAAAAATACCAGGCCTGATTTTTTTGTCCCAGTCCAGCCCTGGTCGTGGTGGTCATATACAAACAACAACAATGCTCTGTCTTCAGTTTAATTAAGGCGTGATGTGCTCATTGATTATCAGAATGCTTTCAATTGAGTGAGCTGGAATGTGAAGTTGATTCACATTGATCGCTGTCAGACAGAGACGTTTAGATAAGACCCCTGATACTGGCCTAAAAGAGGCTGCCATGACAACCACATATCACCTTTAACCTCAGCACTTCAGTTTTACTTCCTTGTTCTGGACAGCGAGACAGGAGGGAGACCGAAGTGAGATTAACATCAGGAATTTATTCAAGCAGTTTAAGCGCCAAAAGATCAACTCTGCAGCTGAAAATATGATATATGTGAGGCAAATTATTAACAGAGATGCACTGGTTACAAAAAAAGGACAGACCAGCATTGTTCACAGTGACCCTGGATTATTACGCCTGCATGTAATGGTGCACCCATAAAGAAAGAGCTTTTTAGGTTAAAGTTTTGCCTTCTTTTAACCGTCTGGTTTAAGTTTTCTTGTTACTTTTCACTTTTGAATAGATTTTCTTTAAAGCAAATCGTCCCCTCATTTCAAACCTTTGCTGAATGTTGTCATTTGAAACCCTCAGCGGTCAAATCCTGTTTGTCCAAACTGCAGAACCTTCACCTGCTTAAAGGGTTCGACTCGCAGAGTGTGTTTTTCTTGTGTCTTAACTGAACAAAAGCACGTTAAACACAACAATGCAGAGGAAATCCTTCACATTCACGGTAAGGGTGTAAAGTTTAGGGTCGGAAGCTTTAGGAGTCAAGCTAATGAGGACATAAAGATATACTTCTGGATGTACCACCTCCCTCTTCTTCTTCTCCTTTCCTCTTCCCACACACAGACCTCATTCGATTGGACTGGGTAATCAGTTACAACCAACGGGGCTGTTTCTAGTATGAGCATGCACAAACACATGCAACAGCCCCACAAGTCCACTTAAAAAGTTCAGTTGGCATTCACAGTAATGTGTATAAAGGTCATTTATTGTGTTAAAAATATTCCATAACAAAATCTGTCTTTAAAGCATCAAACCTTTGAAATCCACAGCAAATTACTCCGGCTACTCCTTCATATTATCTCAGTCCTTTCTAAGATTTTACCACTTCTCATTTGCAGACAAAAGGCTCATACCCACTGCGTGCAGCTTTCGCCATTTATAACAACAAATCATGAATTATTGCAGCTAATACGAATGTTTCCACTAAGTGTGCGCGATTCAAATCGACAACTTGCATGATTTAGCCATTGAGAGGTCTGATATCTTTAGCAACAAAGATAAGATCATATCTCAACATCTTTTTATTTAAAATAAAAATGGTACAAACGCTGCTTCCACTGCTGCAAACTGCTCTGTGCATTTATGAACAAAGAAAGGAATGGCTCACCTCCAAATATCAGAAGCAAAACTAAACATATTGTAGCTGATCTCTTCATCTGGGTTTGTTTGTGAAGTGACGTCATGAAAGGCTGCATTCACACTGCAAGCCTAGGAGCTCAGGGAAGTAAACGTGGAGGCCGCTCAGTGTTTACGGTTTCATTTTATAAGGCGGTGTGCTGCAGAAGCAGCTGAGAGAAACTGCTATTTCAATAAAGCAGTGGCTGTTACTGTGTATGGAGGAGAATGTGGAGGAAGAAGAAACCAGGAGCAGTGGGATTGTGATGGGAATGGCTTCACTGGAAGATATTTCAACCAGCTGTGTCTCATATACACCTCTTAATAGTACAGTAGCAGTATTTATTGATAGGACTGCCCTTTTTATCAGGATAATTCACCCTGCCAAACTCAGGAATGAAAAACACCTGAAAGAGTTAAAAGTAATTTATGCTAAAAATTCCCCCAAATCCCAATCTGATTGAGCACCTATGGAATGCCCTGGAAAAACCCAATCACTAGAGGATCACATCTTTCAACCTGATTCCACGGTGCGCCTTCAGAGATCTCGTCGAGTCCTTGTCTCAGTGGGTCAGAGTTGTTCAGGCATGCAGCAGAGGCCCACAAAAATGTGGGAAGATGTATGACTTTTAAGGCTGATTGGTGTGTCCTAAAGCTCCTTAACACCTCCACATATCTCCACCTTTAGTCATGTTGAAATCTAGAACATTAACGAATGAAAAGCCCCAAACTAGGTACTGACAATGTTTTTATCATTTCTGAGAGTATTACTGCCACCCCCCTTAGCTCACTATGTGGGTTATCTATCAGCCTTCACCTGTGACTGAACAGGCTGTTCTCTTGCCCCACTCACCCCCACCACCACCACCACTCTCTGACCATTGTCACCTATATCTCCCCCACATTCCCCCACCCCTGGTCATCAGGTCCAGCTCAGACAGACGTGGGTGGAGGATGAACAGAATGAACTGGCTTTCTGTCAAAATCAATTTTCTTGTTACCTCGTGTACTTTTTAATTCAGCCACCAAAGTGTTGAGTCTTAGGCAGAAAAACGTGCTCATACAAGGTAAAATAATGTAGAATAAAAAGATTAGAGGGTTTTTAAAAAAATCAAGAAATATTTCGGGTTTTTTTCATGGCTGAACCTGCGTCTGTGCGTGACTTTATCTGCAGATGAAGTAGGATTTGCTGACATTGCAACAGCCATTTCTGAGAATAATGCACAAGTATGTATAGTTTTTAGTCTGTTCATAAAATGTTATCATGTTTCAGGAATTGAGCAACTCCAAGGAGTGTTTTTTTTAATGTGTCACATTGCACTGGGAGAGCTAGGTGTGGTCCAGGTAGAGTGCACGCTGTTGTAACTCTATGTTTCTTAGGACTAGTTTTAACTTTTAGAGCACCAGCATGAGAAGTAAGGATATGTATTGTTGTTCTAAAGGAGGCTTAAAAGCTTTATATTGCTAACTGAATTCAAGTGATCTGGGTAGAGTGGGTACAGGAGATGTGTAGGGGTCAGATACCTGAGAAGCTTTTCTAACAGACGGTTGGGTGGCGACTGGTTTATAGCGGCATGAGCTGTCATTCCGCTTCCTTCTGCACATCCTTTAACTGCACAGATGACTGGCTTTCCTCGTATCCTGGAAGCTGAATGTCCGTGTGTGTGTGCGTGTGCAAGAGAGAGAGAGAGAAAGCACGCAAGAGAACAACAGATCAATGGTAGATGACTAATGAAGCAGAGTGCGTAGCGGGAAGCCATGAGTCAGTGTACATGAGGTACTAACCTGTGGGTGTGTGCTAGCGTTACCTTAATAAGACCTTTATCATATAAACCTGCCCCCACAATGATCTATGTGGGACAAAAACATGATCTTTATGAACCTGCAGAAGAAGATCAAGTTTAAATACTTCAATTAATAACAGAGTTTTAGATTTTTAATCAATTTCACTTTATGTGCATGGTTCATTGAGTGTAGCTTGAGGGGCACAAAATTACGTCTAGAATTGAAGAGACTTATAATCCTTTTTGGTATGTAGAACTTGAAGTAGTTTTTTGTCATTTTTGCAAATGATTTTTGAGTCAATTCTAATTTTCTGCTTTTGGCAGAAGCTGAAAAATGTTTAAAGTGACACACGTCTTCCAAACAACACCAGTGCTAGCATTAAGAAATAGTTCTCTAGACCGCTAACGTAACCTGTAAACTCTAAACTGACAGTTGAACACACCTGAACACCGAGAGCAGCAGGTGACAATAACAAAGTAAGAAGTTAAGTGACACAGTGATATTATGCAAGTGTTTCCTTCATCAGAAACTACCAGGCCAGCTTTCATGAAACGTTTTGGACAGGTGGAATATGGGCAGAGAATGAACCTCTTAAATTTTGGCATTGTTCCCGATTACTGTCTTTATCCTGCTTCTTATCACTGATCTCATCTTTTGCTCTGATACAGTCTCCAACACACACACACACACACACCTAAGCACATGCACACACACAGCTGTGTTACAATCTAACTGTAACTGTATGCAAAGCATTTAGAAACACTTGCAGGCAACTTTGAAAGACTGGCTACAAACAACCTGAAAACACTCATTTACTTTATTTGTGATTTTAAGCATGAATACAAAATAATATTTCCACATATGCCAGGCCGAGTAAATATTTGGTGCAACATATAATAAACAGTAATAAATAGAATAAGCACGGGTCCTAAATGAAGTTGGGTTATAAAGAAAGCATAATTAAAAAGTAGTGGCAAATAAAATGCTCACATTAGAAGCAGAATAAAAACCTTGAGCGTAATAAAAGCCGTCATAAAAAGCAAGTTTACATCTAGAAGTCACAGGTTCTGGTTTTCTTGGTTTGGCAGATATTCACAGCCTTGTTGTCCTGGACTGAACGCTCCTGTTCTCCCTGACTGCAGCAGAGCGAACAGGATGTGAGAACGATGGGAGGGATCATTTTTGATGGCTCGCCAGTAGCGATATTAAGGTCACAAACAACGCTTAATGCTCTCTGTCGTATCTGTTGACATGGTTACATGTCAGTAATTCTCAGTGAATATAAAACAACCACACCTTCTCAGACCTCATATTCAGAGGAAAAGAAGGGCCATTGTTGTGCAAGACCTCAAACTGGAGTAATGTATTTCCCCAAAAGAAGCCAAATTAACTGGTTTGTTTGTTGTTTGTTACTCCAAAAATCCCCTGCTAATGGTTGTATTTATTTTGTTTTCAGTATGAAAAATTACAGGTAATTCAATTTAACTGGGCTTGTGCCTAAACTAGAAACTGGGGGAGGTGTAAAGTTTACATAAAGACGAATATTTTTAAGTGTGACTTCTCAGTTTATCTATTTAAAAAGTTATAATTAATCTCTGTCTTTGTCCTGTCTTCCTCCCGTCACCCTCAAACGGTCGCAGCTGATGAGTAACCCTCCCTGGCTCTGCCAAAGTTTTCTTTGTGTTGAAAGGGAATTGTTCCTTCCCACTTTTGCCAAAGTGCTTGCTCATAGTGTAAGTGACTCAAATTATTCAGTCATTAATGTTGTTTTTAGAAGACAAAGAACAAGTTTTGGTGTAAGGGTAAGTGATTGCAGATTGTTTTCATAGTGTGGTGTAGGACAGCTTTAAAAACCTAAATCTAAAGTCTAAAGTTTAGATTTTTTTGTGATTAAATGCAGATGCAAGTATCTTATTTGTTGGTTATTATAAGCAGTAATAAAAATGGGGGTTTAAAAAGAAAAAGAAATGTAACAGACTGAAGAAACAGAATTCTGACATTTGCTGAATGGAAAAATCTGCGTTCAAGTTTTTCCATCTGAAAAAGTGGTGACGCCACTAACATTAACACCAGCCGTTATCAACCTGCTGTGGTGATGTCAGTGGTTTTATGGCCCCCACAGCCAGTAATAGCAGACCTGGGGCAGACTGCTCGGGAAAACAGGAGGGTTATTTGAATAATCTCACACGAGTCCCACAAAGGTGTGAAAACATTAGAAACAGAATCACAAGTTTTATTTGTGTAACTAAGTGAAGTTAGCGAGAAGACACCGAAATTCTTATTTTGATTTATTTATTTTTGCATCACCTGTTTTGCATCGTCATGCCTCACATGCAGAAGCGTGAATGGGCCCGGACAAGATACAGACACATACAACATAAAAAAGATTTGAATTGTCTGGGAGAATATGCAGCGCATTAAACCAACGACCTACTTTTGGATCCCCCCAAGAGAATATTACCTTTTTTAGAGGAAATGAAAGTGATTTAAGGAAAAAGCAGCAGAGCTACAATGATAAAATATCTGATGTGTTGTCAGTAATAAAGCTCAGAGCCACAACTCTTATGGAGAGCTGCTTAGTGACTCACTGCAATCAGTCCTGGCGTAGTATTACACCACCACTGATACTCCAAGAGGAAAAAACCTCAGCAGTGATGTCAACGTCCTGTCAGCCTCGCTTCTAGAGAATCAGGAAGTTAGAAAAGAAAATGTGGTGCTGTGTAGCCATCACCTGAAGAGAATATATGAAGCACTAACCAAGAATTCTACGAATGATTCTATGTTGAGCATGACTACTATCACCAAAACAAAGCAATAGCAGCACAATTCATTCTCTTTGTTAATGAATATTAAAATAACAAGAAATGTAATTTAGATTAATCCGATAAACCAGCTTCGGTTTGATTAAACAGATAAAATGAGAAACTAGTGGGACAAATAAATGTAACAAGACAAGGATCTAAAGAGATGAAGTTGTTCTCCAGAAGAGGAAAGCCCTTCACAGCGGAAGTGAAGCCGGACAGTTTTTTATAACCTCGCCATAACTCTCCCTTTGTTGTTGTAAAAAAATAAAACTGTCTGGGATTTTTCTGAGCCCATCTCCATGGTTACACTAAAGCACATTTATACATAACACACCTCAAGGCAGCAATAAGAACACTTAAATGCTAATCAATAGTAAAGCTGTTCTGTAGTGCAAACATTCCCGTTGCTACAATTATGTAGGAACGCTGCAGCGAGGAGAGGAAAGGTGTGAGTGATAATCATGGAATTTTTTAGCTCTGGCCTCTTTCTTATCAAACAGCAGGTTTCACCGCTAACAAAAGGAAATATGACCATTCACCACTCCCCTTTTTTATGAACACAATCCCCTGTTTTTAATGGATCCTAATAGTCACTGTATTGTGAGCTGCTGGTGTAAATAAATTGCACTCTGTCCCTCTTCTCTCTACTGTTATCCAACCTGTTGCCTCCACCTGCAACCAGCGCTCATGTGTGAGGAGCAAAAGGAAAGGCCAAAGT
Organism: Haplochromis burtoni; assembly: GCF_018398535.1. NCBI lineage: Eukaryota > Metazoa > Chordata > Actinopteri > Cichliformes > Cichlidae > Haplochromis > Haplochromis burtoni. The sequence continues at coordinate 645,742 of NW_024582514.1, forward strand.
CTGTACCTACACTACAATGCCCCCTGTAGGATTATAAAAAAGAGAGACAAGGCAATGATGATTCTGTGATTCTATGCATGCAATTTTTACAAAGTTATGAAAGTAATTTTAATAATATTGCAAAATAGCTGCTCGATTAAGAGCACGGAGGTGTTTCAAGATGGCTGAGGCTTGCTTCTAGAAGAACTTTGCCAAGTGCCAAGTTAGGAAGCCAGCATGACTGAGGACAGGAAACACACAGGAAAAATAAACACACCACGTACTCCTCAGATGGTTTATGCTGTTAATTTTCATTTTTGTGTGGGTTTATCTCATTTTTATGACTATGAATGAGGCCTTCTGTCTCAACACCAGATGTCATGCGGAAGAGGTTTACTTTGCTTTCAGGCCAAAAGAGCTGGAATCTAAGAGCAATGCCCACAATGACGGTGAATGAATTCAAATAACCGTCTTTGTGATGCCTGTGGGTTGCAGGAAATGCTACCACGGGCAACAACTGGCCAGTGGTTCACAGTTTGAGAACCCTGGAACGAAGGGTTCACGTGCAGTTTGAGTGAGTGACGGAAGACGAGTTAACACTAAAACTCAAACCGCAGCAGAAGCCACAGTCAAACAAATGTGTTCATTTATTTGTTATTGTGGGAACACGGCAGAGAAATATACTGGAAACATGGCACTCAAAGAAATTTACCATTCATATGCTAAACCTAAGTATTAAATAATACATCAAAATACCTGCCAAACCCAGAGGCATTTCAAGATGGCCACCAAGTGGTGTAAAACATTTGGCATGTGAAATCAATGCACTTCAAATTAAAAGATACAAAATATGTATTTGGGTTCACATCATTGTTTTATTCTGTCAGGTGATCCATCAGGCCCACAGCAGAGAGAGACATGGGAACACTGCCGTGTAAAACTGTTAACCAGCCTCTTTATTTTGTGGCTGTGCAAACACCTTCAGGGCTTTGTCTGGAGTTTATCGTCAGTCCTGCTTAAAACTGTGCACAGCTGCATAGGAGCTAGGAAGAAACAAAGACAGGCATGCACACGTTTTACACTATTAGATATGCTGACAAAGCTAGTAAACAAGAAGAAATGTATTAGTATTACTATTACAACTGAAACCATACATGTAAAGTAACAAGAGATTTGGCTAGTTGGATTTATGTCAGCTGATGTGGGTATATTTTTGTTAATTTCATTTATGTTGCTATTTACCTCTTTTGGTGATGAAGAAAGAGGTTTTCATGCTTACTTTTAAACACATATGCACTGCAGTGCACTTTATTCCATATCCTTAAGGCCAGATTAGAATCGCCAAATAATCTAACATGCATGTCTTCAGAGCCTGAGCACCTGCAGGAGGCTCATACAGGCACATGGAGAACAGAACAGAAGATCCAGGCCCAGAACACTCTGCCCTGAGGTGCCAGCCCTAAATATAACCCCACAGAAACTGTAACACAACATGTGACTAGTGCCGCACCAGTCATTGTGAAACACGGAAACTATGCATAAGACAGTAAAAAAGGATCAAGAACCCCCAGAAGATATAGGGCTCAAACTAAATGAAAATGTGGAAAGTGCAATTATCTGTTCTCTCCTGCATAAAACTGAGGGGTCACAAGCTTAAGTCAAACACTGATAGCTTATCTCAGCTAGAAGTATGCAATACAGCATGTGACCTGATCCTTCAGTTAAAACTAAAGTCTGCAAAAATCACCTGTGTCAGAAGAGAAAAAGAACCGCAGTGCAACTGGCGGATGGATATGAGGAGATAAGTCGTTAGACCTCAGCTCACAAAATCGTGCCTGCTTCTTTCTTCGGCTTCTGCTGTAGAAGGTCAAAAGCTTTAAGGTAACATGCTCTGAATCCATCCCAGTATTTCAGTACGTTTTTTAAGGGGGTTAGCGTTTGTGTTTATTCTTCTTACCACCTGGTGGAGCTGCAAACCCTGTAACACTTCACCCAGTGGACAAGCCTTTAATGTCCTTATAAATTCATTTTCTTTAAACGTCAATCCTTCACTCGGGTAGGCGCTTTCTCTGTGTTATTTGCGCCATCTCGTGGTGAAAGGGGAGAATTACATTACAGTAAGGCCGATATAGTACGTCACGTGAAAACGCCACTCTAATTGGTTGAATTGCACGGATCACATGACCTGCTCACTCATGTAGCCAAAACGGCAGTGAAACAAAACAAGTGCTGTAAAAGTGTTTCTCTTTATGTATTTCCGTGCATCTAACAATGAATATTAACCGTAAATGCCACTGTACGTAAACTGCACACGTCGTCGTTGCTGTGTGAGGGACTGTAAGCAACCTGGACGCATAGTAGCAGGTGGGTTAAATGTTCTTTAGAGCTTATAGCGAACTGTTTTTGTTTTGCATCGTCAGCGACTCTCCGTCGGCTCACTAACACAGATCCAGGCTACAGTGTTTGTTAGCAGTTTGGGAGTTTAAACAAAGACTTTTCCCTCATCGTAAATTAATTCGTGCTTTACTTAATGTGTAGTTTTTAATTTATTTGATCTTTGCCGAACTCCAGAGTGACCCACATTTACCTACTTTCATGTTTTAGCCTCCTGCTGGCTAACCACACTTGTGTTGTCTAAGTCAAACGTCAGAAAATGGTTACAGTCGTCTTATTCATGTGAGGTAATTTAGTGATTTAGCAATCCTTGCACTCACTGACACACTCGCTACAACTTGAGCTAAAAATCTCGAGTCACTTCTTCCTCACCGAGTTATTTTCTCTAATTCTAATTCATTTGTTCCTCTGCGCAGATGCACAAACTCTTCTTTGTCCACTGCTAACAGATGCAGTTCGAGCCGAGGGGCTTTTGGGTTTGCTTTATTAAGTACAGTTAAAATAACAAAATTAAATATGGTGCTATAACAGTATGACACTTAGAGCTGACCTGTAGTTTCAACATGTTCCAGACTCGAGTTTCTTATAATGATGTTCCAGCATTGTTCAGTGTGTCATGTCCCACAGAAGGCACAGGAGTTTGACATAAGTCCACTGAGATCACAGAGTGAGTCTGCTCAAAGCAACTCAAGTTTATTCTCTCTGTGATTCAGCTCCAAAATTTCACCTCAGAAACAGAAGAGCACTGTCTTTATCCTGCCACCATGCCAGTGTACATAGCAGGAACATGAAAACACAATATTTTGTTCCACTTTGTGCCCACTTTGTACTCTGCTTACTTCAAACTGGGAAACTGTAGTAGGTCAGAGGTTTCCCTGCTTCAGAAGAGGACTTTGTAGGAGACTATATACAAATAACAGCAATTGGTCATTATCAAAACAAAGCATCTGTGTGACCTTAAAAGAAGTCGATGCATTTTCATCTTATTTTTGGTAATTTTATAAAGCAAAAAAAAAAAAGAGGTTGAAAAGTTGTTGTTTTTTTGTTGTTTTTTCTATCATGGTCTTAGTGAGTTTCATTGTATGGAACTAACAAAATTTTGTTTGTAAACTACAGGTTTTTTTTGTACGTTTTAGGTATTTTGGCCAGTTCAATGCTATTATGCTTCTTCTAAACCAGCAACTTGAAAAGGACTAAACAGTGTACTTGATTTATCAGACAGCAGATGTATGAAATTTACTTGAACGTGCAAAGCAGCTTCTCTTTCTGTGGTTTGTTTAAGTAAAATTTTAAAAACTTCTGAACATCCACCAGGTCACCAGCAAAACTCGTAGTGTTCTTCTCGTGTTTCTTAGATGCATTTGGCCCTTAAACATGTTCTGTTATTAGATTTTAACATGTCAAAGCTAGTAAAATTTACAATTTGATACAAACAAAACACTCAAAGACTCTTTGTGTAATGAAGTCAGGGCCATTTTGCTTTTAGCGTGTTAGCAATAATTCAGCATTTACATTCATTCATCTGCTTTTTCTTAATTTAAGAAATTTCTCCATATGCTTAAAAAAAACAACAACAGCGTGTGAAACTAAAATATTAGTCACGTGTTCCTCTCTGACCAGAAATATGTCTCTAGCAGGAAATGTGTTTCCCGTCTTTGAAATCATTTTTCAGGAAGAGTCGGTTACCTGAAATATGTCCTGTATGTTAAAGAGCTTGTTTGTGACTGAGCTTTATAAGGAGCGCAAACTTCCAGTGGCCTGAAGTGTATAAATGTGTTCAGTGTGTTATATTAAAAGTTCAAAATGATGCGGTTGTTTTAATTGACTTTGGAGTAATGTGTATTACAAACTAGCTATCAGCCATCGCACTGTGCTGTAATGTAATAGCACTTATAGTGGGAGTAGTAGAGAAATATCTTGGTGCAGGTCGGACAGCCTGTATAGCAGTATGTCTGTGATAGACCACAATAGGCTCTGCTTTCATAAAAACTTTCATAAGTGTGACTTGAAAGATTTCCAAATATTTGTGCATGACTCAGAGCTAAAATGCTTTTGCTTCACAATGCAGTATCACATGCTTCTTTGACTCTTGTGACTTCCAGCTCAGCGATATCGCAATTTTACCAAGTCACAGCACTTCCTGTCTTTGATGTAGTCAGATCTCGTAAAGAAGCATCACATTCTGTCTTTATCACGTTTTTGTGTTTAATCAGATTTGATTTCAGTACAAAATACACTAATCCTTAATCTCTGTACTTGTAAGTTTGTGGGGGTCCTTTTTTCTAGCTGCTAGCTGTAAGCTCAGAGGCCCTGTCACCCTGCAGGCAGCTTTTCAGCAGCTGGAGCTGTCTTTGTGCTGGAGATGGTGCAGTTCATTCTGTGTATGTGGTGGTGAAAACACCTAGAACCTTCTCTTTGTTGAGTGTGTAAAGGACAAGCTGAGGTGTGTGTCCCACGTTTGGTTGTGTTTGAGGCTGCTGTGTTGTTGAAAACTACACTGCTACTTTAAGTTACTGACAACCTCTTAAGAACGATAGAAACTGTGCAGGTCCGTCCTTTCTCAAAGCCATGTATCATTAAATAGCATTAAATGAATATCCACTGCTGCTGGTTCTGTTTACAGATATCATTACAGCCAAAACTTGGAATGAAATGTTTTTAAGCCGTGTAGCAAAGTTTCCTTGGGTGCAGCTTCGGGATTGGTTGAGTCATCTTGTATTTACCCCTGAAACATAATGACTTGAAGTAACGTTTGTGTTTTGTTCCTCTTGTTTGGTCTCAGAGCTGCAGAGCAACACAGTGAATGTGAGCTGACAGGACGGAGCTCATTTCTTCCGTGAACATGAAGACCGGCATCCCGTACCACCAGGTAAAGTTCCTTTAATATGTGGGCTTCATCAGTGTACAAACATCCTAGTTTTTAATCATTTCCTGATGCGGTTTTAATATTTATTTAAGTTACTTATTACTTAATTATTTATTACTTACCTTCACTGTATTCTTTTCTTTCACATTTTTTAAATCAAATGTCGCCCCTTTGATGTGAGACAAAGTGATTAATGATTTTGCAATCACTGGTCACTGTGCATAGAAAATTAAGTGGTCAGTTATAAAGCTGTGTACAGTGGTCTCTCGCTATGACGCGGTTCACCTTTCGCGCCCTCGCTGTTTTTTTAAACAAGAGAGAAAAGTGTGAAAATGTTCATGCCTGTCTGAGAAAAGTGTATAAAGTGTGTAGTGACGGGTTTTACAGCCTTGAAGCGTCTATAATAACTGTAAAAAATAACATTGGCTACTTTGCGGATTTCACCTGTCGCGGGTTATTTTTAGAACGTAACTCCTGCGATAAACGAGGCGCCACAGTATAGTCAAGGTTCTGTTTTGTTGTGAAAAATATCCCAAGCATGTTGCTGGGGTTTGGCCACGTCGTTGTTTTTCCTGTAATGTTGCAGACGTGCCGAATGCTGGAAGTCAAGGGAATTTTTAAATCATGTGAGGAAGTGAAGCATTGTGTTTCAGGAAGTGCTTTTGCTTTAGGTTTATATTGACTGCAACTGCTTAAATTAAATGATGTTACTCGTTTTTTTAATGACAGCATTTGGTGAATGAGTGCCAGTTTAGGAAGCTGGCAGACGTAGAACTCTTTTCCTTTGTGTGTTCAGAGAATGATGGTTTTTCCATGACTTTAGCGGGTGCTAGCAGTTACTGAGGGGGCGATTTTGAGACCGTGGATGTCTGGTATGATAGAGGTTTATGGTTCAGTCTGGATCGAATGTTCTCACAGTGTCCTTGTGTGGTGGTTGGGTTTGTGTGTTAGCTGGAGGATGAGTCCCGGGGACAAGAATCCAACAGGAGAACACAGGTGGTGAGTTAGAGCACTAACACACAAATACACCTGACTTTTTACTCGTCAATATAAATAAATCGCAATGATTTTTTCAGTTTATGTCAAAAATAAAGACAGAGAAATAAACACTGAACAAGAGCTGCAGATTCTAAGGACGTCTCCTCCTCCCTCCTCAGTATTACAGGTGTTTGATAGCTCTGGCCACTGTGGCTAGTGTGCTGCTGGTCATCATGGCGCTCTGCAACCTCCTGATACCGAGGGCCTCCTCTTCCTCTTCCCACCCTGTTCCCGACATCAGCCTCCGTCTGCCTAACATGGAGTCCTGCACAGATCCCTGCAGGTAAGTTTACTTTAGAAACCAACACCTGCTTCCAGCTTAATCTGCGTATGCAGAAGAGTTCAATATCCAGGAAAACAAAAAGCTTTTTAAAACCTTATTTGATGACAAAGCCAGCAAACTTTCTTACTTTTTATCAAATTTGACTGATGATTCAGCTTCATACCAGTAATAGAAAATTACTTAAAGTGCAGATTCTTGACTATACATGAAACAGCATCTTCATTACTATCCATACTCTACCCAGCCTCTTCTATAACATAGCTAAAGTTTAAAGCTTAGTTAAACTATCTGCTTGACATGAATTCATGTAATTTCATTTTTCTTGACGTTGGACGTTTAGGAAAAAACTCTCCCACTCTTCTCTGTCTCCAGGATCGTGTTGGTGGAGAGCATTCCCGAAGGCCTGGAGTTTAACTCCAGCACCACTCATCCATCCATCTTCCAGGCGTGGATGAATCTGATGAACGAGGCTCGCAGCAGTGTCGACATCGCCTCCTTCTATTGGACCCTCACCAACAAAGACACACACACTCGTGAGCCGACAGCCAATCAGGTCAGCTGGAGTTGTCTGCGGTTTTCTTTTTCTCTTTTCCTCTAATATTAGATTATGCTGAAGAATGATTGATTATTAATTGATGCAAAGTGCTTTTAATTGTGCCGACTGACCTTGATCTAAAGCAGTTATTGTGAAACAACCAGATAACTGGTCCCTGATTTTCTCGCCGTGCTCACAGGGTGAGGCTGTTCTGAACAGGCTCGCTGAACTATCGGGGAATTTATCAGTTCGTATTGCTGTCAACACACCGCAGGAGAAACAGCCACGGCACGACCTCAGGCTGCTCAACGACTCAGGTGACTCTTGGCTTCTTTTGAACGTCACACCTGCACGGGTCAGACTGATCTGACAGCTGTCTTAGTTATTATGAAATTAGTTTAATACACATATTGTGATGTCTCACTGTGTGTGGGACATCATATGACGTCTGTGAGCCTCTTATCGACACTTGTGTTAAGTTGGTTGGTTGTGATGGGAGTTATTTAGCTGCGACATTAACAATAACTCTGGTATTGCAACATACAACTATGCATAAGCACCATTTTTTGTTTTTATTTCTTTGTTTTTGTTTTTTGGTGCATAAGACTGATAAACATTCTGATTTACAAAATGGATTATTCTGAGATACTGAGTGTCACTTCCTTCTGTCTAAAATCATCTAAAATGAATATGTTATGTTCATTTATCATTGTCCAGTATTGCTTCCAAAATGCTTCCAGCCCTCAGAATTGTTAGTTTTTAGGAAATAAGTGTTTGTTTTGTGTGACTTTTAGGAGCCCATATTAGGACCGTAAAAATGAAGGAGCTCACCACAGGCGTTCTTCACACCAAGTTCTGGGTTGTGGACAAGCAGCATATTTACATTGGCAGTGCCAACATGGACTGGAGGTCCCTCACACAGGTACACAAACACTCAGACTCTCTCTCTCACTGTCATGTAAATGCTGTTAGAGGTGGATGCTCAGTACAGTCGGTGTGTTTAAAGGTAAACAGAGCAAACTTATCAGTATATTTATTATTAAACAGTTCTTTCTACTCTTGACTTGGTGTGGCGTTAAAGGGAGTGGATGTCCCTCTGCTTAAGCACCTACCTCTGAATATGAGAACAGCAGCACTGCCCACCTGCCCATCAGGGCGGGGGCATCCAATCAGAAGAAAGGTGGCCCAGACCTTACGTGGGATTCTCTCTTCAAAAGCTAAAAAAAGTCCACACACCCACTCCCAGCAACCGTTAACAATAAGAAAGAATCAAAAGTTCAGCACGTTTAATAATTTTCCCTAAAATATATATATATATATATATATATTTAAATCAGCATGGTCTGTATATGCTCAAAAATCTATTATTTTATTATATTTACATTAGCTTCACTTTCTTCACCAGCACTGGGTCTGTGCACAACAATTTGTGAACTAACGGCTTAACTGGAACAGTGGGGAGGGGGTCTTAAAGTAGAAAGCAGTTTATTTCACACAGGATGAATTACGGGGCTCCACCAGTAAGAATCATCTGAAGCTTCTCTAACAGGCCTGTAAATCTATAAACAGCGTCAGTGTCGGTAGTCCCGCCCGAATACTGACACTGACTCTGTCCCATTTCTTCTGCTTTCAAGAGGAAGTTTTTATGTTGGTATAAAGTTTCAGTCACATGCTGAACTGTTTAGTCTACACTTGTTTAATGTGGGACCATCAGTGTGGTAAACCACATCTCCCTTTTACATTTCTCAATCAGACTTTTGCTGAGCTATCATTCGCATCCTTTTTTTACAAGCTTGCGCTAAAGTCCCAGAAACATATTTCTGATAAATTAATCAGAAAAGATACCGGCTTAACAGTAGGCCAAAGAAATCTAAACTGGGACAAAAGAGAAGGAACAACTTTTCTTATTTCCTCTTTGTTTTCTGCAGTTTCAAAAATGCAAAACCAGCAAAAAACGAACGTAAGTAATGTTCTAGTGTTGGTCTCCAGGTGAAGGAGCTGGGTGTGGTGGTCTACAACTGCAGCTGCCTGGCAGCAGACCTCAGTAAGATCTTTGAAGCCTACTGGTTTCTGGGGGAGAGCAAGTCAATCCCATCACCTTGGCCAGAGAGGTTCTCCACCATGTACAACAAGGATACACCCCTCCAGCTGCCTCTTAACAACACGCCATCCAACGTCTATCTGTCGGTGAGCGGGATTTTCTTTTGATATTGAGTCATAAGAGCCAGTTAATCATCTCTAAGCAGTTTTAAGGTTTGCTTTCTGACCAAATGGGAAATAACTGGTGTTTGTAGATGGTCACATCATGCAGAGAGAGGGACATTTTCAGCGTTGCGCTTGTATACATGCAACGTGCAACCACAATTTGTCACTTGTCACAATTTGTGACTTTCTGACTCCTCTACAGTTGGCCATCAGTACTGAAAGAAGATGTGAATGCTTGGTTTCTGTTACAGTCACAGAAGTGGGCAGATATCGACACCTCTTTCAGGGCGATGCAGGGCCGGGGGATTCCAGAGCTGTTCGAAAACAATGTGCAGCACAGAGTTTTGGTTTCTGTTACAGCACTCACGTTTCCAGGATTCAACATTCAAAACCTTTTTAAAATGTAATGTTTTTTTTAATACAGTCCCACTGAGGCTACTAAATCAACCCACAGTCCCACATAGCCGCGCATTCGTCCAGTCATTACTGTGCATTTGTAGTTTAGCATATTGTAGTTTTCTGTATTTTAAAAAATGCTGCTAAAATGAACTGATAATCCTTTTTTCTGCTCGATCAGAGTTCCCCTCCGTCCTTATGTGCGGCCGGCAGGACTCCAGACCTTCAGTCCATCCTCAGTGTGATGGAGGATGCTGAGAGCTTTGTCTACATCGCTGTCATGAACTACCTGCCCACCATGGAGTTTTCACATCCTAAAAGGTGCAGTTTTGTTAATAGTTGTGAAATGTAACTACAAGAAAACAGTTGATCGTTGTTTTGTTTTTCTTTTTCTTTTATGGTCCTACATCAACTGTAGTCAAATCAACAGTAATAAAATTAATATGAACATGTTTGCACAATAAAACACCAGGATATCCTGATCAAATCATCCCGAAAGGAAGTGAGAAACATTAAGTTTTAACATTGTGCTTGTACTGTGCGTGTGGCGCCCTCTGCAGGTACTGGGCGGACATCGACACGCAGCTGAGACGAGTTGCATATGAGAAGCGGATTAAAGTGCGACTGCTGATCAGCTGCTGGAACAGCACACAGCCAGTCATGTTTTCTTTCCTGAAGTCTCTGGCCTCGGTTTATAACCCCAAGAATAACCTCGACATCCAGGTGGTGAGTGGCTCTTATGGTCAAGCATCATCTCCCGCTGGGAAAGGAGGTTGTACGCTTTATGGCGCCTATCCTTAAGTAAAAACATTATGTTATGACTTTGTGTTTTCTTTATTTAGAGGCTCTTCGTGGTGCCTGCCACCCCCAAGCAGAAGGAGATTCCCTTTGCAAGAGTTAACCACAATAAGTACATGGTGACAGACAAGATAGCATACATAGGTGAGGCACACTTTCTTTGTTTACTAATAAATTTGTTTCTTGAAATCATTAAGATGACTTAAAGAGTACACATAGAGAACCTTTTCAATCAGTTTCAATGACCTATCTTACAGTTTCAATTAATCCCCCAAAAAACAGAAAAATGTGATTTTCATCAAGATGAGAAAATACATCATGATACTGAAATTGAATACTTGTTGGTGGTGTTAAAAGCCAAGCTGATGGCTGCTTTTCTAAGCATGTCATTAGTCACACATACTTTATTATCATCTGTCCAATCAGTCTTTCAGAAAAAAAAAAAGATAATGTGCTTAAATATAATCTGTGGCTTTCTGTTTTCAGGTACATCCAACTGGTCAGGAGACTACTTTGTGAACACGGCTGGCTCAGCATTAGTTGTCAACCAGACGGCGTCACAGTCTGTTGAGTCAACTGTCCAATCACAGCTGAAGGCTGTCTTTGAGAGGGACTGGAACTCGGGCTACAGCACTCCTCTCACCCAGCACTCAAACCTCAAAGACTTCTGTTACTTTTAACAGCATTACAGACACACAAAGTCATTGTTTCGGACTTCGACACAGCGCACTTTGATTTTAGTAGTGAAGTGCGAAACGTATGAAAATTGATCAGCTGTAATGTGGAAACCCCTGAGCTTAAAATCAGCAACAGGCAACCTATTAGCAGAGTGTTTGCTAGACTGCTGAGGTTTAATGCCGCACTCTTATTTCATCAGAAAAAAGAGAGAATACAGACAGTTTTTTAAAGAGAGTCCAACATATGCTCTGTATTTTAGGCCGGTTTTAAGTAACGTTGAAGCTGATCTGTTAGCTCGATTTTATCCAAGCATCTTTGTCTGCCTTATGGTCTGTAAGTTTTCACACCAGCATTCACATGGATACAAAAAACATGAAACAGGCTAATACTGGCTGGATATGTTAAGCTCAACTTTCAACTACATTTGGCTGGTATCACAGTGTTATAATATACTGATGTACTTACAAACCCCAAAAGTTTGATTGCCAAAAATAGCACCAAAAACAGTTGCTTTTCTTTATTCTTAAACTGGTACAGAGATGCCAATTTGAGGCCATTTTTTTGTGCACTACAGAAATATGCCAACAGAAGTTGGGAATATTCAGATGAGCTCAGTGAGCTGTGAAATATGCCAACTGCAGGAAGTATTTAGGAATTTTTAGAGTTCATTTACATGCACAGCATGGGCAAAGGTGTATGCAGGATTAGTTTGTAGATATTTGCAGATGAAGACGTTAACACGTCTCGCATTATATTTGTCAGTGTGAGCAGGACCTCCTGCAACAATCTGTGGGTGAAGGTAGTGGTGTCCCTGATCTTCTCAGCTGCTGATTTCCTGATAGATTAAATGTAAATATATATTTAGATCAGTAAACACTCAGGGTGTGGTGAAGGTTTGCAGTCTTGTTTCCTTCTAGGTTACAGTCCACGTGTCTGTGCAGACACTGGTCATGCAGTGATGGGTCCAGTGGTTGTGTCTTTTTGTTCTGACGCAGCCTGCATACAGAAGTGTTTTCTTTTCTTCAGTGCCTCAAAGACTGCAGCCTTGAGTAATGAGGGGTAGCTGCAGTGAGTCTGTGTTATAGATTGATAACATAAATAATTCATTCAGCATATTAGTATTTCTTGAAGTGAGAGGAGTAAAGTTTGTTTAGTCAGCAAATCACTCACATCCATAGCTGCAAAGGTTTGTATGATCAGCAGCTTTTTGTACTGTCATATATTGTATATACCAGGAAACGTTATGATGGGATAAAAACATGCACACAAATGCACACCATATCTACTGTTAAAGGTGTTCCAGCAGTATCGGAGCAAAGGAGTCAGACATGAATGTTTAACTTTCATCATGTGGTTTCTATCATGTACTCCCAATAGCTGTAGGGGGCGCTGTGTCAGCATTGGCGTCAGGTCAGTGGCGAACGTCATGTTTTCTGCTGTCTCCTGCAGTGACTCGTGTAAAGGGATCAATTCAGTGAATCACAGCTTCAGCCTCGGTGGGAGTTTTCATCTCAGGGAGTTTGAGTGCTTTTGTAATTTTCTGGAATTTAAAATCATTTAAAAATCCTCTCTGGACTGCTTTGAAATAAGCAAATAAAAGCTAAAGTCTGCAGTGCATCTAAGGGAAATAAAAACTTCTTTCATACCACTCCAGTGCAAAATAGTTTTTTCACACACTGATCACAATTTGACCATTTGAAATAAGATTAATCCCCCTATAATGTGTTAATTATGATTGGAGACATTGTTTACAGTGGTAGAAATATCAAACTGAATTAATTGCGTGGATTGTAAACTCATCAAATATGTTGGAAAACCCCTAGTTTGTAAAAACACATATAGATTCGGGGCCAAATGAATTAGCTTAGGCAAGCAATAAAAAGGAGAAGCACAACATTTTATTGCTTGCTCAAACAGCCCAAGTGTTCCTAAGTAATCTAAACTTAGTAAGAGGAACTTGCTAGACATGTCTACGTACAAATGAAATGCTAAAGCACATAGCAAAGCCTCACTACCTACTATTTAAAAGCATAAAAACCATGCTGGGAGTTAAGCTTGAGCTGCTCTACCTGAAGGTTCACATTTGTGATGCTGCAGTATCAGATGTCTAACACTGGGGGGCAGTGTTGGTGCAGTTTTGAGCCTTGTCCGATCTGTGAGATTCAATTTCAGGATTAAAATTTGTTTCTGATAAAACGTCTAAACTAAAAAGTCTCATGACCAATGAAATCAAAGTTTACCAAAGGGGATAACCTAGTGCTGCTCCTATATGATGGAAATACTGAACTTTACTATGAAATAAAAGGAAATCCTAGTATCGGTGCTTTTTACAGCCTGTGTATTTAATGCTATGTTGTTGTAGTTGTTTTTGTTTTCATGTTTTGAAGTGAATCAGAGTCCAGATCTGATTATGGGTGGGTTCAAATGTGAGACTCGAACACACCCAGTCTCTGCTGACTGCAGACCAGGCTGATACGTGCTGTTTGATAAATACATACCTACTGAGTAGGTTTGTGGTTGTTAACTCAAATACACTACAAACACCAGCAGTGAAAGTGCTGTGTGCAGTAAGATGATCCCTGTACTTTCAAATTAATTACAATGTTTTTAACTTAATATACATATACAATATACAGGCATGTGAATACTACATGTCCTTGAAGAACAACCTTTTATGAACTCCACAAAACAGTCATTTTTAAATTGGAGGGTTTTCAATATACTGGAAAAACTGAAATTGTAATGAAGTAAAATTTACATTATTATATTATTATATAATATTAGCCCCTCAATTTGCAGTCCTTTCAAAAATTGTTTCAAAACAGCTATGCCAAATTTCTTTTTCTGAAGATTATTCATAGCACCAAAACACTAAACTCACACAGTTTTCTCACACAGCTGAGCTCAACATCTGCTGACTGATTTCAATGTTATTTTGCACTTGAACAACACGCCTGTAAGTCACAGGATCCAATGAGCTCTGCTTAAACCATCCTGAATTGATTTAACTGTGCTTGTTCTACCGGATATCCAATACAAAAGGAGTCCTGCTGCTCTCTGTGCATTAAAATACAAATGCCTTATAAAACTACACAGCAGATAAGTATCTGATGAGCCAAAACTCTGATCAGTACATTTGCTCTTCTTCAGGAATCATTTGATGGTGTCACCAGCACCTGAAACAGCATGTTCCCCCTCCTCTTGCCATGGTCTGAATACCCAACAATAAACTGTATCCCTGATACCTCACGCTGATACCTGTCTCTGCTCAAACCCACAAGAATAGTGGGTTGCAAAGTAGTGTTCATTATAAATATATCTTAACCCGAAACATATCCTCTTAGGTATCTGCAACATGTTGCTTCCCAGTGTGTAAACTATGCAGTCGTCCGTGGTCATGGAAAGCAGCAGAGCCCAACCCAGGAGGTTATTTCCGTCCCTCGGCTAACTATCCAAAAACGCACAGTCTCCACCCATTCAGTGACCCATGAAGTGTGTCTGTGGTGGGAGGGGCAGCTTGGGTTTAGGTCTTCTGTGGACACTTGATGGAGCTGCTCAAAAATATTGAGTTCAGGTGCACCTGTGATGGGATGGGATTTAAAAAGATGTGCTCTAATTTAATGTGTGGATCCGTAATCTTCGCTTTGTGAGGTTGTAAAATTAGATTTGTACCTTGAAACTTTTTCAAGGTACAAAGGCTTACAAAATTTATATCTTTATCTGTGGAGCACTTATCACTGCAGCATCAAGCTGCACCGCCCACTAAATGCTGTTACGGAAAAAGTCTCTGCTGCCAGGGGGCCACTTCAGTTTGTTTGTGCCAACCTCAGGACCACCCAATTTACTCTTTTACTAGCTGCACTGTGACAGATTGATATATTTTTCTCTTTTTGCTACTCTTTGTGCAGATGTTTCAGTGCCAAGGTGCTTAGAAGCGCAGGGAACACTAACATAATAAGTATTGTGTGTGTGTGACATTTTGTTTTTATCTTGAGAATGACAATTAAACAACAGTATTTGCTCCTGAGTGGGAAGACGGCATCTGTATGTGAAATATTTATGCCCCAGATTGTTTGAGGTGATGTTGATCTTGCTCTAAGTGTTTTCTGTGAAGATACTAAGCTGCTTTGGGAAATTAAAAACTGAGGAAAAGGTTTGGTGTTAGAGGTTTGGTGATCCAGGTTTGTACTTTAGTATTTTATTTTAAAAAATGAATAAATGGAAGATAAAAGGAGATGGAGAGAGAAACTGTAACCATGTTTTTTATAAAGGGAACAAGTATATGGTCAGAGAAGTATGTGAGGCTGGTGCAGGATATGTATGAGGACAGCAAGATAGTGGTGAGCTGTGCGGTAGGACTGACAGATGAGTTCAAAGAGGGATTGGGATCATCAGAGATCAGCTCTTGTTTGGAGGTTGATAGATGAGGTCAGTCTCCGTGGGCTATGATGTTTGCAGATGATATTGTGATCTGTAGGGAGGGTGGGGAGAAGGTGAAGACAGCCTGGAGAGGTGGAGGTATGCACTGGAGATAAGAGGCATAAAAGCAGAAGCAAGACAGAATGACTGTTAATGCGGGAGAGGCAAGAGGGAAGGTGAAGATGCAAGAAAGAGTAGTGAGGATGGATTGTTTTAAATACCTGGGGTGAACCATCCAAAGAGACAGATATAGTACAAGAGAGGTGAAGAAGAGAGGGTGGACGGGGTAGAGTGGGTGGAGATGAGTCTCAGGGCAAAGTAGAGTTGGAGATGCTCAGATTATCATTTGGAGTTACCAGAATGGATAAGATTAGAAATGAATACATTAGAGCAGGGGTGGCGGAACTCCAGGCCTCGAGGGCCGGTGTCCTGCAGGTTTTAGATTTCACCCTGGGTCAACACACCTGAGTCAAATGATTAGCTCATTAACAGGCCTCTGGAGAACTTTAAGACATGTTGAGGAGGTCGTTTAGCCATTTAAATCAGCTGTGTTGGAACAAGGACACATCTAAAACCTACAGGACGCTGGTCCTTGAGGCCTGGAGTTTGACACCTGTGCATTAGAGGGACAATTCGGACTGAGTACCGGGAGACAAAGTTAAAGAACATGAAGAATAGTGGATATACTGGGCAAAGGATGGTGAAGGTGGAGCTTTGAGGTGAGAGGAAAAGAGGAAGATTACAGAACAGACTCACTGATGTAGTGAAGAAGACATGCAGATGGCTGTTGTCACTGAGGAGGGTGCAGGGCAGGGTGAGATAGGGGTAGAGATTTTTTAATTACTTCCTCAAAAAGCTTTATTGTGATGTTTGAGTGCTGAAGTCATTGCTAATTCCTGTGGAGATAGGTGTGATTAAAGCTGATTAAATCATTAAAACTAAATGTGTGTAATTTATAGGCATTGTGAACTAACCACAGAAGCAAATGCAGTGTGAGAGAAGAATAAATGGCGTGCATTTGTGAGTAAATGCCTTCTGCCTATACTGAGCATCGGAGAGGAGGAGTGGTGTGGGAACTCTTGAGATGGCTGGATACCAGGCACGTAGCAGCTTTCTGAATTAACTGCAGAGGTCTGCAGGTCCCCCTACCTTGGGTTATAGAGGAAAAATGATGGCAGTGGGGTACTGCTGCAGTGAAAAGTGTAAGCAGGCGTGTCTAAACTGGAGAAGGGATTCTAGAAGACGATCAGTGACAGTACAGGTTTATTTTATAGGATGTGCGCCTCTGATTGAATCGCCTTCAAATAAGGCAACACACAAATGGGAAGAGGGAACAGCAATACCAGCATGTGGAAGTGTCAGCAACAGGCGTGGCTGTCCTCTTCTTCTAAGTGAGTGACATGTGAGCCTCTGACCCTTCAGCCTACTCTTTCAGACCATTTCCAGGTGGTGGCAGATTGTGGAAATTTCTCCCTGCACTTTCTTGCTCTAGTTAAGGTATCAACAACACCAGAGAATACGTTTGAAAGAGTCTGACTCCTTTCTTTGTTCTAGCCTTCATTCGCCCGTCTTGGAGGATATGCTGCATGCATGTCATGTCAGAGTGCCTAATTACCTCTTTTCTACTTTCAATTAGCAGTCATGTCAACCTCCAACTGGGAAAGTCGTATTTTTTTAAGGCTCCAAGGTAACAAAAAGAATTGAGTATGAGCAACAGAAAGATAACATCAGCCAAAGTCTGTGGTTCAAAATAATACTTTCTCCTATATCTCATATAGTCTCTTATATCGTATTAGTTTCAAAATCACAACATAGCAGCCCAATTTATGTTCAGTTATATGACATAAGCTTTGTGTCTTTATTAATCCTCATGTTTATTGATAAAACGGACTGGAAAAATCACCACTAGTATTTGCTAACACAAGTAAATGTATAGAAATCCTCCCATGGGATGTGGAAATTGCACTCTGCCTGAGTGGATCTTCTTTTGTCTGAACGCTGCGTGCCAGGAGGGCAGACACAACTCTGGAGCTATCATTATGATTAAAGGCTAAGCCCAGACTCACACTGGCAGGTGAACACCATTAAGTCTTAAACCATATCTAAAATCTTGTACACTTGTACTTAAACGTGCTATTTTGAGGTTTCAGTATGTTCAAACCAACAAGTGATGCACTAATAACAGTCAACATGTTGGCCCCCCGAAAACGCATAACCTTAAACGATAACCACTGACTATACAGTGGAAGTGGAGCGACGACCAACGAATTTTCATCCAGTAGCGTATCAGCTGCACATTTCTAACATTACTGAATCATTGCAGAAATGAATCCAGTTCTAACTAAGTACTTTTACTATCTCGGTGTTTCATTTTCAGCCGATCAGGTTTCACAGCAGGACTGGGAGCATAGATGAGGAAAACTATCCTTCTGAGTATCTATATGGTCCCTTCTCCTCATCCCTGCGTGCCTTTGAATGTAATCAAGCGATTTAGATCATTTCTCAAATCTCTTCAGTGTGATTGGACTAATTCAGTTGGTCATTAATGGGTCTGGAAAGCTGACGCCAAGCCGTTTCAGTGCGTCTCTTGTGTGATTCATTAAAGGTCTTTAACTCGTACAGGATACTTTCCTGAAGCGCTGAAATGGATTGCCAAAACATGTTTTGCAAGATGGGCTTCATGAAGAACGCCTCTTCAGAAAATCTGTCACAGTTCCCACATGGTGATGCTGGCAATAGCTCAATGTAAAATAAAATCTTTTTTTACTGAAATAAAAATTAAAGATGACAACCAGATGGATTTCAATGCCAAATTTTAAATAATTTAGAATCAATTACCTCCAAAATTACCCAGCAACTTTGAATTTTAAATCTTTTTCCACTGTAACAGAACAAATGTAAAGGATAGCTGGACAGCAATGAGGAAAAAAGCGAGGATGAGGGGGGGAAAGGACAGATGAAGGGGAATAGCGGTCGTCTACTAGCAGTTCTATGAAACTGTATGTACAGGATTTTGCTTTGAGAATAATGCTGTCGTCTTACATCGTAAGTGTTAGGATAATGTTGTTTAGATCAAAAACAAACCTGTTTAAAGACATTGAAATGATAGGAAGGCACCTTTTGGTCATTTTTAGCATTAACCTGCATGTACATGTAGTTCTGGTTCAGCTTGTGTCAGTTTTTCCAGCAAGTAAGTTTCTTGTGGTCACCTCACAGCTTGAACTTATATCTTCTTTATGCACCTGTGTGTTTCCTCCAGTTCCCCATCCTTCTTACACAGTCTAAAGACTTACATGTGAGAATAACTGATAATTATAAGTTGGTCATGAGTGTGGGAGTGGATGTTCTGTCACTGTGTTAGCCCTGTGAGAGACTGGCATCCTGTCCATGTTTTACTCCATCTATTCTATGTTCAATTGAATTTTCAATTCAATTTTATTTATATAGCACCAAATCACAACAACAGTCACCTCAAGGCACTTTATATTGTAAGGTAGACCCTACAATAATACATACAGAGAAAACCCAACAATTATATGACCCCCTATGAGCAAGCACTTTGGCGACAGCGGGAAGGAAAAACTCCCTTTAAACAGGAAGAAACCTCTGGCAGAACCAGGCTCAGGGAGGGGCGGGGCCATCTGCTGTGACCGGTTAAGGTGAGATACAGTCTTTGATTTTTTTTACACATTCATATACACATTCCTTTCAGCATCCTCTGCATTTTCTTAGCCATTCATTCAGCCAACATTCCATCCTTTCATCATTTTCTTCTACTTTATATAATTTAGTGTCACGGGATGCTGGAGCCTATGCCAGGCAGGTACATCCTGGACAGGTTTCAAGTCTATTCAAGAGCCAACACAGAGGGGACAATAATACACATTCACATACCCAATTTAGAATCCCAAATTAGCCTTTGGTATGTGGATGGAAGCTGGAGTACATGGAGAGAACCATACAGGTTCAGGTAGGACATGCAACCCAGCTATCAGGTGGATTCAAGAGAAGAAGCTTAATTTCAATTTCTAGCTATCCTAAGTTAAAACCAAGAGGACTTATGTAAGGAAAAAAGGAGCCGGAGAGCATTATGAGTGGCAAAAAGTGTCAGCCTTCCCAGGCTAACACAAGCTTGCTTTTTTCCATACCTTATCAAGTGTTAACAGCAATCAGTTAAGTAAACACTTAAAGACTCTTGCAGCACCACTGCAGGCGCTGCAGAGGGCAATAACAGGAAATACTGCACTTTGACCTTCTGGCTGTGTTTGTGGCTGATACAGGAGCATTTGGACTCATAAATGCCAGAGAATCATGCAGAGTTATACCTGCAAAATTCAACTGGATGCAGTAATTGTATTTCTGGCATGTGACAGAATACATAATCTGCATTTTTATGCATTCTGGCATGCTAAATAGTATGGTAGCATTATTATTGGAGCACATTCTATAAGATCTGTCAGAAAAACAACCACAAACACCCAATTTGGTTCATAAATTGTTGGACTTTTCTTTGTGTCCTTACAATATCAACAACCTTGAAGCAATTTCGTTGTGAATAGACACTATGCACATACAACGGAATTGGACTGAACTAAATAACAGTGCTCTGGTTTCTTTGTGTTGTTATTCCTCTTCTGACAGCAGCAGACAATAAGGATTCATGGCTCAAAACAAATGATTCCTCTGTCTGAATGGTGGGAAAGCAAAGGAGTGCTGTCAGTGGAATTCTTAAGATTAAAGAGCTGAGCTGTGAGTAGGAATGGGGAGGAGAAAACCTGTGTGATCCTTCTGAGTTGCTTTCGGTTAAACCCACAGGATTCTCAGCTTTGTGTGAAGTCAAAGTGTGTGCGCGCACCACTCCACCCTCGATGACTCAGCTCTCAACTGCTCTGCACTTTGTAGGGATTAACCGAGGCATGTGGCAGACAAATGTTGTTTCTAATGAGTACGGAAACTGCATTTATCACCCTGAAAGCTAACGAAGCATTGCATACTCTCTGTGAGGCAGAAATCACAATTTTCTTAAATTGCAGTCGACCACCTTTCAAAAAGAAGCACTCAACCAAAAAATTGTTTGAAGTAGTGAATAAAATCAGACTTTGTACGAAAAAGTGACTGAGGGGGGTGCATTTGAAAAATTTATTATAAAATACATAGGAGTAGCTCAGGTGTCTTTCTCTTTGTCCAAACTGGGATGGGGATCAAATTTGGTATATTTGTCCTTTTATATCTGCCACCGTTGTCCTTAGTATTTCGAGTATCTCCTTGGTGTAGTGGTTGACACATTCACCTTGCATGTAAGTGAAGCTGGGATGAGACACAGAACACTCAGATGGTCGAAAGCTGTGATGACCTCCGCCAAAAGTATGCATAATAATTATGGGATCAATACTGGTAAAAAAAACTTGAGAAAAAAAAACAGAGCTTCAATCATTTCAGAAGATTCTACAAAAGAGTTCTGGTTTAGATTCAAGAAATGTTCTCAAGTGCTCAATCAATCCACAGCAGGAGACTAGGGGCTGGTTTCTTGTTGAAGGAGTGATTTTCAAATTGGGTTGGGGGGAGCTCGTACTAGATAAGTTCAAACAGTATTTTTCGTTGTACTTGACAGTTGTGCAGCACACACTTGTGCCAGTGGTACAGCATAAAAAGCATTAAAGTGTGTTGTTCAGCCAGCACAGTATATGCAAGAAAACCTGACTTTGACCAAACTTTAAAATCACACATATGGATAGATTGTAGATCACTTTAACATAAAGTCTGAAGCTGAGATGACGAAGAAACTTCTCTTCTTGAGCTCACGATACATCATCAATATAAAATACCCTCAAGCAGCAGGAGCTTGCAGTGCTGCAGCCAGGGAGCTGGAGAAGGCTCAGACTGAGTAATGATCTTCCCCTGATTAGTCAGAGGGCGGGCAGGACTGTACAATAAGCAGGAGACAGGAGAGACAGCAGAGAGAGGTAATGACTCGGCCTAGAAACAATGTTTGGACTAACAGGCTCCACAGATGAGGAGCCACTACAGACAAAAACATAGCTTCTTGTTCTTTGCAAGAATTTCATCACGAGTCTCACAGGTTGAATCAACAACTGCTTCAGTGAGAGATGGTCTCTGTGGAAGGAGACGCTCTCATTTTCAGTCAGAAAAGAAAAAAGAATGCTTGCACTTTCTTAGTAGGAACACAAAATTGATTAATATTAATAAAGAGTGAGTGAGGAAGGAATCAGGAGCAGCTTAACAGCTTAATCGTTGTTCATTAGTGGTTTCCTAATAACTTGCAATCCATAGCCAGAGGTTAAAGTGGGCGGAATGGCACTTTAAGTTAATGTTATAGTTCATTTTAGATTCACTAATAAGGTGTTAGAGCTGTACATGATGTGTTGCTGAAGTCATCTGGATGTTTCTTAATCTATTTTTTAAGGAAATTAAATAATGATAATTCCATGTTATTCAGACTAGACACTAAGTACAGGTTAAACTGGATAGTTTGCAGTGTTGTGTTCCAGATTACAGTGAGAGACTATGTTGGACAGGTGCAGGGCCCGCTTTGGTATCTTTGGCCCTGGGAAGCACCAGGGACATTATAAGAGAGAGAGACTGGGCACTCAGTTCTGAATTAACATTTATGAGAAAATTTTGGATAGAAAGTAAGTGGGGGAACTATCAGAGGGGAAACTTTTAAAACCTTGCAAAGTCAGCAAACTTTTTAGCAATCTGTATCAGATTTGACTGAATATCCTGTGCATGGCATTTTTATGTGTAGTTGAACTTTGAAGTGAAAGATAATGCTTCAAAATAACTGTAACTATAAGCCATTGGATGTGTTTCGATATAGCTGACATGTAAAGAGACTTTATCATTTTGAATATAAGTTTATCATCCACTTTTCAGCTTTAATGGCACATGTAAACTCCGCCTATGTAGCTTTTCCCACCTCCCAAATCCCACTAACTCTTGTCTGTAGCTGGTAGTACTCGGAAATATTGATTTCTGATAATAACAGTTTACTAAAGAACGAGCTTGAACATATTCTGTTAGGATCAAAAGTAGTTTATAATTATCTATAAGTCAATCTTACTCATTTTCTTTGAGAGTTTTTACCTCTGATCCAAACACATTCACTGCTCTGTAATTCTCTTTGTGTCACCTTAAGCACCATTATGAGTAGTTACACATATATGTAATTGTTTTGAAGGTAATAGTGTTCCTGTTTTATTTCATACTGCTTTCAATTTCCCTTCCTGGCTATGGTAGTTTTCCCACCTTCTGCACCACCTGCTCCCAATCAGTTAATCCCTCTCCCCAGTAAACATTCTCCCCTCGGTGTTTCCCTGTCACTGACCAGATTGGGTTGTTACAACCAGATGTTGAGGTATTTCAGCAGTTTCTTGAGTTTCAATGTTTTTTGGGCCATACTTTTTTTGTTTATTTTGCTTCATTATGTTCTCTGCACAAATAACCTTCTGCCTGTCTTTTTTCTGTGTCCATCAGCTGGTTAGTTTGCCACCCGACCACCATGAACTTTTTTATTTAAGATTTGGATTTTATTATCGTCTCCTGTGTCCTGTGTATCATTTGTCATTACAAGACGCTCTGAGGACATCTTCCCAATTAGCTTCTATGTATCTGTCCTCTTAAGAAAAATAAAGCTAGTATTGGTATATAAATATACAAAAGAGTGCTATTAATAATAAGTTAAGAAATAAACCCATCACCCGCTTACCATATATCTTGTATATATCTACAGTATGCAATAACTACCTTTAGCTTTTAAGTGAGTTTCCTGACCACTCCGTAATGAACTGCTATAAGTAGAGGTCATGTTGTCCAACTGACTGTGTGTCGTTGTGTCTGACTGGTATCCAGTGTCCAGCCCCTCTAAGCCCAGTAACAAGGCCCTGCTGGGCCACAACTAAAGCCTCCAGCACCACAAACAATGGAGTAGGGCTTTATGATGGGTCGAAGCAAACTGCTGACTGTCCACTAGTGCTAATACGCCCCTATTCTGTCTTATCTCAGTGGTGTCACTCTTCCTTCACAAACACATGCACACACACTTACACATATGTGCATATTCAACATCTATTTCCCATCTTTGCAGTGGTTTGCAGAAGAAAAAGGGATTTTAGCCATCGTTACATTTATAACTCCATACACTAAGATGGCCCCTCTATACTCCTGTAGCTCCATTCACCATTCACCATCTGTCCATTTACCATCCATCCATAGATTCATCCATCCATCTCTCCACCCATCCATCCATCTCCCAGCCCTCAGACCTCTCCACCCTCTCTCAATTGCTCTCTTTCTGTTTGTGATCGATGCCGAGAGTGTAGCTCAGTCTCCCTCGGGCCCAAACAGTCAAAAGGACCCCTGGATAAACTCCAACATTCACCTGCCTCCCCCAGCTCTGCCTCCCAGCTCTTCCAATCCCACAGCCTGCGCTTGGGCTGCTCCACCGGTGTGTTTCCTCCTTCGGATTCCCACTGTGGACCATGTGTGAGTGTCTGCGTGGAATATTCAGAGTCACCTGGACACCTTCCTCCGATGCAGGTCAGGATGAATCAGTTATGTGTTGCTTTACTGCCCAGAGAAACACAAGCTCCCTGGAAATATTTTGCAAACTTTGTATTTGATGCAAAAAATGTATTTTATACTAAATTACATTTGCTCATCATCAAAGGAATGATTCTCTACTGTTTCTGTTAAGCTTTAGGACCATCTCTGGCTGTGAGTAGGTTAAAATAAATTAAGTTACATTTGGAAAAAGAATTGTCCACTTCATTCACTTTAGTTTAAAGAAATATCTGGAGTAAATTATGATAATGAAATTGAGGCTCATTACCATGGATTAACATCCTCTTCCGTGGTTTTACTTTTCTGCTTTTTTATTGTCTTTGTTTATAAGATTTTTCACCACTTTTGGGATGAATTTAGTTCATCTTATCTTGGACCTACCTTGAAGTTCATCAGAACTGGTTTGTGATTAATGAAAATATTGTACTTTGGCTTAAATTTTAAAAATATTGAGGGTTGATTTCAAGTTATAAGCCTCTGCTGCATGCTGTTTGAAACAGGAACAGCGCTTTCTGGATTTTTAGTCGTAAGATGTGGGCTGCATGGTGATTTGGTCTTTGTTCTTGTTCAGTATTTGGTGATACTTTGGCCAAAGCTTGGTCACAAAATTGTTGTTGCCCATTGTAAATCACTGTAAAAATAACAAAAATGATGTCAGCTTGACAAGCTGATAGTGACTTATTGGCTGTTAGTAGATCTGCCAGGCAGCAAGTCAAAATGTATCCTGTTACATGTAACTCAGTTTCATTCACACTGTATTCTGCACATTATTAGAATCAGCCTTGTTACAAACAATTACGTACGTACTTTCTAGTTAGACTCGCAAGACTGTTTTACATTTTTGGATCTTCACAATCAGCAGATTTTGCTTTACTTGCAAAATTATCCTAATTAGAATAAAAATTTTAGTCAGATGTATTTTTTCTTTTACATAATAACAAATTAATAAAAGGCTCAAAGGAGTCGCATATATAGAATTCACTTGATATAGCATTTACTGTAATGTTGACCACTAGGAGGGAAGATAAGCAGAAGAAACTAGTAATAGAATAACAATATCTTTAACCTGATACATTCATATGTGCCAAGATCACAGTAATGTAAGCATTTGATGAATGAAGTCTAACAGTTCTTTGAGATTTTTGTCTCACTTGACAAGTTTTCTTTTGTAATGTAGTTTGTACAAAATGGCAAATTGCTTTTATCAATTTTCATATGATAAAAGTTGTAAGTGATTACATTAATTTTGGGCTATGAAGTACCCACTACCGCTTATACTTCGTGCATTGAACAGCCCCAACCAAGTTTTCCAAGTTTTCGTTTTAGCTGTAAACACAGAAGATGAGCATTCCAACAAAAACACATTTCTTTCTTCTTCTTTTTTTGCAGATCCACCTATTCATAAAATTTCATAATCAATCTTTGTCAAAATGCAATTCAAAGGCTGCTGAATCCTTCACACCCATCTCTATTAATACCCTCAGGTCAGGTCAGTGCGGTGAAAGGTCATCAGGTCACAAGTTAAGGTGAAGCTGAGGGAAGGAAGTGAGCATTTTGTCACTGATAACATTTTCCAGTTGCTGTTTAGTTTATCTGCTCATGCTGATGAAGTGTGTACAAGTAGGAGAGAGAGAACAGCAACAATCTGCTTCCTCTGTGTGTTTCCAAGACATATAATCCAGCATGACGTAAGTCCAGGCAGACTGAGACGATACCCTTCTTCTCATCCAGTTGGGTATCGCATTGAGCACACGTTTGCTCTGTATATGCAAGCCACCTCTTTTCATGCTGTAACTGACTTAATCGATGTCATATCTGTTGTCACTGATGCCTGTTTTTTTCTGTGTGGGGGACTTTCTGCTACTGTCCATGGGACATACCAGGAAAGAGACACGGTGGCAGATATAAATAGAAATAGGCAATAACAATCTTCTAACACATACAGCTACATCTGTCTGAAAGTCCTGCAAAATGTATCTAAAATAAATGTTCTTGTTGTCAGACTGCATCTTCACTCTGAAGGTCAGGTTGGGTTATGTTTATCGTGTCCACCTGGAAGAACATCTAACCTCAAGCAGAAATGTCTGTTGAGAATAGTTTTCACTTGTATTGATATGTTAATGTATTTTTGAACTGTTACTTAAATTTCAAGCCATATCATGTTTTTATGCTCTAATGGCAGCTGAACTGCTAAACAGAACTGTATTTAAGGCAATAAGATGTATAATGTGCATGGATGACTTCCAGCCAATCAGAAACTGGTATTTTCAGCAGCCGCAGCAGGCATAAATTAAAAAGTAATAACCTCTGAGAAGTGGTAGCTATGATATCACCCAGCACCCCACCCCCATGCACGCAGACAGGCTGTTAGACGATGTTTTTACCGTGACACACACTGACACACACACATACCTACACACTGCCTGCTCCAGTTTCCTGGCCCATTTAAGCGCTGACGAGGGCATAACTGTGGTTCTGGTGGGACCTCGTGCCCAGTGCCACACCTCGCCCCGTCTCGCCTCCTCCACCCCCGTCCCACTCTAGAAGCACCGCTCCTCACTCCCGTGTTTGCTCTCCTCTATCTGATCCCTCAGTCCAAATAACATAAAATCATATCAGCAGATTGTTGCTGTTTTATGAAAAGCTTCTGCTGAAATTAGGAAAAATATGTGTTTTACTCAGTGATACTTCTGACATAGGACTATGTAATCCTTCAGACCGGGTTACTACAAAGTAAAATACCTACAGATACCTTCCACTTTCTTTCTCTCTCAGCCTTCATCCCGCTATTGTCTGGCCCTGCCCTTGATTCAGGATCCCCGGCCTTCTCTGTATCTAAATCCTGGCTTTGTGTTGGAGCTGAAATGCAACAATGACCATGTTAGCTGACACAGTGTTGGCTGTCTGATCTGCGCTGACAGCAAGCCCCCCCTCAACCCCACCTCTGCTTGGCTTACTGGAAATGCAGATAGCTATTGCTCATCTGCAGGGCTATGGGCTGGTTGGTTGGGCCGGCTCTATGGGGGTTACGTGGTTGGTGTGCAGTGGTGTGCAGGTGATGGGTTATAAAGCTCTGGGCTTTGAGTGGAGGTTTAAACGGTCTGCAGGTGTTTTCAGTTGTTTTTTTGGCTAATTAAAAAGATGTCAGCCCAGTGCTGTGTGGTCATATCCACAGTCCAGAGCAGAGGTGTGTAGCTGCCCTGCAGGTGTGCAGGGACTGTATTATTCAAGTATCCATGAACTTCATCGGTTCACCAAAACATTTTCGTTTTTAAATTGCTCCACCTGAGCCAAGGCTGAGCATTATGCTCTCAGTGTTTTTGCTTGTCTTTGTGTGTCAGCAGAGAATTGTACAAATCACTAAACTAAATTTCTTGAAACTTGGTGAAGAGGAGGAGCATAGGCAGAGAAAACATAAACTTTGGTTGAAGACACCTTTAGCATTTCCAATTAATAATTCTACTATACAAAGTTCACTAGAGGGTGAGACCCTTGTGTTTACAAGTGAAACTAATTCACCTTCTGGGACAAAAGAAGGCTTGGCAAGAAATGTTTTGAGTTTTTGGAGGTGGTACAGCATGATGCCTGTTTCTACATGTTGTAAATTAAATCCAAAGTTTTCTTCACATACTTTGTTATTGCTGATTATTTGTTATGGACAGTATCCCTCCTTCTCTGCTCCTCGGGTTATTTAGCCATGCAGTTACTGAAAATGAATTCCTTTTTCATGTGAGTAAACCATGAGCATGTCTTTTTACTTTTTTACTTTTCATCTATTCACTACGTGATCCCTTTTCACATTCTTTCAGTAGCCCATATCTTTGGACTAAACAATATTATATGGTGGCTTTGGCACAGGAAGCAGGTCATATTCTAATTGGAAGGTTGTCAGTTCGATCCCTGGCTGCTCCAGTCTTCATGGGACTGGATGTTGAACCTTGAGTTGCTCCCAATGCATTCAACGGAGTTGCTTACAAATGAATGTGTGTGAATAGGTTAATGAACATGCTGCATAAAGCACTTTGAGTGCAAAAGCGGTTGATGAAGTTGTTTACTTTCCAGGATCAAATTCCTTTTATGCAGCTGAGTTACTTCCACTGGAGTGAGCGCCTCTCCACTTCGTTTCACCTCAGTGAGTGTGAAGTTGTTGGTTGTGTTTTGGTTTGCACGAGTGCCACCTTGGATCTCTTCTGTAAGTGGCAGCTGCCAAGTATGAGTTTGTATACACTAACATGCAAGTTCTCAGATGAGTGGGGATGTCAAGGGAAGGAAATATGGAGTGAATATGAACTTTTTTATATAATACTGTTAATGATTTATTTAGAAAATGTCAGTGTAGATGTAGATGTTTTAATGCTTCTGGAAGGAGAGGAGAAAAACATTCCCAGTGCCACTGCATTAATATTTGGACAACATCCACAGTGTTGAAGATCCTTGAATCCCAAACAGCTCAGTGGGTGTAAAGGAAAAGAGAGTTTAGCAGCAGGTAATCTTTTGGTTTCTAGATGACAGTTGAGAGGACTTTGGCTCGCCAGCTGGCATGTATAAATTCTGCAACCAGCTGGATTACTGCAAATCATCAGTGAATTCAAGGAAGCATACAGAGACATACACAAATACACAGACATACACACACGGCAATGCTCAAATTCAGGCAGGAATACACAGAGACAAGCATATATAAATACACACACAACATCCAGCTCACAACAGCAGCTGCTTCCTTGAAATACATCACACTTTCTCTAAAACAAGATCCAAGGCCTGCTGTTCCTATTTTCAGCCACTTGGGATAAAAATAGCTTCTAGGGAGAAACATCACTCACTGATAAATTCATCCTGATACTTACTGGAAGCAAAGACGAGCTGAGTTTTTATTAGAGCTGTTTTCTTGTTTATATTGGCTCAGCTGAAACACCGAAGCAACCAACAGTTGGCGTCTTGCTGGAAAGAAAATCCACCTTTCAGATGTCACACAGCAGGCGCTTACACAAACTCAATACACTTTTCTTTGGAAACAGTCCCATTTTTCTTGCATATTAAGTCATTATAACTTATTGGAAGATCAATGACTCTGGCATATTTTGCAAGCTCAGCAATGTGCAGTTGGATAGCAGATGAGTAGGAGGAGCGTTTTCAAAGTAAAAAGAGTGACCTTTGAGCTTTTGTTTTATAGCCTGTTGTCTGTGTTTCAGAAATGATATATCATTAACTCAGTATTGTTATAGGCATTATTTACATTCCTCTTTAAAACAAGTAAAGGGGTCTCTCTATAGAAGCTAAGAGTTAAGTCTGCTTATCTCCTTGGCATCATAATTATAAATAATTGGCATCATGTATTCTGCAAGCTTTAACAAGTTCTCATTTTTAGATTTAAGATGATAAAGTTCATCTTTCCAATTGTTCTCATTCACTGTCTTAATAGCTTGCAGCAGGCACTGAGAGACAGAGAAACACTCGCTGCTCCTGCAGTCTACTATGACACAAACTTTGTTATCTTCTTCTCCTCCCTCCTTTATTACTATGGTCGTTCAGCCCCACCTCCAGGTGCCCAAATATGGGGGCATATCTCTACCCTCCAGCCAATCGGGTGGCTGCATGCATCCCTCCTCGAGATGGGGCACTGGCCAGGCCTGAGCTTTCAGTGAGGGGAGCAACAGGCTGGCTGGTGACAAGGGGCAAATGTTTAAAGCAAAGAGAGGGGGAAAAGAGAAAAAAGTACCAACAACAAATTAATGACAGCAGCCGACCAACACGAAGTGAGTGTGAAAGAGTCATAAGAACAAGAGAAGAGGACGAGCCTGAGAGTGAAGCTCTGCTTCTGTTGCTGCTGCTGCAGGTGGAGGGCCTGTCACCTTTGAGGACACGCTGAGGTTGAAAATTAAGGTAGGCTGTGTGGATGTGGTTTAATAAAGTCTGTGCTCATGCAACACTGCAGTCTGTGGATACCAGTCTGTTGCTGTGTAGGAAAATGTGCTAAAAGATGGGGAAGATTTTTGCTGGTTAGAGCAAATATGAAAGCATGTGTTCCTGATACTCTGTGTTATGGAATAGCAGCAGTGTTTTTTTTCCCTTTTTTTTGCTCTGCGTCTGTATAATTTAGCTATAAATCTGCCTGAAAACACATTGTTGTCTTTCTGAAAGGTTGGTTTAACATTTGGCAGCTCAGGAGCTGCTGAGAGCTGGGCAGAATAGTTTATGGAGCTGCCTGCAAACTCCAGTTTGCTGACATTGGAGAGCATAACAATAGTGTGCTGTTTAAATGCAAAGACAGTTTTAGTAAGACAGCTGCTGCTAGTGTTTATTCCAACATGCCAGTTGCTGGTTACAAACACTCGAGTATTCACTGAGGTTTATGGTAACTATTTGCAGCATGACATGTCGTTATGCTCCAAGTTTATAAGGGAGTTTTGTCAAGAGACCCAAGAGAAATAACACTTGAAAATTAATCAGAGCACTTATTTTAACCGTGTATCTGGCAGTGCCATTTGTTCAGCCCACATAACAGAGTGCCCTCATCATAAATAAACCACTCAACATTGTAAGTAGTTTACTGCTCTTTTAAACAACTGTCAGTAAACTACTCATGTCCCAGCAAGGTTTTTTTGTAAAAACACCAAGTGACCAAGCTCCTGGTGTACGCACTAGTACGTCTTTATGCTGCAGAGCACGCAGTCATTTCCAGTAGTCCCTGTCTTAATGTTACACACAGTGACAGCTGCAGTGTGACGGTCACAGGATCTGTTTGGCCCCCAGGTCCAACTTCACCGCTTACCAGCCTGGTATGTACGCTGGCTTAAAGTGGGTACAGAGGTATCACAGCCAAAACACACCCACTCTGTGATTGAAGATCACAAACAAATAAGTCCCTCTGGATTCCATAATGCATGCACTGGACATTTTTAGGCAATAAAAGCTACATCTTTGACAACAACACCAAAATAGACCAGCGAAACCAGAAGGCAGATTCTTCTTTCCAGCAACATTTGCACCAGCACCCTAAAGGTTAAAGGTTAAAATGGTTTCATTTTTCCACTGGTTTAGGTGAACACATTTACTGTGTGTGGATGTGTGTGTCCACACTGAACTGAGAATAAATGACGTCAGAAATGAAATGATGGATGATGATAGCAGTTTCCTGGCGACAGATTTTGGGTGGTGGTTGCAGTTATGGGTGGGGTCAGTTTTAGACCGGCATTTAATGGGTCGAGTGGGGTTAAGAGCTGACGGGGTAGTTCATGGGGGAGACCTCATGAGGAAACACCACTTGACGTACATGCAGGGTGAACTTCCTCTGGTGCACGCAGAGAGCTGAGAGGATGTTACAGGAAGGAAGACTCCTGTAAACAAAAGACCTGAAAGTACACTTGTTTTGCTTTGCTTTGCTTTTCTTTGAGGCTTTATTTTAAACATGGTAAAATAACACAATAAAACATAAGGAAGGAGTGGGAAGAAGCATAAGGTTATTTAATCACACCCCATCTTCAATATTTAGTAACTTTACTTTCTGTTTTTTTCCTTCTCGCTCATAAATCCTTGTTTACATTCTTCTTTCTATATATATATTGTATAAGCCCAATAACACACCAAAAAGACGCAGAGATAGAAATAGGTATGCATAGATACGCACACTTATAAATACATATACATGCACATGTATCTATATATACATAAAAAAATCAAAAATAGAAAATAAGTATAACTAATTGGTGAGACATCCAATCAAAACCTTTCTTTGTTCCTTCCTTCCCTGCAAAAACTACCTCTACTATTTTACGTCTTTTTAAACTGTGTCAGTTTGTTCAAATTATAAGATGCTTATAGTTTGTGTGTTTTATCCTAAGCTAACCTGAGCCGTGACTGTCTTTCACTATGTGAAAATTCAATCGTTTAAAATAAAAACAAACTTCTGTTTATAAGAGGCATTTCCTGTCCAGAGGCTAACGCCTCCGGGTGTGCCTTGTTTTGCCCATCTGATGTCTCAAAGGGGCAGGAAACACACTGGGATCTATCTCTCTCATCTTCAATGGTTTGGACATGATGCTGTTTGCTTGGTGCTTTTATCTAAAGTGGCGCACGGCGGCAACACTTCCGAAATTTGCAGTTGGAAAAGACCCGGTGGGAGTCGGGGCCACCCGTGGTTTAGAGGCCACTGAGCTCCACAGTTTCTGCCTTCTTATTCAAACAGGACAGCACATAGTCACCCAATCAGAGTGCATTTAAATTTACCTGTTGAAGACCATTTTCCCTTTTGGCTCCAGATTGTTGTAACGAATTACAGGTTTAAGATTCAGGTAATCAGTCTTTTTACAATCAATGTTCAATATCCAACAGGACAAAAAAAAGCTGGAGCATTTCTTGGGTGTTAAAATGCTAAATTGTACATTTTCCATATTGTTACCAGTAGCAAAGTCCACCACTGAATTTTGCACCACTGATGTATTCTGCAGACTTCCAGTGGAAAAGATATTATGTAACATTTAGACAGGCAACAAAATAGCTACGCTGTAAACTAACCTTTATCTGTAAATTAAAACCGGTGGAGCATCTTTCCTAAAACAATGTCCTTGTTAGATTGAATGATGACAAGCCTCATTATAAACACTCCAGTGTGTATTATACTGCAGGTACTAATCCAGAGTCCCTCATAAAAACACAGAGCTGCACATATCCAAACATCAAAACTCTCTGCACGTACGAGTGCTGATATTTTAGGTGGGAAACTTTTGTTTTGAATGTGGTTGAAGTGACCCTCTCACTATAATCTGTTTAATACTGTTCACTGTTCACTGTTTGTTGCCAATATGTGTTTCTGGGACAGTGCTTCACTGGCTTACGTGCAAGTTGAAATAAAATCAACGCAGTGTGGGCTTGCATGATATAACGCTAATGTATGAGCGCAACTGCAGTCACATCACTCCCCTTTGTCTGTTTGTTGCATCACTTCTAAATTGTCATATTTTGAATTTCTGATATATTCCATTTTCACATACCATTTGTTTCAAAATGAGGAATTTACGGTGTATGCAGATGACATTCAGTATAAGCATCATAGATGAAGGGAGTTAGATATTATGGGAAAAAAGATATATGAAAAACATTGTATATAACACACCCTGAACAAAAAGTATGGCATTTGTTTTAAATTATTGTTAAACATGTCAGGGAGAACTTGTACTCTTTGCTAATACTTAATTACTCACTTACATCATGCATTTCTTCTGATTTTCCACCTGCAGCTCCAACATACCAGTAGAGTCAACTCGGTATTAGAGTCCAGTACATAAGTCATGATACAGGCAAACGGAAGGTTTGTTATCACTCCCCAAGACAAACATCCGTTTCCCTAAAAACAATCGAATGAAGATTATTTCCATCTGCAGTAATTTACATTTGGCACCATGGTGCTGTTCTGGGACATCTCAGCTTCTTCGTTCACATGTGCAGAAAAATAGTGAGGACAAAATAAAGCAAACATCAGTGGCATCAGACACAAAGGAGCTGTATCAGAGGTGGGTTGCAAAGTGGCTTGTAGATTCAGAGCAAACGCTATGACATGAGACAAAACAGTGGTTTTTTTTTCTTTCTGTTCATTCGTGTGGACGGTAATGTTCTAGTGAATGTTTTTCTACATGTCCATTAGCAGGTTGGCATTTCCAGTGGTGACAAGAACAATTTTTTAAAGCACATACAGTGGTCCCTCGTTTATCACAGGAGTTAGGCTCTAAAAATAATAAAATACTAGGTGAATTATTATAGATGCTTTAAGGCTGTAAAACCCCTCACTACACACTTTTCTCAGACAGGCATGAACATTTTCACACTTTTCTCTCTTGTTTAAACACTCTCAAAGTTCAAACCTTTGTAGAAAAATAAGTCCAGTATTATAGAAGGAAACCAAAGATCAAACCCTGGTTTCAGGTTCAGAACCTGGGAATAGAGCAGCTGCGAGAGAATTCAACATTAATGAATCAATGGTACAGAAGTAAAAGAAGCAAGAAGAATGAGTTAAGTAAAGTTTGAATTATCTGACTGTTTTGTTTCGCTTAATGCGCCTTATAATCTGGTGTGCCTTATGGTCTGAAAAATACGGTAACTTCTACCTTCCTTTAGCATGTCCAGAAGTCCAACTTTTTGTGCGATGGTTAGCATCTTCCTCTGCCTTTTGGGTGCTACCGCAGGCGCCTTTGATGGTGCAAAACGTTTCGTCGATATTGTTGTGTTTGTTGGGGAGAAAACTTACAAACATACAGTACAGCACTTCAGAGTCACACTGCTAGCAATCGAGGATTCATGTAAATTTGACAAGCTGAACGCATTCTGTACTGTACAGGAGACACGGCATGGAGGAGATTGATTGGCTGTAGACCACTGTCAATCAGGACGCAGAACACAATGCGCTGTAAAAAAACAAAGAAAAGCATGCAAAATTGCACAAAAACCACAAAAGGTGAACTGCGTTATAGCGAGGGACCACTGTACAGGTTTTTAAACATTTGAAAGAAATTGCCCACCCCTGGTCTAAACAATCTCAGTCCACGAGGGCCGGTGTCCCTGCAGGTTTTAGATCTCACCTTGGGTCAACACACCTGAATCACATAATTAGTTCGTTACCAGGCCTCTGGAGAACTTCAGGACATGTTGAGGAGCTAATTTAGCCATTTAAATCAGCTGTGTTGGTTCGAGGACACATCTAAAACCTGCAGGGACACCGGCCCTCGTGGACTGAGATTGCCCACCCCTGGTTTAGACTAAGTAGATCCACTTCAACTTCATTCATCAGGTCCGTGAACAGACTGTGTCAGAACAAACCAGTGATGCTGAATCACAGATTTCATTGTTTTCCTTTTTTTAAGAGCTGATGTTTTTTTGAAGTATTTACAGTCAGTCTGGGGACTGGAATAGAAACAGCTTCCTTCCTTTGCTCTCTGTCCTAAATTTAGACCCAGTAAGTTTTGTGTTATCTGCTCAGTCTCCCACCAATTGTAAAAAAGTGTGGCGGTATTTCCTCTGTGTGTGAACTCTTGCGTAAGTGTGTGAGGAGAAAAAATATTTTTATCTAGAGTATATGTGGCCTGTGCTGATAATACTCCTCTCTAGAAATAAATCACAAACACATCCTCAGCTGTTTGTCAGGCGCTATGTAATGTGTTACGTCAAAGACATGTTATCAACTTTTTAAAGGGCAGACTTGTTTTCTTTGCGTGGACACCTGATGCTCAAGTCCAGCCGTCATTGAGCCAACTATAACATCATTAACTTGTCCGTCTTTAATAGGCTTAAAGCAGCCGCTGAACAGGATTAGAGCAGCAGGGTCAGTTTCATGAGGCTTCGTCTTTGAGGCACTGCGGGACAACAAAAACGATTCAGCTGACATCACATCATCACAATTCATGATGGATGTCCAAACTAGTGCGAGGAATCACAGCTATCAGTCACACACTGACAGCAGACAAGCGATACTGGTTGTTCAGACAAGTGCCTTCTTGCAGCTGTACATTGTTAAAGTGATAGAAAAAGAAATCAATGGGTTGTGAGGACAAAATGTCTAATTCAACCGTGTTTACCTGTGGTGTAAAGTGGTACATGGGTATGTGTTGAGTCGTGGTAACCTGGAGCTGAACTGGAGCTCAGTTCTGCATAACTCAAAACAGATATGGTGTCCCATGAATGCCCATTTATCCATTTTCTTAACTGGGTATCCAGTTCAGTGTCACGGGGTAGCTTGGAGGCTATCCCATATGTCTTTGAATGCTGATATTAAGGCTCCTACCAGCTAAACACTCTGCCCATGTACATGATTGAAAAAAATAACCATTTAAAATGCGTAAAGTAAGGTCTTGTATGAATTGGTGTGAATGGGTTAATACTGTTTCTAGTGTTGGACAGCAGTCCCCAACCTTTTTTGCGCTACGGACCGGTTTATGTCCGACAATATTTTCACGGACCAGCCTCTAAGGTGTTGCGGATAAATACAACAAAATAAAACCAGTACTGGTACCCAAAAAAAGAAGATTTATTCATAAAATACACAAGAAAGACCCAGGGAAATCCCAGGGACATCATAGAACACCCATTAAATCCTAGTCCATCTAACTAAGCCTTGGAAGTAAATGCTAAAGATGCTTATGTGGTATTTTAGGAATCTTCCGGGAAGTTTTTGATTTTGGGCAAAACCTTTCTAAAAGCCAGTCGTTTATTTTAGCCAGTCTTTGCTTCAGAAACAGGCGTGAACCTCTCCCACACATGTCAGTGGAGCAGTGTGACTGGTTGATGTGTGGTCCGTGTTAAGCGTTAAGAGTGGAACAACTATCTTTGCAGTTGCAGAATTCTCCCACAGATTTCTACTAAGGACTTTTTTTTTAAGTTTAATGTCTCCCACTCCCATAATATCCCAACTTTGTTCATTTAATGTTCTGGAACAAATGTAGGTCCAGAAAGTCTAATCCTTAAATATTAAAAAAAAGCTGGAGGGTTTTAAAATATGTGAAAATCAGGCAGCAGGGTGTCAGAGAGCTCAGCATCACTGACGTCCAAATGTTTACATGTACCATGGCTAATATGGAAAGCAGTTCTTTCTCTATCACTGGAGTTCACAGACCATTAGACACATTTGTTTAAAAGATTTGTCCACCAAATCACTCACTTCCGTACTGTGTAGACTCCGAAGCCAGAAAAGCTGTGACGAACAAGATTAACTCCTTGCTCTCCTTGCAGCTCACTGACAGTTAAACTGAAAGAATGGATCATCTCAGGAGGTGATTGGGGTCAATATATTTTACTGAAATGATTACTTCACAAACAACACAATACCACTGCATTTTAAGGGACATGAGAATTTGTTGCTTCTTTAATCCAAACACTAGAAAACTAGAAAAATAGTTCCGGTATCTTTCTCTGAGAGGACATCTCTCTTATTGGTGTGAATACTTGATCATATTGGTGCAACAGGTAAAGACGAACCAAGTAACGCTCTCCATTCAGGAAAGGCTGCATCTATCCCTCAGAGTTTTTACTGCGCACTGACCTGCAGCGACATAGAAATGTTGCAGAGCTGTAGTTAGCATATAAATCCACTTAATCCCAGCATACTTTGATAAACACTGCATAACAATTTACATGTGAAACTGGCAAAGAAGCTTTTTGCCCAAACTTAGCAGTGAAGCTGTGAAGTACTGTCAGGCCCCGTTTAAGTTTTTTTCCACTCTGACTTCATAAATAAACCCACCCACACCATCAAATCTACTTTAGACAACTTAATCCAGCTCCTGTTTGGCAAAATGCAGAGTGGCTGACAGCAGCAACGCACTCTTTGGCTTTCAAGTTTTTCCTCAGATTCAGAGCCCATCGTAAGAACAGTCAGGCACCAAGGAATAAGACTATTAAATACATATTACTGTATCTGTCTTGGACATGTTGCTTAGAAATTATACGACTGTACACGTTTGGGCTTAATTGTAACCTCCTGGATATTTTGTACATACACAAGTACATCTCTCAGCTGGCTTGGGAAGATCTTTGTTTCCCTCCAGACGAGCTTTACAAGCTGATCAGGGAGAGGGAGGTCTTGGGGTCTTTCTTTAGAGTGCTAGCTCCACCACCCAGACCCGGATGTGTGGTGGAGGCAGAATGGGAGTAAATGTATGGATGGACAATAGTTTTTCAGGTTTAATTTAAGGAAGTATTTCCTGTTCATTTTGTTTTCACTCACTTCAGAAGCTTTAAACATTCACTTCATACCTCAGGCCATCTGCGCTAAAGGTCAGGGACTCGAAATTTTAAATAAACTGCCTGAAAATTCACCAGAATACAGAAAACACCAGACCACCTGCATAATGTGCATCTCCAAATTCAAAGCTGTGGCCATGATTACATTTACATGTTGTTTTTTAAAAAATGCATTACAGTTTCATTATGCTCTCTGTGTGTTGTCTTCACTTCAGTGGCCGTGAAATCAACAGTGTAGAGAGGAGATGAGTGTGAAGGAGAACCGTACACACATGCTCAGTCTTAACCAGGAGAGTTATCCCTGAATGGCTTCCAGCTGCTGTTATAATGTTGAACATTTCCCGCTGGCCCGAGGGTTGTTCTGGCCTGTAGTTTTCAATTTCAAGAAATGATTGTACCTGAAGTTTTAGAACGCTTCAGTATGTTTGATGGTTTGCTTGTTAATGCAATCATTAATATTTCCACCTCATCTGTGTAGGCAGATTGGTTTGTGTGACTGGTCTGTGTGCTGAGCCTCGTATATTTGTGTGAGCTACAGCAAACACAGTGATCCGCTTTAACCTTTTCCTCTCGTAGTTTTAAGTAGAAATGTAGAAGTCTTCTGGGAACCCAAAAAAGGGTAACAGAGGGTTAGACTGCAAAACCGGCAGTCTGGTAGTTTACAGGAACACAGTGGTCTGGAGATGAGTCAAATTCCCAGCCTGGGCTGTTGTTTCAGTCCATACCCTGTGATATGAAAAATGAAAGTTTTTCTGCCTTGAGGAAAAATAAAAGAGTGGATCCTGTGATGCAGCAGAATAGTTATTTACACGAACGAGCAGTAAGTATGGTTGCAATACTTGCAGTTATAACTAAACTAATACAGTTACAATACTACAAAGCTGCTTTACTCGTGCACACCCTGGCCTGTTTTATGTAAATATTACTTTAAATGCTTTGTAGAACACTGTTAAAAGAGGCTAATTTTAACATTTTTATGAGTCCCACAAATTTTCAAAGTCCTAATCAAGGAAGTTTTCTCCCAAAGAAAACAGGTCTTCTAAACTGCCCCAGATAGCTTTTTTTGCAGTCCACATTTTTCTTGATTTATCTGCACCACTATGTACCAATTTTACATAATATCCACCTAGCGGGTATCATGCAAAGTAGTTTGGCACTCCCTCAAAAATGAATGAACAGCTGCCAGGCAGTCTCCCTCTGCAGTGCTGCTTTTGCCAACTGTAATCTTTCTCAGGGACAAC
The DNA here is from genome assembly GCF_018398535.1 of Haplochromis burtoni. Taxonomy (NCBI): domain Eukaryota; kingdom Metazoa; phylum Chordata; class Actinopteri; order Cichliformes; family Cichlidae; genus Haplochromis; species Haplochromis burtoni. The sequence goes on from NW_024582514.1 coordinate 684,882, forward strand.
CAAAGCATAGAGACGCTGTTATTGGCTGTGACATTGGACACACGAGTCTTCATGCACTCCCGACCCCTGAGAGGGTGAACATCCAGCATCTTATTGTTATTTTTGATTGCAGTGTCCCCTTTAACATTGCAGTGCAAATTGAACAACTTGTGTGGTTAGCTTTAAATATATTCCCACTGGCCATAGTTGCATTAAAATTGAAAGGATGAGGGTCAGTCAACATTTTGGGAATCAGTTTGAAACCAGTAAACAGCCATACTCTGTTAGTTTGTTAGTTCCTGTGTTTTCACGTCACGTTTTTGTGTTATTTACTGCAAATTATACTCGGCTGCCTTTCTGAACACTTCCTGATGGTATGTAAAGGATCCTTTTGCTCACCCTCCAGGTCCTCAGCATGTTTCATGAAACTCTGCTCGGTAATTTCCTTGTAATTCTGCTGATATTGCTCCAACTAGACTCACATTGGCAGAAAAACTAATAATCAGAAAGTAATTTGTGTGAATTACTATGAAAAATATGAAAATAAAACTGCATCGTGTAACGCCTTCCTGAACGAGTTGGTTCTGGTTCTTATACATAGGGGATACATAGCTGAACTCCAGGGTGTCGTCACCCGAAAGCTGGCATCAAGGCGACTGCATAAATCGAGTGTTATGTCTCTATTTTGCCTGGTTGTTTACTAATCAGAGCAGCAGCAAAGAGGCAATCAAGCAGTGATGTAGTCAGGTATGAGGAATGATACTTTTCTAACATCCACTTTTCATTGAAGGAAGTTTTAAACTGTGGGTAAAAATACCTCCCACTTCACTACTTTACACCTACACATGCTGGGGTGTCTGTGGGGCAGTCGTGAGGCGTGTGGGGGCCTGCAGATGTGAGTCTGATCTATAATAAGACCACTCTGTGAGGCATTTCAAATCTTCTCCTCCTCCTCCACTGCCATGCCTCCATTCCTTAGCTCCATCCAGGGAGTGCCACCTCCTCCACCTGTTGCTGTCCATCTGCAGCACAGAGCTGCAGTTTAAAGCTGCTGTAGGTGAAAACCTACACAAGCTTAACAATCCCCAGTCATCTGCATGTTTACACTTTCACTGTAATATTCTCACCTGAAAATGTTTCTTCACTTTTCTAATTTCACAGATCAGGAAATGTAAAAATGTGTTTTAAGTGTCTTTTATTTTTATTTCGTTTATTACAGTTTCAATAATTGAACAGATTTCTATATAGTTTGTATATACATTTAAAAATTACATCACTATCTGGAAATTTCTGTCACCGTTATGCCTACTTTAGTTTAATAAAACATTTCAGTAACAACTGCTCATTTAGACTCTGACGCCACTTATGGGCCATTAGTTCAGCAGTGCAGTGGGTACACCTGCTATTGCCGCTGCACTTGATAAATAGTCCCTCTCAGTAGCACAAAAACAAGTCAGAAAGGGTTAGAATATCCTAAATAAAAATATTCTATTTCTAAAGATCATATTTTGTCTTTAGTCTGTGTCTGATTTTAAGTTTAAACTATATTCAAATGCACGTGAAAACACCAGAGAGTGAAAACATCTTATTCCAGAGCTCAGTGTCTAAAAGTAGATCATTATTCTTTAGATAATTGTCTTAAAACCTTGAAGAATAAACATGTGTGAGGGTGAGGTCTCTGTCTCTACTAGAGCACCATTCAGTGAATTAGCAGGTACTCTGGGATGGTTCTGATGTCTCCGCGGATCTTTTAAAAGCATCGGTCTCTTCAAAATGTTGTTCTGTTCCATTAATTCGTGTCCCTGCTCCTCCGTGACTGATACACTGACGGCTGGGATGCAGCGAATGTATGTTATGTGTTCCTGTGACCCGCTAGACACCAGATACCCCCTACCCACCCAAACAGGCACGGCATCCACGCTGACACCACACGCCCAAACACACGCACTCAAATTCACACACACACGCACATAGCTGAGCTGAGGCACCGAAAAGTAACCACATGATTGCAGAGAAACAGAGGTGATTCCTGCAGACTTGTGCTGTTGTTGGCAAGTCCATGAATTCAAGAACGTTCTTAAAAATATTTCCAACAAACCAAACTTTGTCCAGCAGATGCACTGTGCACAGGGGCAAAATATTAGCCCACTTCCTGATTTCTTAGTTTATTTGTTTCTTCCATATTTGTCTCACTTAAATGTTTCAGATCATCAAAGTAATCTTAACATGAGTGAATACAGTGTGGGAACAAAAACTAATCAAACCTACCTGACCCTCCTTCAATCATTAATTGACTCTGATTAGCAACAGCTTTTGCAAAGCTGAGACAAATTTCTCTAGCCACGCTTAAAGAGAACATGTCTGACAAACCAAAGGAGTCTAAAAGATCTCAAAAAGCAACACATTGTGCCGTGATCTAAAGAAACTCAGAGTTACAAAATCATTTCTAAAGGCGAACCATAGTGAGAGGTTTCATCCACAACTTGGAACAGCGGTGAACTTTCCTAGGAGTGGCTGGCCTACCAAAATTTCAAAAATACTGCATTGACAAGTCAGCCCAGAATAACTTGTAAAGAACTGCAGGCCTTACATGCTCCAGTTAAGGTCACAGTTCATGATTCAGCAATAAGAAAAAGACTTGGCAAAAATGGCATCCATGAGAGAGTTCAGAGGAGAAGATCATTGCTACCAAAAAGAACAAAGGCACATCTCACGTTTGTTAAAAGGACTCTGTAGACTAATGGGACAAAAGTTGAACTATTTAGAAGATTTGATTCCTGTTTTATCTGGTGTAAAACTAACAAAGTATCTCAAAAAGAGATCATCACACCAACAGTCAAACTTGTGGGCGCCAGTGATGTTCTGGAAGTGCTTTGCTGCTTCATGACCTGGACCATATGTCATAATTGATGGAACCATAAAATCTGCTCTGTACCAGAAAATCCGGAAGGAAAATGTTCGGGCATCAGTTTGTGCCGTGAAGCTCAAGAGCACTTGGATTGTACAGCAGGACAATGATCCAAAACACGCCAAGATCATTTTGAAAGTCTCGATTTATCCAATTGAACAGCTTTGGCATGACTTTAAACAGAATGTTCATGCTGAAAAAGCTTCCAATATTGCAAATGCCTGATTGCACTTCTTGCCACCAAGGGTGGTACTTTAGGCACTTTTTCACATAGGGTCAGCCAAGTTACACTGGATAAACAGAAAGGTTCAGCATGCACAGGGTTAAGACAAGCAGTGGAAGTATTCTTGCCTTGATCAATCCTCATTTTAAACACGCACAAACCTAAACCTGTATTTTACTATTTGACCTACAAACAGCTTGATTTGTCATGCTTGTATCTGCACTGCAGTCTCTAGGACATCACCTTTGTTTAATGAAGTTCATTTGTGCCATGTGAACAGTTTATATAACTCAAAAACCAAGAAACGCTGCACTCTCATAGGCTAGAAGCTTGCAGTGTCACATGAAAAAAAATGCCCTGCTTTATCATCCATTTTAACTCTTGTGATGAGTAGAGTCAGACAGTGCACCTGTAAGAAGGTCAGTTCTTTCCTACCATTATTCCAAACTTTGCATATTGCCACTGCGGTAGTATAATTTTATCAGCCTTCAGGGAGCATAGTGGTGTGCATCACCTCGGAGCAGCTGCTGACATGAAAAGTTACCAAAATAAACAATTTTGGCATTTTAGTATTTCTACAGAATATTTATAAGACACTAGTTTAGGCTTGTTGGGACCACTGGTTTCCTAAAGGTGTGAATGGACAGTTTGTGCAGATGGCTGGGCTCGGGCAATCAGTGCAGAGCAATAACTGAGACTATGGAAAGAATGTAAACCCTTCCAGAAGCTTCAGACTGACAGCTGTGTCACTATATCAGAGTCTCTAACTCCATATACTTAAACCTGACATGAATACCAGATGTTCATTTTCTCAAGAGCACTACCGGGGCTAATTTACTGTTACATGATGCTGTTATATTTCGATGGCATGTGAATAGTGACTGGTGTCCTGCTGTCTCAAAGAAAGTGCTTTATGTCACCAAATGTCCGCTGAAACAACAATTACTTGTTCCAGTTTTATTCTGCTCTTTTTGCTGGGCAAATTTTCCCAAGTATCCGCCCTTTCATTGCTTTTGATTTATACATGAAAATGAACTCACATCTGAACCATCTTCATTTTTTTTCTAACGAAACTTGAGGTAATTGCACAATTGCATTCTTCCTTGTTTATCTTCTTTCAAATGCAGGAAAATTGGCTGAATAAATTCAGGAAATGTCCTTCCACTCTCATTCTTTATGCCGCTCAACAAATCACTAACATGCTCCGTATCTAAAGATAATACCCAAGACATTCTGTTCATCACTGATTGATAATCAATGAATTAACAAATTAACAATGAGTTGTTTTCTTTTAATGTTTTAGACAGAGACCAAGAGGACAGCCATGTTTTCAACCAGACCAGAGATCCAGCCGTAAGTACACAGCCTTCTTCCTGCTCATGCAAACACACCCATAAGTCATGTTACAGGTGTTACAGAGAAAATGTTTGATACGAACAGTACCAAGAGTTGCCTGCATGAATGAAATTTGGAATTTACTCTAAATAAGGTGTATGTACAAACTGAGCTGTCACTTTAAAATGTGCAGATCTGCACATAAACAACCAAACAAAAGCTAAACTATCTTGGTGCACGCAGAAACTATCATGTTTAGGTTTTAAAAGTGCACATGCATCCTTCATTTAGAGACAGAAATGGCAACTAATTCATGATATCTATGTGCACGAAAGGGTCCCTGGTGTCAAAAAGGTTTAAAAACCCGTACCAGACTTTCTTTAGATCTTGGCATAAATTCATGAATTCTTAAAAATACAGAGCTGAGATGCAAGAGATTTAAACAGATCATTCCCTAATCAGTGGCAAATAATCTCATACATAAAGGTTATTGTGATTTTAAAGTTTTATAGATTTTTAGGCATGATAAATATAAGGAATATTCACTTCTCCATTAGACAGTTTTGGGTTGTTGGTTTTTTTTATACCCTTTTCTTGCTTTCTGTCCACAATGTCGATGATCATGTGAAACACGGCCACCAGAAACTCAAACATTAAGTAAAAATAATAATAATTCAGACTCCACCAAATGCTCAGTTTCATGCATTTTTTTCTGCTTTTGGATTTGTATGATGTCATAGTGAAGGCATGTGGTCATATCAGGCAAACAGCTGTGGCTGTCACCACAGATGTCCCGCCCACCTGCCATTTAAACCCTCTGTTTACAAGAAGCAGCAAATCAGAAGAAAGCTGACCTTAAAAAGGAAACCAAGGAATCAGTCTTAAATAAATAATGATGATTTTGCACAAAAAATCATGCAATGTGACTTTTTGTCCAACAACAAAAATCCGATACTGGAAATGAGCTGAAGAGGTCGCCTTTAGATTACAACATAAAAAACAAAAATGTAATTTTTCAATGTCAATTGAGTATATTACATTTTAATTAAGTAACTGCAGTGTTTGACCAAGAACCAACTGTTTGCTTATCCCAATACACAAAGAAAAAAGTTGAGCAATTTCCATTTGACTGTATATTATAATAATAATAATAATAATAATAATAATAATAATAATAATGATTCTGTAACTATAAAAAACATGCAGCATTTCAGCTCTAAGTACCCAGGGGACACTTTCAGTCAGTGGAGCGATTCTTTTATGCGACTGCTGTTTAACTGAAACGAGCGTCGACAGACGTGACTGTTTGTCATGTTGCGCAGCCGTGTATTTTACTGTGGCTGTTCATTTGCTCTAATCAAATCTATTTTAAATGTAGTGCATTATTGCACTTTATGAAGCGAGCTGCACATTATCTCTAGTGGCGTAGCACCTCATAAACAGAGCACTAAGTCATTACAGCTTTAAGTTTTATGCCTGCTGACTGCTGTGTTTCTGTGAGAGGAAATGTGTGTATTTATGTATCTGTGAACAAGCAGCTTGCGGGGTGAGCACTAAAGACATGAGCATGGTAAGACAGCTTTCAGGAATATTGCATTTGGTAAGCAAAATGGTTTCAAACTGAATTCTTCTAATGGGAACAATTATAAGATCTATTATCACAGGCATTCAGCTTTCACTGTGTGCTGGGAATTTATAGTTTGTGTCAGAGGTTACACTGTCAAAGTGTTGGAACATAATGTTTTGACAAGATCATCTGTGCAAGAGTTCATGTCACAAGCAGAGGAAGGAGATATAGGAGGGTTGGACATGGCGTGCTTCCTCTAGAAAAGGGGGCGAGAGGTAAATGCCCCCTTTTTAACTTCGACTTAGTCTAAAATTAGTCTTGGGGAGAAACACCGTTTCAGTCCAAGAAAAAATATTATTTGCAAATTAGAGGCAGCAGCATAATAACAACAACGGTAGCTTACATTTTTTCACATAGAGATTCCCAGTACAGTTTTCCTCTGTTAAACAGCTTCACCGGAGCAGCAGAGAAAGAAATGTCAATATGTGTTAAAATTTAAAACATACGTCTCCCTGTTCTTAAGATTTTTCCCACAGCTTCCACTGCAGAGCTGTTCACAGGGCCAAAATAATCTTATTAATTGAGTTAAAGGGTAAAACCACCAGAAACTGCTGCCTCACGCGCTCAAACATCTCACTTTCTGTTGTCTGGGCAGGTAAAAGATAAGAGGCGGTCACCCCCGTCTTCCAGATCCCCCTCCGCCCCCCAGCGCAACCCTCACCACAGCGGCTCCACAGAGGAACAGGAGAGCCCTGAGAGAGTGGTGAGACACAGAAAATGACCTGCAGTGATAGGATGCACATGAAGGTTTCATGCATAAACTGAGTTTTACTGCCATGCATCCATGTGTCAGAATAAAGGTGTTTACAAATCTAATTGTCAATAAAGAAAAAAAAAGGTTGTCTGAAAAGCAACACCGCTTACAAATCATCTTTTTCGTCCATTTTTCATAAAAGGTAAAAACCTTGGGTCATTTTAACCTCCTAGGACCTGGCGTCCACATATGTGGACATCACATTTTGGGTTATTTAGACCAAAATACTCAATTTTGCTCTACAAGGGCCTGATATCCACTTACGAGGACATTATACTGCTACTGTTCTATCGAAATTTTAAACGAATATCCTCATAAGTGGCTCTCATTTTTCTCAGAAACAAAAATTGGGTAAACATTTTTTTTTAGTAATTCTTTGTTTTTACATTCATCAGGTCCCAATCAGCCCAAATATCAAAGAGAAATTAAAAATGCATGCTGTGGAAGAGTTCGGGTCTTAGGAGGTTAAAGTGTATCTGAAAAGACTTTTAGGTAATCCATCTTATTGTGATCAGTATAATAACAAATGCCACTTCCTACCAGGCAATATCTTACACTAGCTTTATGAATTTTACAGAATTGGTCTTTACCGTACAAAATAACGTACCTTGCAGTAATTGCTGTTGTGATGGGGCTCTATATAAATAAAAATAAAATGAATTAAATTTGATTAGCGGGAATTGATTTACCTTTGGAGCCAGCCTCTAGTGGCTGCTGAAGGAACTGACAGGCATTTAAATATTAACGTTTTTCAGCTGTGGAGCTTTCTCTGTGTGTAAAGGGTTCTGATCAGTCATGTAAATATCAGATTCTCAATGCTAGTGTTATAAATTTAACCAAAAAAAACAAAAAATCTTTATTTATTTAGCTTATACACAGTATCAGTTTAGTTAGTTTTTGCTTTATTTCAGTTAAGTAACACAAATTTTATTAGCTAGGTTCATATTTATTTATGATTTCCTTGATTTGGGTCAAAGCCATCGCAGCTCCACTCACGTTCAGAAAATGTCTATTTAAAAAAAAAAACTATGTTGGTATATGGATATATTCAGAGCAGAGAGGTGACTGACCTCCTGACCTGGACACTAACCAGGACCATTCAAACTGGAATACAATAGCCCAGGACAGATATGCTGAGGTCATTGTCCCACACGTAAACAAGCTCTCATTTCTCCCAGCTCAGCAGGAATGTCACTCCACAGTCTTTTCACGCGGCAGCAGGTGACCGCCAGCCGCAAAATGAACAACAAAATGTCTAAATATGACGAAGCTGAAGTGACAGTGCAGGTGCTGGGACTCTGTAAACACCCCAACACACAAACTAGAATGTTAGCAAATTTAGGAGGAGGACTTTTAGGAGGATTTTGCAAAAAGCGGTTGCTGTTGGATGGGACCAGACAGTAACACATACTGGTTGCAGTTATTTTGTGCCCATTTGTCTGCATTGCTAACAAGGTGAATGGGATTTATCTTGTTATCATGTGGGAACAACAACAGCTGGAAGGACAGGGGGGGCGGGATCAATTAGCCAAAATTATTTGAATATTAGCTAGGTGATATTTTTAATTACATGGTTAAATATGTAGTTTGAACAATGCATGTAATTAAAATTCAGTTCTTATTTTTCACATTTAGATGTGTAATGTTGTAAATTTGCATTCTTATGTAATTATCAATTAACAAGACAGTCTATACAAAAACAAAAGTGGGTGCCTTATAACAAATGTATCCAATTAATTAAGGTTTTTTTCTTTATTTAAAATTTCATTGATTTTAAGTTTATTTTCCTTGATTACCATTTACAGGTATTACACTAAATAATAATATTAGTTATCTTTTAGCTTTCAGTTATTTTACAGTTTTGTCCTTTATTTTTTCCAGAGGCTTAAAAGTAACACAATAAACTGCTGAAAATATATCTATTTTTATCTTCATTATGTTAAACTATATTTATGTCAAAGATTTACACAGTTATTCTTTCCATTACTGAAGTAGCTATGCATGATAAGTCATTTTAAGCCCTCACACTTTGAGTCAGCTTTCTTATTATGGCTGCCAGAAGTTAACTAGTAGTTTGAAAAGGTGGTAGGTCAAAAAATGCCATGAGAAAAATGTCTAAAACTGAAGATTTAAGGCACTCTGAAGGCAAAATTTGGGATATACAGTAGAGTGTCATGAACTGCAAAGTTTAAGCAACAGACAAACAAATGTTTGTTTGTTGGCTGACAAACAAAAGGTAAGCTTTATTCCAAAGCTGATAGCTTTAGTCCAGGAAGGGAAAAAATAAAGTGTAATCCAAGATTATATGAAGCTGGTTCCCAAAAGGCTATAAACAGGACTACAGAGACTTATGCTGAAAAGACAACAAAGGCTAGAATAAAGACAGACTGTTTCTACACGTGAAGGCAGATGTCAGGTAGATGGAAACGCTTCTCCTTCCATCTACCAGCACAGTTGAACTACCAAAATAAATCAGGAAGTGAGTGACAATAACTGACACGGGAGATGTAGAGATTTGAACTTTCACACATCGGAGGATGCAGGGAGGAAGGGAATGCAAGTGACAACTTACAAACAGAACCTGGAAGTAAGAATTTGAAGTTCAAAGCACATGAAAACAAAAAACATAAATAACAAACTAAGAAAACAAGGAAAAGCATAACAAATCCACTTTGGTGTTTTTCTTTCTTCTTTTTTTGCTGCATCATGATATGGCACCTCAACCCCTGTCATCTGTGCTGTTGCAGGTGCAGAAGGAGAAGCTCCATGCCGAGCTGAAGCAGGTACTGAGCCAGAAGAGAAGTCATCTGAGAGAGTCGACCTGCCAGCTGGCCCAACCAGAGATGGACTCTGAGCCAGCAAATGAACAGACAGTAAGCAGAAGTCTGACTTTTCAGGCTGAAATACATCACCTTTCTATGTATCAATGGCTCAAAGCTGTAATGTGCCAGGTGATGCACAGCTAAACACAGAAAACTGTTAACTTTTTCCTGCATTTTACTTCCTCTCTTCAGCCTGTGGAAAAGTGAATGTAGTCTAAGAATAGAATGACCTTTCTTCTGCGACAGCTTCATGGATAAAATGAACTTTGAAGTAAAGTTGAGAACAGTACAGTAAAACATGCACCTACTCAAACAAGTGCAAAATTTTACTCAGCATTGGAGCCCAAAAATAATTAAAATTCAAGACCGAAAAGTGGTTTTAGCAATTTTTTACTTGCTTTTGACCTGCTATTCAATTCTGATGCAGTAGTGTGATGCAGGCTGACAAAACCACAGGATTTATGCACTGACTAACTTCTTTTAAAAGACTGAAATAATGACTAGTTTTGTGTTTAACTATATTTTTGCTATTACTAAACTAGTATTGGTAATAATAAAACAAAAAAAGAATCTCGTGGATAACCGAAGTTTTGTGTTGGTGTCTGTGTGTCGCAGAGTGTGGAGGAAGCCTCTAAATCTGTGGAGATTGTGGTGGAGACAGAGGCAGGGGCTGGAGCCAGCGGCTACAGTGTGACTGGTGGAGGAGAACGAGGGATCTTTGTAAAAGACGTCCTCAAAGACTCTCCAGCTGCTAAACACCTCAGTCTACAGCAAGGTGCCTGCAAGCACACCTGATTCATTTAGAAAGCACTACTAACATACATAACATTTATATAAGATTTAAAAGGTAATTAAAAAGATATTTAGACTTCTTTTAAGGAGTTTGCACAGAAAACTTTATTATTTGGGGGGAAAGCCCAATATTACATTTTCCACATCATCTGTTCTCATTTTATTTCATATCAGCTTTGTTTATATCCCACCTTTAAAAACAGAGTTCATGAATTGCTTCAGTAATATAATGAAATATGAAACAAAAAGCCAAAAAGTTGGGGCCAAATAAAGCAAATAAAATTAAGGTGAAATTAAGTTGAAGTTAAAAGGGGGGAAAATCTAATGTAACATGATATCAATAGAAGATAATAGGACAAGTCTTGACCCAGAAGGTGGAAATCTACAAATTCCAACAACAGTTGACGCCTATTTTTGTTGCAGAATTTTGCAGAATTTTTGTAAAAATCTTCAAATATTGATTAAACACTTCCTGACTCATCAGGGAGTCTGCAATTTCCAAAGAGTTAACAAACTCTAACCCACTTTTTTTTAAATGCATTTATTCTGATGACATTGTCATTAAGG